>NC_092506.1:71900853-72227353 GCF_047511675.1 Marmota flaviventris | reverse complement strand
AAAGCTCATGTGTGAAACACTGCAAGAAGGTTTAGAGGTGAAATGATTGGGTTAACCCAATCACTGAATTAATACCCTGACAGGGATTACCTGGGTGGTAATGTAGGCAGGTAGGGTGTGGCTGGAGGTGGTGGTTTTCTGGGGGCATGCTTTGGGGTATACATATTTGTTTTATATATAAGCTTTTTCTTCTAAAATTGTTCTTATCAGGCTTTTTAGTCATAGCAGTGAAAAAAACTGATTAAAACACTTGGTATATAGTAGATGCTTTATAAAAAAATTGTTGAGGGGCTGGGATTGTTGCTCAGGGGTAGAGTACTCACCTAGAATGTCTGAGGCCCTGGGTTTGATCCGTAATACCACATAAAAATAAATGAAATAAAGGTATTGTGACCAACTACAACTAAAAAATACATATTTAAAAAATGTTGAATAAATTAATGAGTGAAAAATGCCTATAATGATCCAAGGCATCTGTTGGAAGCATTTAAATGTGACAGATTGGCCAGCCTATAGTTTGATCCATGTATTCAATTTGGGTTCTATCACTTACAGATCCACAGACTGAGAATCCTATTTACAACCTCTAGAAGACAATTGACCTGAAAATAGAGCATCACATGCAAACATGTTCACCATGATTTTGCAAGTTATAATATTTGCTTCTGCTCTATGGAGAGATTGGATTTGTCCAAAGTAACAAAGGAAGTAGAAGAGCAGAAATCTAAATCTAAGCACATCTTGCTCCAAAGCCATTGTTTATTTCACCACATCAGATTAGTTAAATTTTAGACAAATATTTATGAAAGATTTGAACTGAAGTAATGCCAACTTCTCTATTCTCCATTGAAATGATAATCTGGATTCCATGATCAGTTCAAATAGTAAAAGAATGTCCTAAGAAGATGAGCACTTTATGAAGAGGAAGATTCACTTAGAATTATGAGGAGGTGAGGAGGCAGGGTGTTGGTTAAAATAAGGGGTGAAAATGGACCTTTAAAGACACAGTCATTATCTTTGCACCCACACACAGTGCACAGGCAAATTACTATAGTCCCTGTGTGGCCTAGAGTTTGTTCATCAAGAAGCAGAGTTTTTCTAGGGTAAAAGGGACTGTTTGGAACTGATGGTAACAACTTTGAGAAAGGTTTAAAGATGATTGGGGTGTTTTTCTTAGAGGAAGTCTGGTAAGGAGGAGGAAATAGGTTAACCATGGTTAGAAGACTACTTAGTGACCATATGCTGCAATAGAGAGAAGGGGCACAGTGAAAGATGTTACTAACATATAGAAAGGAGAAGAGAGTTGAAAATGGCTTTAAGATTGCATATTTGGAAATCTATGAACCTAGTGTTGTTGGACAACCACAATATGTTCTTGTTCAGCATAACCAGTTGGGTAAATAATGTAGCTCAATCACAAGCTTTATTAAAACAGAAACTATATTAAATGTTATTTACATGAATAAATACTGCCAAACCCAACTTTTTTGTCTTGACATAAGAGTCTAGGTTCTGAATCCAGACTGTTCAAATCCTGATTATACAACTTACTGTATTTACAACTGGGTCTCACTTTCCTCATCCATGAAATACAGATCACAATCACACTACCTCATAGACTAAGTGTGAAAATTAAATAACTTTAGTAAATGAAAAGCCTTTAAATTAGGCCAGGGCATATTGTAAACTCTAAAGAAATATTATCTAATATTAGAAACTACCTTTTTCTTCATCCTCTAATTTGATATCACTGTTCATAACTCTTGGGAATCTTTCTGAGATAACTTTCTCTCCCATGTATAACCACATTTTTTCTTGCCCTCTTATTTCTTCCCTAATTTCTTTCATTCTTGCTCATAACCCCAGGAAAACCTGTCTCTGTTTTCTTTAGCATCAGCAATAGACAAAAAAACATTGTCACTGTATTATTTTCTTTGTTCGATTTTGTCTAGTTATTGTTATTTGGTTGTTTGTAACATTTTTTTCCATTGCAAACGTATGACATCTAAGCTGTACTTGAAGTGAATGCACTGTTGTGGGCTAGCCTGTGAGCTTAATTGCTATTGTAACATGGTTTCTATGAGAATGTATTATTTATCCTAAACAACTGACTCAAACAGGAACTTATTTTGCATGGAGTCCCATACTTTCTGTAGCCATACATTACCTTATTTAGTACTCCAAACTTACTTATGTAATAATTATTATTTCTATATCACAAATAAAACAATTATTGTTTAGAAATTTAAATAACTTACCTAATCCTTGTGACTAACACTATGGGGGAAGGAACTAGAGACTATTTCTGTTCATTCCAGTTCAAGAGGATTTCCACAACACTACCCCTCTTGCCACACACACTCTTTGTATTCATTCGAGGCATAAATGCATATTTATAAATGAGAAGTTAGCTGGCTATTAAATGATGAAGATAACAATTGTAGAAGTTACAAATTTTTCAAGGATAAGAATATACCAGATATCACCTTAAGTGTATAATCTTAGTGAAACATAGTAATATGATGAGAGATTGGTCTTATCCTTATTTACAAATGTAGAAATGGAAAATCCTAAAACAGAAATCAAAGGTCACACTACAGGCAAGTAGCAGGCTTTGAACTTAAATTCAAATTTGTTTGACCCAAAATTCTTTGCTCTTCCTATTTCCACATACTACTTCCTTACCGGCTAGATGAGATGTGCACCTCCCATCCCTGGGTGCCACATTAAGTCATTGATATACTACATTGAAAGGGGCTCCTGTCACTCTTGATGAGCAAAGCAACCCCCACTCAGAAAAGTCAGAACTAAAACAGAGAAAATGTGTCTCCTGAGTTTATAGCTGATTCACAAACCCTTGTGAACAGATGATATTGTCCCCAGTCTGGGAGAAAAGAACAGGAAGTCAGCTATGGAACCCTGGGTTGGCTCTTGCCATCTGGTTGGGGACAGAGGAATAAATGATTGGATGACAGAGGGTACTTTTCCAGAGAGTATTATAATGAACCCTCAGGGAGAAAAATTGTTACAAGTGAGCTTTTGCAACTCATTAATTGCCTTGAAACTTAATGATATTCTGCAGACCTGAAATTCCCTTTTCATTCCCTGAAGAATTTGGTTCCTATGAATGTTAGATTAATATTGTTTTGTATGCAGTGTTTGTACACTCTGAGGTAGTAGACGTTTTTAATGGTTGGACTGAAATGATGTCTTAGCAGTGTGAAAGATCCGTGTCAGATTTTAATGAAGCTGTGTAAAATTGTTGTCATAAGGAAGGATTTATAAGTATTTTTAATTTCCAGGTAATAAGAGATCTTTGCTCCAGTCTGGTCACTAGAGAAATATGACTTTTGTTTATGACTTTTCTTTTTTTTATAATAATACCTTTGCCTGGCTTATAAGGAGCCACCAACTTAGTTAACAGCTCTCAAAATCACTTATATTTAGAAGGAGAATTCTACCCTGTGAAATTTTAAACCACTTCCATAAACAGATATAAGTGAAAATACTGCAGTGCCATGAAATGCACTCATCTTGGGGATGCTCTGATTAATTGACACAATTTATAAAGAAATTCTACCGGGTTTGTTGTCTCACATTCATAGCAACCTACTTTAATGATTACCTTAACCAAAATTACCAATCCTTGCCTTCTTAAAATAGGTAGGAACCTATTTTTTTCCTTGAATTGCCAAAGTATTAGCATAGCTTTTCAACAGACACATCTGATTATGTCACTTTACTGCTTGAAAAACCTCTCAATGAATTCCTGTCATTCTTGGGATAAAACTTGACTTTCACAGCCCTTCACCAGCTGTCCATTCTCACCTCTCCATCTCTATTTCCTGTCACTATCCTATCCCAATTTCTTTGTAAGGGGCCTTTCCTATTCCAGGCTTTTCCCAGACATTTCCACCCACCTTTCCCTGATCTCTGCCCACCCCCATTCTAATTTGCTCTAACCCTGCAAACCTCTTACTATCATCTGTCATAATAGTCTATGCTTCTTTAAACACAAATTGCATTATAATTAAATGATTATTTGCTAATTAATATATTATGATTATGGCAATCACCTCTTACTAGAATGTAAGAATAGAAGTCACTTCTGTTGTTCATGCCTGTATTTGCAGCAGGGAGTACAGAATCAGGTTTATGTTGGTAAAAGCCAAATGTTCTATGAGTTAATATATCAAGAAACTTAGAAGGGTAACTGGCACAGAGTAAATCCTCTATATGTTTTGACTACTTTAATTGTTTTTATCATTTGTATTGCTTTTTCTTTTCCTTTATTAATAGATTTTATTTATCCTTTATTAATAGATGTTGATAAAATAGTCATGGGCCATGATATAGGGTTTTCTCGGTGGAAGTTCTGCTAGGTGATCTTTGGAAAGTCAGTTAACATTTCTATGCATTAGCTTTCTTATCTTTACAGGCATTCCTTAAGAAATTTTATTTTAAAAATATGGATCCCCTTTAAAGCCAAAGGGAAAGGAAAAGAAATAACTGGCTAATTATGAAGTTGATGTTTTTCTTTAGTTTTTCAGGCTTTCTCTCTGAAGTACTCTCCACATCTAGGGCAACCCTTCATTTCCTAGACATAAGCAGCCACTCCATCAGTCATGTTTGCCATTATGAAGACTTTCATGTATGTCCTTTGTTAGGCTCTGTAAGTAGTTCTCATCTCACCTTTGTGGGTTCTGGATCAATGGAGAAGCAAGTCAGCAGGAGGGGAACTATAATGTCACTCTTGTATTGACAAGGACCAGTATGGAGTCTGTATCTCCATATGAGATGCAACTAGACCTGCCATTCTACCCTCTAACTAGAGAGGGGAACAACACAGTTTGTTATGGTTTGGATATGAGATGTCCCTCAGAAGCTCACATGTGAGATAATGCAAGGTTTGGAGGAGAAATCATTAGTTTAAGGTTATAGCCTTAAACTAATCAGTGAATTAGTTTCTTATGGGATTAACTGATAACTGGAGGCAGCTGGGATGTGGCTAGAGGAAGCTGTTGTGGGGGGGCGTGGCTATGGGGTATATATTTTGTATCTGGATTGTGGACTCTCTCTCTCTGCGCTTCTGATCGCCATATGAGCTACTTCCCTCTGCCAAGCTCTTTGGCCATGATGTTCTGCCTCACCTCAAGCCCTGAGGAATAGCATTGCTGTCTATGGATTGAGACCTCTGAAACTGTGAGCCCCCAAATAGCTTCCTCTTCTACAATTGTGCTGGTCAGGTCTTTTAGTTACAGTAATGAAAAAAGCTGACTAATATACCAGTCAACAGACAGTATGAGTTTTCAAAGGAGATACACATGCCAAGGAATTCACCTGACAGTTTTAGAAGAGAAAGAGGCCAAATTTCCTGTGCACAAAACATTTGGCAATTAACTATTGGGAATTAACAATTAGGAAAGGTGGACCAATGTACCCAATCTTCCTTTGTGGAAAGGTATAAGAAGTGGGACAATGGACTTAGACTGTTTGGTTACAAATAAGGGGTAAAATATAAGTCATTTTAATGTCAATTTTCTAGTGAATTTCAATAGGGTACAGGCAGTTTCTGGCAATAAAGGGAAACTGTCTCCGGAAGTTGTTATTATGAAAACCAGAAATTGTATGAAAACATTTCATTGTTGCATTCATCTCCTCCTCTTCCTCCTCCTCCTCCTCCTCCTCTTCCCTTTATTTTGTAAATCAGAACAAATAAGTCATAGCCCAGGAGTCACCAGGATTTTTGAGCTATAACAAGCAATGAATTCTCTGGGACATTTGGATTTTGAACCTGAATTCCATTTGCAGAGTTCAGGCTTTGTTTTATTATTTTTTTTTAAAGACATCTTGGAATCTCTGGTGGGAAAAAAATTTATCATGGAGAGCTTTCCTGTAGCCTCTAAGAAAGAAACCCTTCTTTTAAGAGCCATTGCTGCACTTTTATTTTCTCTTTCCTAATTTCTTTTTATCCTAGGTTTTTGTCTCAATAGTCTTATTTTCATAATGAGTTTCATTAAAGCAATGACATCCAGGTGGTGTTTCTGAGGCAGATTCCCTTAATATTGAAGTCTTTTGAGACTCTGTATATGTATTGGTGTATCTATATATTTGTGTATACATATATTCATTTATAGATACTCAGGTATATATACATAAAAAGAGGGCCATATATCTCTGTCTGTTAAATCAGGGAGATTTTAGCCAATAGGCATGCTATAACTTCAGCCTCCTGAATAGCAAAGAGGAGAAGGGAAGACAATGGTGGCAGGGTCTAAGGCAGCTGTCTGAATCAGTTCCAAAGAAGAAGGTCAACTTCTCTACTGGAAGAATACAAAAGGGCACAAATAATTTGACATTGTTGTCTACAGAGCTCTAATCAAAGGGGTGGGGATGGTTACCCAAGGAGTCTGTCACAAATACTTAAATTTAGGTAGCTTATTAATTAATCCACCTATTAAAAATTAGATCCCAGGCAAGTGTTACAAATCTAGACAGAACAATGAAGACCATGGATGGAGGGGCTGCGTTGTTTTACTGAATCAAAGTTTCTACCTAGCTAGCCAGGTTATTTCAGGCATGTTGTTGTAAGTTTGTGCAATGAGAGATGTGCACAGAGCCAGATGTTATGTGCTAGGTTTATGTAGTAGGCATCAAAGGAAAATTCCCCCCTTACTTTTTAACTTTCCACTTATAGGGATCCTCTATAAATCCAGGAGATTCCCACAACACAAAATTGGTGGCAATACAATTAATTTCAATGAGTTCATAGGGGAAAATCATTAATTAATGGACAGCCATACTCAGAATTGGCTTAAGGGTTGCGATGGAACCTAAAATCATTGATTTTTAGAGGTTAGAAATGACCTCACTTAAGTACGGTAAACATACATATATGAATGTGTATGCACACAGTCTGATTTATGGGCTCATATTTACCTATTACCTTCATGCAGCTGAATTGATTATTGTCTATAGTCAAGGGCTAAAAGAAGATCAATGAGGAGTTGTAAATGTATTTTTATTAGTCTTAATGATCTCCATATTCCATCCAAAGAGATTAAAGCATGTCACAGTAGTCAACGGGGGTATCATACTTGAAACCCTTCTTTTTTATGTAAAATATTATACAAAGATATCTTGTCCTATAGCTTAATAGGGAGGTGAAGTTTGAATATCCAGTTGAAGGAATGTGTAAATCTACAGTTAACAGGAAAGAGGATCTCCAAATTAGAAAGCAAAATAAACTATCACTGTACCTACTACTTATTGAGAATCAGCAAACATTTTTAACTGACTTACACTCTGTCCATCCTTGTAGTTTCACAATCATGACGAGTAGCCTGGAAGCAAAAAGTCTTCTGATGATTTACTTAATTGAAGTTTTTTTAATGAAGTGGACTGTACAAAGAACTGTTACCAATTAGAAAGTGATCTGAGGTCAAATTGTTTCCCCAGTTGCATACTTCAGCACTGTGAACAAATAGTCTAGTCTTCATGAAAAATAATTAAGAAATATGAAAAATTGTATTTATTATTACAGTATTATATTATTTTTAGTACTGGAGATTGAATGTAGGGGCATTCTACCACTGAACTACATCCTCAGCTCTTTTTATTTTTTGAGACAGGATCTTCCTAAGTTGCTCAGGCTGGCCTCAAACTTGGGACCCTCCTGCCTTAGCTTCCTGAGTTTTTAGTATTATAGACATGCACCATCATGCCTGGTAAAAATGAAGAAATTCAGAGGCACACTTCCACTCTGTCACTGTTGATATTATGCACAACTCTGTTTTTAACTTTCAGTTCTAGAGGTGTTTTTTTGAGAGTGCAGCACAGAACCCTGCATGTGTGTCTTACAACATTATCCTGCACTTCTGGTGGATCTGGACCCATTGTCACTGAGAAGAATTGATGACTTAGTGTCTGAGCCTAAGGCCAAACTTAGTGAACTCTCAAAGTAAGTGGAAGCTGTCACCCATGGTCTTCAGAACAGAGCAGATCAACATTTGTCTTTGTTTGCTCTTCTTGTACTGAGGCACTGATGCTCCAGTTGTGATAAATTGCAGGTAGCATGATTTGCAGTGATTGACAGGTATGGAATGATGATTGAGAACATGCCCATAAGTTACCTCTTTTTACTGTCTTGAAGACTGCTATGTTGGTTAAGGGAGTGCACTTAATTTGAAGTGTTTATAATTCAGTAATTTCTTCTAATCCTTATGTTTTCTTGCAGTTTTTCCCAGCAGATTTTTGATACTTGTCATAGTCTTTGCTGCTTTAGTGGATGATTTTTAAGATCTAGGGTTTTGGATATTTTTTATTTGTTAATTTAAGGTTACTTTTTAACTTTCCACTTAAACCAGATGGTAATTATACAATTTATTGATCACTTGCGATATATTAGACACTTATTCATAATATCTATAAGGTACTTCCCTCCCTGTAATAGAAATCCCAATTTAGTAGGAAGAAACACAACTTATGTTTGGCAGAACCAGAATTTAAATCCAGGTTTGGTTTCAAAGTTTATACCTTTTCTTGATCTATGCTACACTACCTTTTAGAATTAGTAAAAATTTAGTCACATATAATATAAATTTTTCATTCTTAAATGAAAGAAGTTCAGAGGAAGGCAGGTCCATGATAGGCTTTTTCTTCATCTGTTTTATTATTCTAGTCTGTGCTTTCCATCTCTAAGGTCATGACATGTCCCAAGATGGCTTTTCAAGCTACAGTTATCATATCCACATTCCAGGTAGCAAAGAAGCAATAGAGTGGAAGGCAAAAGTGGTGCTTCAAGTGTCCACCTCCATTGTAAAGAGGCTTCCTGTAAAACCTGCCGCTCAATTTCCATTTACATGTCATATGACATTCATGTACAAGAGATTCCAATAGTACAAAAGATGCTGACACAATGGATGGGTGAAACTGAGTGAATATCAGACTTAAATTTGTCTTAAGTCTGAGGCATACTTAACTTCTCTGTTAAATATACCTTAATCATGTTGATATTTCATGGACTTTTTATTCACCAGATCTGCCTAGCTCCTCCCATTTCTTACTTCCTTTCCTCCTGCTTTTTCTCCCTTTCTACCTCCCTCCTTTCCTTCATTCTGTACCCCTTTGCTTGTGGCAGGCTGCTCTTTTCTCTCCCTTTTCAATACAAAGATATGTCATGACTCATTCCAGCTCATCTTTTAGGTTTCCACTCACTCAGAACTCTTTTGGAAAAGTTTCTCTATCCTTCTGAAAGGTATAAATAGACTGTGTTTCTATATGGGATGACATACCATCCTCCAGAGAATTCTACCAAAACAGTTTCCACACTGTTAGTTATGACGCTAGGAAGTGCTCATGGTTAGGACCCCAGGTAGTTCATCTTCTGTCATCAACACAACAGGTCTGCAACCTGCAATACAATTGTGCACAAAAAAGACCAGTTAAAAGAATGTGTGATGCTCAAATGAGGTTTTGGATTATTAACAGATTTGTTCAAAGTCTGAGGCAAGTCTATTGTCCATCAAGGGTGGGAGAGTGGCAAAGATACGAAACCACCCCCAGGAAGGAAGGAAGGGAGGAAGGGAGGGAAGGAGGGAGGGAGGGAGGGAGGAAGGAAGGGTCTCTTCACAAATATGTGAAATGAGTTTCTCACTCATTTCCCCTAATCATTTTGCAGTCTTGTTAGAGTCTGTAAACAAGTCTGGATGGCACCTGGCATTTTGCCAGAGGGAGTGGTTTGTGAAGTAACGCCAGCGAGCCATTAAGTGTGGAGATTCCTTATTGGTTGACTGCTGTATCTAGTTTATGTTAATTAAGATAAGCTGTGTGGAATGTATATATACCGCTCCTGTCCTACAATAAACGGCTCCCACTCCTGCTGTATCAATCTACACAAGTTGCTCGTCACCCCCCCTGGTTATTTTGCCCAGCCAGCCGGGCTGTGGCACAGTCTATTCTCAGAGTAGTGACTGACTCAGATTAATTTTCAGCAGCCAGTATTAAACCCAGGGGAGAAGTGTACACCAGTCATAAAAAGAGGGAAAACTTGACAGATGTACTGCAAAAGAATTTCCAATTCTTTTGTGCAAGCCATTTTTTTTTTAAATTTTATCTCTTTTTCTATGCTAAGAACTTGTACATGGGCAATGACCGAGATAAAAGTCATTTCTGTTTGACAGAAACAGGAATTGTCAGTAGTGTTTATATACAACAGGTCCCCAGAGCAGAAGGCTATACAGCTAGTCTCTTCCCAGACTGTCATCTTCCTCCTCCAGCTATAGGATTGTAAAGTCTTCCGGGTCATTGCTACCTCATGATCAACAATAGTAGCATCCCAGGTATATCCCTCAAGACAGGAAGGAGGTTGGGAGTATTGCCTGATGAGATGCTTGACTTTATAATCTATGAGGCAATCACTATGGGCATGCGTGGCTGAATTTCTGAAGCATAAAGTCCAGGATAATCGTGGCAAGTCATGTTTATTAAAGGCTTGCTGGGAAAAGTTAAAAATTTATTTATTTTTTCTTGTAATTAATTTCAAACATAAAAGTAATATTTTTTTAAAAAAGTAACTATATTAAGAGAAAACTATGTTAATAGGAATTCTTAAGATAAAATGTAAATATCACTTTGGACTAGATACCAAAGGCTTTCTAGAAGCACACCAGTCATGCTTCTGTGATGTTAGGGCTATAAGTGATGTGGGTTTTGGATTCAAATTTTGGATTCAATCTATTCAGTAGTTGTATGACATTAGCTCTTAGAATCTGTTTCCTCACTTGTAAATAGGTTAACAGCATTGTCTGATTGTCTGGGTAGCTATCTTATAATTAGTAATAAGGTATATAAAGTGTACAGTACATGTTCAATCAGTAGCAGTTTGTATCATTGAATTTTTATATTATAAGAGACAATGGACACAGAATTGTGAATTGTGGTGAGCCTGTTGTGCATTTTGCCACCACTTGTGGGTTCCATAGCTTCTGGTAGACACATTAGCATCCATCATAAGAACCTTGTTCTTTCATCTCCCCCAGTTCTAGGAAAAGGGTGCATATAATACATATAATACATCTCTAAGGTTTTTATTTTGAATCATGCACCAAAACCTTGAATATCAAGAGTGTTTTCCTGGGCTGGGGATGTGGCTCAAGCGGTAGCGCGCTTGCCTGGCATGCGTGCGGCTTGGGTTCGATCCTCAGCACCACATACAAACAAAGATGTTGTGTCCACCGAAAACTAAAAAATAAATATTAAAATTCTCTCTCTCTCTCTCTCTCTCTCTCTCTCTAAAAAAAAAAAAAAAAAAAAAGAGTGTTTTCCTAATTGAAACATGAAAAATGCTTTGAATGCAAAACTCATGTTTTAAAAACCACACTGGAAGGAGAGAGAATGTGCACACCTGTTCTCTAAGAATTTACAGGACTCTTGAGAAAATGGACATCCTATTAGTGAGAAAGACAGTGAATGGCAAAGAAGCACAAGGAAGTGTACAATGGTGTCAATTAGATCAGGAGAACAGTCATAATTGAGCTGGCCCTGCTATTTCCCTTTCTGTCTCACTCAAGGTGAATTCTTACCTCCTTTAGATACTCTGCAGGGCCTCTAAGGTCTGATTCTTACCTGTCCATCTTAACATCATTCCTATTCACCCTACTCTCCAGTGTAGGGTGCTTTTTATAGTTCTTATGACAGTCTCTGTTTTGTTGAGCCTTAGTGTCCTTGAATGTGCTGGTTTCTCTGTGAAGGATACTTTTTCTCTTACCTTTCTTTGTGAGGTTAATGCTACCTTTGCTTCAAGTCCTGACAGAAGCTTTATCTCTTTGTAGAAACCTTCACCAATACTTCCAAAATGTGAATTGAGGTGCTCATCGTCATTCACAAGGGTCTGTTTACTTCACTTATTGAGATGTTTATTAGCCATATCATAAATGCCTCTTTTTTCTGCTAGAAAAAAAAAAAAAACTGCATGGTAGTTGCTATAGCAAATCCCAGTGTTTTACTACAGTAAGGTTTGTTTCTCTCCCTTTACAGTGTTGGTCTGTATAGTGGCTGGAAGGGGAGGCGAGAGGAAGGTATGACCCACATAAATATTAAAAAAGGTCTCAGATCCTTCCTTTTAAATATCTCCAGGCATTTCCAGATCATAAGAGTTCACTGGATCTGTCCAGGAGATGAGGAAAGAGAGAGATCATAGAGGATATAAAGAAGCACTGGGGTGGGGGATGGGTAGGACTAAAGATAGGGTGCATCACTTCTGACATTCTGTTTCATCAAAAAATTGTCAGGGGTCTCTACCTGATTGCTAGGGATATTGAGAAATGTAGTCAAATTATTCAGCAGGGAAAGAAATAGGGTTTGATGAATCTTTGCCACATTATTTGCAGGCATAGTGTTTATCCCTACAAATATAATACCTTACACCATAGATGTTAACACTTTGTCAAAATAAGTGAAAATCTCTACAAATAAATTAGCAAAAAGGAAATATATGATGAGTGGAATATGAGAAGTGATAGTAGTACATCCGCTCCTGGGAATACTTGTCATTTTCCTGCTGTGGTAACATAGTCCTCATGACTGGTGAATGTCTTCCTCAGGAGCTGGCATCTGGTACCCCTCCATTGCCATCTTCAGCCACTCTCTCCTTTGTTTCAGCTTTTTTTTTTTTCAACACCCCAAACATGCTCACGCTCCCATCTCAGGGCCTGCAGTATTATTGCCTCTCTTTGAAATGCCTGTACCACCCCAACAAGCCACATTCTTGTCCTTTTTCTTTAGATCTCACCTCACATACTGTATTCTTTGTGGACTTCTTTGGCCACCCTGACTACCTGATTATCTGTTCCTATCCCCTGTGCTATTTTTCCCCATCACATTTATCATAACCAGTTATACTATAAGCTTCCTCACTTGATCATATAACTGTGAGGTCTGGGAATTTTGACTATTTTTTTTTCTATTGCCAACACCTAGAATAGTTCCTGGTGCATTATAGATGTTCAAGTATTTTCTAAATGAATGACTATCTTATTTTTTCACAATGCTTTATATCTTCTTTGTGAGAAAATGACACACTAACAATTGAACATAAAAATATTGTCAATAATATTTGACAACCAGAGGTAGAAGTGGGGAAATAGAGAAGATAGAAATTATTAATAAATGGTAGTGGTTATTTAATTCACACACTCAGCATAAAATGTTATTGCTTTAAGAAGACATGCCTAAAACCACTATGGAATATTGTGAAAAGCATTTCAGTATTTCTTTCCAGAATTCTGATTTTGATGGCATCCAATACTTAATGGATGCAGCTTGAAGGGATAAACTGAAGGATTGAGTAAACCTAACTTAAACCATTTTAATTTTGTCTTATCAGAAAGGTCATTCAGTGAAGGAGGCATTCTGATCACAGCCATTCTCTTTGCAGAAATAGTATCTGGAAAGCTGGTCTCTTTCTATTTTCTTAGTCAAGGGTATGCTTGAGATGCAGGGAACATTTGACAAAACCTATCTTTAAAATTCAGCTGCTTAAAGAAGAAACAAAAGCTACAGATAAACAATGGAATAGAAATAGCCAGAAGAATCCATTCAGCAACTTTTTTAGTAAAGTCGTCCCAGAATATTGGATTTGGATCATGGTACCATAGATATATAGATCTGGAAAGGACCTACAGGTAGGAAAATGGGGTCTAAAAACAACAACAACAAAAATATTTATTGAGAGTACCCTCTGTTGGACACTTCGCAAAGCACTTCATTCAAAATAGGCCCTCCATAATAAGAATGATTAATTTGTGTACTTTCATACAGCGGGTGTTTCTCAGAGGTGGTCCCTCACTGAGATCTCTGCTACCAGGAGGCCTTACTCTATCTGCTCTGCCTCCTTAGAGGTAAAGATTACTGCCCAAAGTTGCTCAAGTATTAAATAATATATTCAGAGTAATGATTCAAATATTTTGACTCCTAGTTCAGTGCTTTTCCCACCAGGGTAAATTTTTTGTGTGGTGACACTAAAGTCAATTTTCTGAAATAAAATCTATTTATTAAATACCTCTTCAATCTATATTCTGTATTCTACTTCTTCTCTCAATTTTTGTTTTATGGACTTTTTTGGTTAGTGGTGCTGAAGATTAAACTCAGGGTCTCACATCTGCTAGGCAAATGTTCTACCATTGAGCTACACCTCCATCCTTGTTTTAAAGACTTTGTCGAAGAATAGGACATGAGTTCATATTTTACCATTAGTGTATATCTAATGTTAATACTTGTCTTATATTCTTATTCCTCACATTTGTATCTCCATAATAGCATTACTCTACTTTCTCCTTTACAAAAGATGCACTAGCTTTCATCAGTGTGTGGAAACATCTTGATGGCCTAATGTTTCTATTTTACAGTGTTGATTGCTTACCTCCCAAGTGAGAATGGTGTCAGAATTTAGAAACGCATTTATATTTTCCCAGTAAGAGGTCTCATAAATTGCAAATAAGTATATGAAGTATTTGGTATTAATAATAATAATAGCTAACACTTACAGAGAGCCTAATATGTATGAGTCACAAGTCGCCTTTTTAAAAACATATATTATTTATCCTCATGCAACCCTTTTAGGTAAACCTTATTATTCTGTTTTGCAGTTAAAGAAACTGAGGTTCAGGGAGGTTGAACAAGTAACCTGAGGTCAAATAAGGGCAGTGTTAGGAACTCAACCTAGGCAATCTTATTCCAGACTTCAAACTCATTGTCCCCAAGATGTTGCTTCTTAAGGCACTCGTAAGGACGTATTATGAGATTCTGGAAGCATCTCCATCATGCTGCTTCTTTCTGCAGAAGTGTACTATAGTACTCCATGGCTGTACCTAAAGCATGCATGCCTTACCTTTTCTGAGAAAAGTGATAAGATAGAGACACTTGATTAGTTTGGGAAACATATGAAAGGACTTACTTCTTGGGGCCTAAGTAAGGAGAATGGAGATCTGAACTTACCTCCTACTCAGCCATTTTCTGGCTAGGTGAACATGGGTTGTTTAACTGATTTCGGTATCGGGGGTCCTCATGTGTAAATTGAGGAATAGTAAATAATCACTTATTGAGGCTCATCCCTATTATGGAAGACAATCTGCTTTACTCATCTACTGATTAAAATGTTAATCTCATCCAAAGACATAGTTAAAGAAATACGCAGAATAGTGGTTGACCAAATATCTTGGCATTCCATGGCCAAGTAACATCAATGCATAAAAACAATCATCACAATCCACATTGCCTCTAATTCCTCCAATAAAATAATATACATTTCTTTGGATCCAAAAGTCTTGTAGATTGAGGGCAAAGAAGTTTAAATGGAATGAATGGAATATGGTAGCGATGTGTTAACCAAATTCCTGGTTATGCTTATGGGAAGCTTCACAAATAAAATTTTAGACTAATAGGATGCTTATTTATTCTGTGATCTTCCTTTGCTTAGCTTTAAGAAACAAATTGAATTGATCCCCTTTAACTCTTGTATTCATTCATTAAACTTTTCCTGATGATTGACTGTATGTCAAGTATATTGGTCCTGGGGATTTAAACTCTTCCCACTCTAGAAGAGTACAACATCTTGAGAGGAAGACAGACACTTAAAAATTAATAAGTGTTATTGTTAAAGCATTTATGAAATGTTATGCCACTAAAGAGAAAAGACACCCAGAAAGGGGAGTGGAGTGAGGTGATAAAATTACTTCAGACTCATAGAAATTTGTTCTCTGAGGTGGGTCATGAAGGATGAATAAGTGTTTTCTAGGTGAGAGAAAAGTCAATGGGGATTAGCATATGGGAAAGCACGACAGTGTCAAAGAGTTTTTTGAACACTTGAAGAATGTCAAATTATGACTGGTATATTGGAAAGGCAGTCACATAAGAGCTCTGTCCCTGAAGCCAGAGTACCTAGGTTCAAATTCTTGTTTGACCTTTTACTATGAAACTGTGTGCAAATTACTTGACTGTCTTTACTTCCATTCCTTCATCTTTAAAATAGGATTAAATAACAACATTCATAAAGCACTTAAAATAATGTCTGGCATATTGTAAAACTCCACAAATGTTATATGTTATCCTTATCAGTGCATTAGTTGTAATAACAAACATATTCAAAAACTCAGCACATAAAAAAAAATAAGCCTTCATTTTTCGCTCATGTTACCTGTGGGCTCATGTTATCACTGCTGGTATCCAGCTAAGGTCTTGCTTCCCTGCCTTTCCATTCCAGAACTCAAGCTAACCAGGAGTCTCCATCTGAAACATACCATTCTCATGGCAGAGTATAAAACTAAGATAACGGGCAGAAGCTCATGTCAGTTCTCCCAGCTTCTGCTAAGAAATGGCATGTCATACCCACTCATACTCCATTAACCAAAAAAGTGTCATATAGCCAAACCCCAAATCAGTGGGGCTGGAATAGATAATCTCTTTTTTATATGTATTTTTAGTTGTAGATGAATGCAATACATTTATTTATT
Organism: Marmota flaviventris; assembly: GCF_047511675.1. Classification (NCBI taxonomy): domain Eukaryota; kingdom Metazoa; phylum Chordata; class Mammalia; order Rodentia; family Sciuridae; genus Marmota; species Marmota flaviventris. Next base: position 72,210,845 of record NC_092506.1, on the reverse strand, counting down.
TTTATGTGGTCTTAAGGATCAAACCCAGTACATCACATGTGCTAGGCAAGCACTGTATGCTTGAGCTACAACCCCAGCCCCAGGAATATATAATCTCTTCATGGCAAGGCAACAAAGAAATCGTAATAATTGAAAACAAAAATATAGTCTTCCACAGTCATCAAATATCATTATCTTCCCTGGCCATGCCTGTATCCCAGTGGCTCCGGAGATTGAGGCAGAAGGATGGTGAATTCAAAGCCCGCCTCATCAATGGTGAGGCACTCAACAACTCAGTGAGATCCTGTCTCTAAATGAAATACAAACTAGGGCTGAGGATGAGGCTCGGTGGTGGAGTGTCCCTGATTTCAATCCCTGGTACAAAATATATATATGGGAGAATAAAGTACAGTAGAAAACATGGTTGGAAAAAAATACAACACAGAATATCTAGAAGTCCATCCTGACTTTCTGGACATATTGGAAGCTTTTTTGGTCCACAGTGCCTCCCTCCCATCTACCTGCCTGGGTTTCTGCACTTCATTCTATGAACCATTTTCCTGAACCAAAGGCATAATTTTGAAAATCTGGGACCTTTGCCACATGTTAAAATATGTAGTAATTTTGATTTGGATTATAAATAGGAAAAAGTTCATGTTACCTCTGTAATTGATGTTCTGACTTCCTGTTTCAAAGCACTGCGAACATTTGTTTAAGTCTCCTATAAATTGTAATTGTACTTGCTAACTTAGAATGAGTTGTCATTTTCATTTTATTCTATGACTTTGTAATTAAGCCATTTTAAAGAGATGGAATTTGCATTTGTAGTGGGTAAATAATTTCAGGCTTGGTTTTGCTTTCAGTAGGGGGATCTGAGGAGGAGTCTTAGAATTTGAAACTTCTTTTAAGGGAACTATATGGACACATATTATTTACAGCTAATACTTAACACTAGATTATGATTATGTGTGGTTTTTACAGAATAAAAAAGATCATTTTAAAAAATTTAAAAAGTATTTTATAGGAATGAGGCTGCTATTTCTTTCACTCAGAAGGAAAGCATTTAAGAACTTAAATAGTCTTTGTTACTCTGCTTTTAACTTTAATTTAAAATTAAAGAACTAAATTCTGGTTGTCAGCAAAGAAAGCCTAGGGTTTCAAAACAGGAGTCCTGTAGTCACAGCTTGGCCACTAGAGCATCAGATCTGGAGGCAAAACATTTGCAAGGTTCTTTGAATTGAGCAGGGGTGGGGCGGCAAAATAGGAAGAATAGAATTTGCTAAAGTAAAGGAAGTTGGTTCTTCATGTGTTGACACATCAGGTCTAGATCAAGATCTGTGAACATGGATCTAAAGGATGGGAGAACTTCAGATTTCAAGTATAAGAAAGGTACAAATAGGTTCAGGAAAACAAAGAGTTACAAGATAATTTGTCATCCAAACAGTTTATTTTTGATAGTCAAAGTAACAGGTAAGAATGCTAGATAAATAGATCTAAAGCAGGATAGTCCTGGACAAACAGAACATGTAGTTTCTTGAAGATGGAAAGAAAAAGAGATACAGCAAATGCCATTCTGTATTCTTGCCCCATTCAGTTGTCCATGTATTCAACAAGTATTTGCTGTATTCTGTGTCTAGCTGGAGAAGCACAGATGCTTAAAAACATGGTGCCTGCCTTCAAGGATATTTTGGTCATAGATTGTTGGAGTAACTTTTAATTTATTTGAAATAACCACAAGAGTTTGTTTTTTAAGGCTTGGGTAACAATCTCTGATCAAGCTTTGGGTCAGGGAAGGGATCAAAAAGGAGGAGGTGGTGAGTATTCCTGAATGAGGTGTTATTTGAAGTGATCTTCAAATTGGAGAATAAGGTATGGAGTGGGAAAAAGACACACCAAGGAAAAATGCTTTTTAGTTATGAAAAGGGAACATGATTAAGGTCTTGCAGATGGTCTGCTTGACTAGGAGAAGATATCTTAAAACCCATATCTCTTTTCTCTCAGGGTTTAATCTTAGCTGACTTGCTTGGGGGAATGTTCTCAGGTTTAACCCCTAACAGGAAGGATCTGACCAGGACCTGCAAAATTATGCCTTTCTCTGAAATGACTGCTTTTAAAAAAGAGGTTTACAGAGAAACTGACTGTAAGGACAAGTTTATCTGCCACTAACATCTGAATAAGTGGCATTAGAAGTGAGTAGATGGCTTGAATGGAGCCGCTGGTCTCCCAGATTCATGTTTTTACAGTATACGTGTCTCCATATGTGGTTCCTTAATAAATTAGAGAAAATGTATACGAAAAAAAAAAAATAATAATGCTACGAGGTGCACAGGCTGGGAGTGAACTATGTCTCAGTGCGATGTACTCCTTTTCTCTTTAACCTTGATTCATTATGTTTTATAATTCTTTAAGGGAACTTGATTTCAAAAATCTCTGAATTTCATTAAATGATAAACATTTAAAGTGAACACCTTCAATGATGAAGGACTACGCTAAGGGCTTAAAAACAGTTTCTGTTTTCTGGAAACTTGATTAGGGGTACAGCTTGCACTCTGTCTCTCCTTCCCCAACAGTCTCTCCACACACACACAAATATGAGCATCTCACAGGGAAGATCATGCCTTATATCCCTGGCTTGTGCTTTGAATCTCAGCCCGCAGTGAATTATTAAGTAGTGATAAATTTCCAATTACAAAGCACACATATTATCAATTAACATTTTTATATGGCACTCTGTAGTTTTAAGACACATTTTACAAACATAGTAGTATATTTATAATCCATTGTGAGGTGAGTAGTAGCCATATTTCAATTTTACATGTGTAAGAGGATGAATGAGTCTCCATGATCATATGCAGTTTAAGTTAGAGGTACAACTCAGGACTCCTGGCTTTTATTCTGGTCCTCTCTCAGCTCAGTTATAGTGCTGCATTTGTGACTTTGTAACCTGCTCTCTATTCTACAAGGTAAATGCTTCTGATGTTCTCAGAAGAAAAGTATAAAATTGTTCATTATGGTTCAAAAGAGCCTTTAAAAAAAAAAAAAAAAAAAAAAAAAAGGCCTCAAGGCCAGAAACCATCTCACAATAACTCTGTACCATTCAGTAAAAAATAAAAAACAAACAAAAAACAACCTGAAAGGACATAATTACAAAGAAATAATGTGTGCTATTATTGTTTTGTATGTGCAGAAAATATAAATGGCTTTACCTGTAGTAAGTTGATAGGAAGTATGCTAGTAACAAACTCATAAAATTATTATGATCCCTCTGCAGACCCTAGGAAATATTTCTGACTAACTTCAATTAATCATCACTACTTGAACCGAATTAGATCCTCCCACTCCCACACTAAACTGTAGTGTATTCTTTTAAATTAACTTCAAGTTGTACATTTTTAAAGTCCTTTAGGTCAGAGAGTTTATTTATAACATGTGGTGAGACATTTTATGGCCCCACTTTCACTTAAATCATAGATTCAGGAAGTAATAGAAAGAAACGGGCCTACTCAGTCACCTTGCCCTTGTCAGAAGAGTAAGAACTGCATCTGTGGTATATTTTCCATTGCTTGGGTCAATGCATGTATTTATATAGCTCTTCATATTCAATACTGCTAATGAATATGGCTTTCATGTGAAAAAGCATAAATTCAAAAGGCTGGTGTGGGATGCAGACTTCCTTCTCTTACAGCATGTTCCATCATGGTTTAATTCAAAGTGAGGATGATTTTCTTTAGGAAGCCCTTGCCACCCTGCTTCCTGTCCTAGCATTTCTACTCTGGGTCAGGTTGGTCTGTACATCATGATATTGCATTTGTACTCAAGAAAGGTATAAGACTAGGCCTCAAGATGCCATCTCAAGATGAAACAGAAATATATGCTGAAAAAATTGTAGAAAATAAGAAAGGCCATAACACAATAGACATTTTGCTAGAGCAACTAGGGTGTGGGCAGTGATGATTAATTAGTAATTATTAATTAGTGATGATTAAGTTAGTAGAAAATATTTCCTATGGTCTACAGATGGATCATAAAATAATTTTGACTTTGATACCAAATACACTGCCTATCAACTTACTAGAGGTAAAGTCACTTACATTTCCTGCATATAGAAAACAATAGTAACACAATGCTCCTTTGTAATTATGTCCTGGCAGGTAGTTTATTTTTTACTGTGTAACAATGAAATAATGATGTTGTCAATATCAAATACAGAATCCTAAGAGCTGAGAGGGATTTTGTGCTATGAAGAATTTAATGTTGCCCAAATAAAAGCCTGGCTTTTGCCCTCACTTCCTGAGGGGTAATCTTTAGACTCTTGGAATTCTATGCCTGACTGAAATCCCTTTGTTTGCCTGGGGCTTTGGTCATGGGACAGTCTAACATTGTGATTTGTGATAGGGGTTTTGGACAAGGTGGCATCAATTCTGTCTTCAGAAGGCTATAGTCTAAATGTCAGTCATGTGGGCAATATGTGATCAAGTCCCAGTTAAAACTTAGGACCAGGGCTTAGGTGAGGTTTCCCTGGTTGGCAATACTCCAGATATATTTTCACACATAGGTAACAGAAGAGTAATGCACCCAGAACTCTGTGGCAAGAAGATAATGGAAGCACCATGTTTAGAACCTTTGCTTAACCTTGCCCACGTACTTCTTTTCTTAGTTGACCTTGGTTTCTACCCATTTCCTATAATAAACCAAAACTGTGAACTTAATAGCTTATAACAGCAAGTTCTATGAGTCTGTAAAAGTCTTTTTTAAAAAAATAAAGATGACTTTGGAAACCCTCCAAACTTAGAAATAGTGGTCTTCTGTGGACTATGTAACGTCTAAAACTCCATAGTTTACTTAAGTACATTATAGATGCATTGTTGAAAATCCAAGAACCAGAAAGTGAGGAAAGAGTGAGAAATATGAATAAGCTAATTTATTTGAGTTTACTTTTTTTTTAATTCCTAGGTTTTTTGAGATTTGTATATATGTGTTCCTTAATCCCCACAGTCACAATAGGTCTGCCCAGCTCAAAAAGGTTGATAAAGCTTCTAGCAATGGACTTACCTACATATCTAGAAAACATCAAGGAATATTGCATCTACAAGTTTATTAGTAATGAAGAAGCACTTTTAAAAGGATGATGATTTAGTTCAGACAAAGATCAAGCTGAAAAGATCTTAGAAAGATATTATTGGAGACCCAACAGTGGTTCAGGGACAGATTACAGAGCCTACACCTTAGGGGCAGGGTTCAGGAACAGAAAAGAACTTCAAATTAAAAAGATCTGAGAAAAGCAAGACAAAAATATATGTTTGGATTGAGACTATCAATAAATTGGACTTAATATATCCAACCCAATAGGCCAAGGGGAATGAAGGGAAGGCAAGGGGAATGAAGGGAAAACAGGGGGGATGGGAATAGGAAAGACAGTAGAATGAATTGGACAGAACTTTCTTATCCTTATGTATGAATACATGACCAGTGAAACTGCACATCACGTACAACCACAAGAAAGGGGTCCTGATTAGACTTAACAGGGTTGAGACTACAACCTGAGTCTCAAACTAATATGCCAAGATACACACTACTATCGTGTTTATCTAAAAATAACAACACCAAAAAAAAGGTTAAATATGTCTGTGAATAACAGAAATCTTGAAATTTCTGTCTCATTGTCTTAGACTATTCAAATTTGTAACAGGATACATAACAATAAAAATTTATTTCTCACAATTCTGGAGTCCATGAAATCTAAAATTAAGGCAACAGCAGATTAGGAGTCTGATGAGGACCTGTGTGCCGCAGTCTGGCTGGGCACAAATGCCGCAGTCTGGCTGGGCACACAATCACGAGCCACCACACAGCCTGTAGATTCAAACAGCAACTCTTTATTCCCAAACTCACACCAGCCGTCTACAATCACGTTCTGGGGAAATCCACGTTCTCTGCCCAAATCCATGTTCTCTGCCCAAATCCATGTTCTCTGCCCAAATCCATGTTCTCTGCCCAAATCCATGTTCTCTGCTCAAATCCACCTCCACTGGGCTTCTATCTCCAAAATATACTGTCTGAATCCCGTGAGAACTCAAGGGGAACTCAGGCAGCAGGATACACCCTATTCCCAGCAGGAATAATCTTAAACCTTAAACCTGGAACCTAAACCAGGAACGCCCTAAACCCGATTATCTTAAACCGGGAACACCCTAATCCGCCTTGGTCCTTGAGCAAGGTCACCTACATTCAATGTCACTGCAACATGGGGTACGCTGGCAAGGAAATTGTCATACCTACTTGGCTAATGGCTCCCAGCACCTGTGTACTGATTTATAGATGGCTGTCTTCTTGTTATGACCTCACATGGTAGAGGGAACTAGGGAGACTTCCAGAATTTCTTTTGTTGAGGGCATAGACCATGTTCTTGAGGGCTCTACGCTCATGACCTAATCACCTACAAAACACCCTATTTTCTAATATCTCACTAAGGGGTAGATTTCAGTATCAGCGTTTTGAGGGGATATAAACACTATAGCATTCATTAAACCTAGAAATGAGTTGTCCAACCAAGGATGATAGAGCTGTGATCATCAGGGATCTAGGATGCATCTATGTTGTTACCCAAACCAGAGTCAACACATAACGTCCATCTCCCATACAAGGTGGCTATTCAGGTTTCAGCTGTCATGTCTACATTATATCCTATAAGAAGGAGGAAAAAAGCCATAAAGGAGAAGAAAGAAATGGTGAAGAAGTTACCACTTATTTCACTGGCTCATTTGGGAGTCTGTTTGAATTGATTGTCCGGAATTAAGTCACACAACCATAACCAGCTTTTAAAGAAGTGATCTTTAGATGGTTATATGCATATTCAGAAATGGGAACGAGATCCTCTAAGGAAAAAGGAATGAATGTCTATTGATTGGAAGATAATTAGCATCCCCTGCTACAATGTTGGAACAGTAGTCAACCATGATAAAATTTGACTCTAAACAGTGTTGAGACTACAACCTGAGTTTCCAACTGACTACCAGCTGAGCTCTGCCTGTAGACCTGTAGACCACATTCCTGATTTCACAGAAAGAACGCTTCAAGCAAAGGGAGCCAGCCTGTAGACTGCCATAACTGTAGTTCTTTGCTCTTTTCTGTGTCTCCCAAAAGCATTTCTGCCTGTTGCCATCCCATCAAAACCTTCTGTCTGTCATTGCTTGGTTATCCCACACTTTTTGAGTTAAGCTCAGCAAACTGACATTCCTTGAAACATCCCTATTGTGACTTTTTTTCCTACATTAGATTAAAATACATTGTTGATGGTGATGACGACAGTGACAACAATGAAGTCCCACTGAGAGAGGGACTACATTTGAGTCAGTAATGCCAACATTTTTGCATTGGTGTTTTAGCTTTTACTAGCTAAATGATCCTGGGAAGGATTCTTATTCCCTCTGGCCCTGAAGTTTTGTCATAGGCAAAATGGCAAAAGGAATACCTACTTACAGAATACTTCTTGTTTTAGTTAGCTTTTCACTGCTATGGCCAAAAGACTTGAGAATGATTTTAGAGGAGGAAAAGGTTATTGGGTATTCAGAGTTTCAGAGATCTCACTGCATTCTCTGGGCCCAAGGTGAGTCAGAACATCGTGGGACATGGATGGGGAGGAGGAAAGAGGCTCAGAACATGATAATCAGGAAAACAGAGAAAGCTCTTCTCACCAGGACCAAAATATGAACCCCAAAGGCACTCCAGTGACCCACCTTCTCCAGGCACTCCAGTGACTACTTTCTTACTGCCTACATCTATCACCCAGTTAATTCCTATCAGTAGGTTAACCCACTGATTAGGTCACAACCTTCATAATCTAATCATTTCCCCTCTGAACATTCCTTCATTGTCTCACACATGAGCTTTTGAAGGACACTTCATATCCAAGCCATAACATTCCTTAAAATTAGAGATAAATTCATTACCTAGCTCATTATAAGAAAAACCATTAGCTTAGACTGATCTTGATAAATTAACAAAGTCGTAAGTTCTTGAGAGGAGGGAATAACTAAAATGGTTCAATTGCTTACTATACTGCATGTGTTTTAAATGCATTTTATTCATTTCCTATAACAATCCTTTGAGGAATTTCCACTTAACAGATGGGGATACTGAGGGTCTAATAATTTAGTGATTTTTCCAAATTGACTGCACTAGTTCTCCAACTGAGTCCTAAACCCAGATCTGGCTAGTTCCATTATGATCTAGATTGCTGAAATTCAACTAAACTATTTTATAATTTAAAAAAATAGGGCACACCCAAGTCAAAAAGCCTTTTCAGTGATCCTAATCAGAATATTAGATTTCTGACATCTAGCCTAGAGTCCTTTTCTTGCATCCCTGCTACAGTATATTTAACATATGCAGTATTTCCCTTTTACCACCTTTGGCTATATTCTTACTGTGATAAAGATTTTCTATTTTTTCTGAGTTTTTAGTGGTTTAAACTGTTTTGCTGATTCACATATTTTAATATACTGATTGGCTTTTTTGGCAAGCAAATCTATGTGGTTTTATGGTGATTTTTGTTCTCATTGGTTTGAGTCAGTTGAATGGATGCTTTTGCAGAAAATGGAACAGATGTTGGATATATTTCCGAATACTTTAGGAGGATTAGATCGGTTACACACATGGACGAGTTTCTTTGCTACTGATGGATGAATTGGAACTGAATGTATCATGACTCCAACCTGTCAGTGCATGCCATATGGAACAATAATTCTCTTTTTGTAGGAATGTGTTTCTTTCTATGCAGAGGTTAGGTGAAGAGTGAGCTTTCTTGTTAACAGTGTCTGTGTTGTCCCTGCACCTTTCTTGTGCATAGTGAAAATTGACCTAAGATAACAAGTCTTTTCTTTGTCTGTTACTAAGTCATGAATAAATTAGTTTTGCTTTCTACTCCGAAGCTCAGATCAATATTCTACTTGAATGTTGATTATTTTCATGAATGGAAATGAACTGGCAGAATGCCATCCAGAAGATTTGAGCACTGGCAAATGAAACATTTGCATGGTTGGATGAAAAGTCCCCTGATAGAAATTAAGAGTAACATTTGCATAGTTTCTGCCATTTTCAAGCATTTGCACATATATCTAATTCTCACAATTACCCTATAAAGAAAACAAAGTACATTCTTGTCATCATTTTATAGATGAGAATCAAGAGGTTTAAGGAGAGTATGACATGCTCAAGGTCACAGAATGAAGTGACAAAACAAGACTTACACCTAGATCTTCTGGCACCAAACTTTGAAGATTTGTTTTCTGAGCATCTTCATCTCTTCATCTTTCCAAACCTGGGCCCCTTTCCTCTGACTATTCTTTTTCACTCTAACATATATATATATATATATATATATATATATATATATATATATATATATATATATATATATATATTGTTGTTGTTTAAGAAGCAATATGTGCCTCCATGAGCTTTGTTTTCTACTCTGTTCTCTAATAAATCACTCACAATAGAGGAGCATTTCAACTTTTGGGTCTAGGAATGTTGACACAAACAATTCAGGCTGTTAAACATTTAAAATGTATTGAATAAAAATGTGTCTCCCTTCTCCTGACACTTTTGCCATTCTTTGTAGGAACTGAGCAATTCTAGATTATAGATCAATGTCCTGCTTATGTTTCTACTTTTGTAAGATATTGAATGAGATGAGATGGGGTGGGAAGCACTATGGTGGGTAAACTTACTCTTCAAACCTGTTAATAATGGGTACAATGTATATGGAGGATCAGGGCCTTTCTTACATTACAAATAGACTTCTGGCCAGCATTTTAATTTGGAATGGGCAAGAAAATTATGCATTCATTATCTATGTATCACAAATACAACTTTAAATACTAAGAACAGAAATTCAGAAATACTGTGAAACATTTGATATATTTCTTCCCAAAGAAGGCTGCTTCCATAAGAAATCAGGACAGAAGAAACTTTGGGCTTTTTCAAATTGCAGCCAGGAAGGAAGCAGGTGGTCTACTGAAGACAGGAAATGAAGAGGGGAGCATGTTTGGAGCATGTTTGTAGCCACCGCTACCTGGGAGTCCAAGAAAAGAGTCATTAACTGTCCCTCTGGACCCCATGAGAGGAGACCCTCCTAATGTGAAGGAACAAATGTGATGAAGCTAGGGGTTGGAGTGAGCAGGTTTTGATACAGCAAACAGTTCCTTTGTGCTAAGTGTAATCATAAGATCTGTACTCTGACCTTGAACTCACCAGCCAGACTGAAAAGAAAGCAAATAAGTATTACAATACAAAATGGCTACTCCTTTTGTAGAGGTAGGAATAATGGTATGAATGATAGGACTTAGGAAATGGTAACTGTAGACTAGATTTATTCTGTTACATTCATTATTTGATTAGATCCTCTTAATGATTCTGTGTGGCAGATACTCTTATCAGTTACAGATGAGGAACTTGTGGTCAGAGAGGATAATTGGCTTGGCAAAGTTTGCACAAGTGGCAAATGAAAATGGTCCCCTTGGGAAAGTGATCCATGGTAGGTTCTTCCAAATTTTTCAAGAAAATTGTATTTATGAATATCTAGTCACACTTTAGATACTTTAGGATATATAAAGATAAGTATTCCATAGTTGCTGAATTCCCAGATTTCATAATAACTGAGGAGAAATTAGAAAGATATGGTAGTACTTGAGTTTCAATGTGAGGGGAGATGAGGTGAGGGTCACAGAAAACTTCATTTCAAGGGCTCTGGTGGTTAAAAAATGTTCCAAGTATGAATTACTGGTGTTGTCAGTAGTGAGGAAAACTTTTGGATTTTCAGAAGAGTCACCATGTTCATTTTGTGGCTTATGGAGGTTGCATAATGTATTACTGAAGTTCTAAGGCAAGCAACATTTAGTATTGTACATACAGCCCTCTACAAACAGAAGAGATAAGGTATGATCATCCCTGAGTGTACATGAGGAAGCTAAGCTGGAGATCTTGCCTATAGGAATTTCCCAGAATCCTATAGAGTGATCTAGTTACAAAATGCTTTAAGAGAAAATAAGCTATTAATTTCCCCACCCTCTTCTTCATTCTGTCCTGCCCTATGATTGTATCCAAAAGCCAAGAGCATATCTGACACAGAAGCAGATGTTTTCCTGAGACCCCAGTGGAACCATGCAAACAGATATAACTCATGATATCTCATGAGTTAGAAAGACTGAAAATTATCCTGCTGTAACTCTCACTAAGGGGGCAGGGTTGTTTCTCCTATATTCATAATGTGTTTGCTGCTGACACTGTAATGCAAGAGGAGCACTCATAAACAGGAGCTGGCCCAAATGAGGGCAGCCAGGCTGGTCCTGTAAGAAACAGTCTAAGGAAATGAGGATGTTTACTTAAAAGAATGAAAATGTTTAACTGAGGTTTAATTGAGGTCATTCTGATAGAGTGGAGCTTGATTCCTTGATTTGGTAATAAGGGGATCATTGGTTGAGGCAGGAATACGAGGATTGATTACTTATGAGTTTCAAATAACTATATTAGGAGACTTTGGCCTTGGATGTTGATTATAGAAATTTCAAGTGGGCACTAGTTATAAGTTAGAGGAAGCTTATTTCTGTTTAATATAGGTTGATCTAGTTTAAAGATCCTTAAAACTTCTCTGGATTTTTTTCCCTACATTTTTCTGGCCTAGAATAATATTGGCTATGATTAGTGAAATCCAAAACTATACTATAGTGTATCCCAGATTTACCCTGTACTGTGTAGTGAAGCATAATGGTATTTGTTCAGTCTGCCTGCATTTTTATATAGATTTTTTTTCACTTGATAACTCTGTGGCACTGGTTGAGTTGCTCACTCTCTTAAGCATCAGTTTTCTCCTCTGTATCATGGAGCTGATGACAATAGATATCTTATAGGGTAGTTAAAAGGCTTAAATAAGATCATACTGATAAAATTAAGTCTGATACCTTGCATTTGGCAAGTACTTAAAAGTGACAATTTTTGTTTTTATTTTTATTGACATATGTATTAAAAAGAATGATAAAAGTTAAACTGTACTTAATTTTGTCTTTGAAAACTTACTTTTTTGTTATATGGCGTTTGTGTAGCTCTCAATCTATGCATTTAACGGGCAAGATTCAAGAAAGTCTCTTGATGCCAAGATCTTCAGTGTAGTTCAGATCAGGAAAACCTTTCAGGGTTCTATATGTCATTAGACAAAAGACATGTCATTAGCCTCCAAAGTCCTGCTGAGATGAGGACACTCTGTGTCCTAGTAGATCTCTTACTTGAAAGCGCCACAGGTGGTTGGAATCTAGAACCAGATGGAGCTACTAGAGTTAGACCTAAGAGACTATGCATATGAGTTCTTATATTGATATAATAGCAACTGTAACTGATAAACTTTGGGGAGTTTTTCAGTGGGAGAGGAATTTATATACACCATGGGAAAATATAACCTGTGAGCTAGACTGGACACATCTGTAACCCATAATACTGGCAAACACCATTGAGAGCTAAAAACTATGATTCAATTTAGCCTTGAACTTTTTCAAATATTTTAAGACCCCAAAGAGTCATACATATCAATATATAGGCTTTAATTCCAGTAGGAATGTACTAGTTAGTATTGTAGTAGTTAGAAGGTGGGAAATGAAGAATACCCCTGTAAATATATAAACAGACACTGGATTAATTTATAGCAGTAGAGTTTTAGAAGATAGGAAAAAGATGGGTTAGCTTAGAAAAAATGATGGCCAGGGAATTATGAAGTAAGTTATTAAACTTCAGTAAGAAGCATAAGAGTTGAATAAATAAATAAATGTCCTCTGTTCTTGGAAGAGTAAATATGTGGCATATCACTTCTTTCTGAAATTTGTCATAGAATTAATGCAAACCTGAATTGGACTTGGGATTACATGTATGCATTTGCTTCTTTTACTTGATTTTTGTAGTAGTCTAATAGGAGCTTATTATACATTAATAAGAAATAATGAGAGTTATTTAAGAGACGAATTTAGCAATAATTGGTCATTGATTAGATGCATGATCCAAGGGAGAGAATCTAGAACATTGCATAGGCTTCTGTCTTGGGAGATTGGTTGGATCATCATGCCATTCATTTTCATAGGCAAAATGATTTAAAGAAGGTATGAATTAGCTTTTGGCTTTTGAATCAAACTTTCTATTGGATGGACTAAGAAAACTAACTATGGACTTTTAAATCTTTCCCATGTTCTAAGGGAAGGTTTTTTTTTAGAAGGTCATGGGATTAAAAATATCTAAAGCCCAAAAAGATAAGTTTGGGCTAGTAGGTTTATTGTAGTATATAAAAGTTATTTTTGAAAAAGTGATGTTATTAAACTTTTTTACTCCAAAATTTGGATTGAAAACAACATGTAAATCAAGAGAAAAGGAATAAGGCTGGGAGGAATACCCAAATTTAAGAGGAAAATAAAAGAAAAGAATGCTTTAAAGAAGACTGAGAAGCAAAAAGAGAATCAACTGGAAGCTAACAACCATTAAAATGAAAACATTGAGAAGGAGTAGGTCAACAAAGTATTATAGCTCAGAAAGATCAAGTAAAAGAATATTTCCTTTCATGTAAATGCAAGTTCTTTGGAGAGTTCTTTGACAGTATCTATCCCTTTTCAAAAAGCACAAACCCTTGACTTGACACAATTCTATTTCAATGAATTTATCATGAAACCATACCTCAATTAGTGGAAAATACTAAATCTTGAGAAATATTTTATCATAACATTTTTTCCCTTTTATAGCAAAAACTAAAAACAATCCATATGCTCATCAATATGAGATTGATTAAGTAAATAATGGTTTATCTATACAATATGATACTTGAATTCATCAGGAGAGCCTCTGCAGTACTTATTGAAAATAAAAATACTGGAACGTATGAGTAGCATTGCAGTAAGAGTTTAAGCAGGTAGGAGCTTGGCTTTTGACTTCAAAGTTAAGATCTGCTACTTACTAGTTGCAGGATATTGAGAAGTTTCTTAATGTTTCTGTGTCTGTCACTTCATCAAAATTACAAAATTAATAAGGTTTTCCCTGCTCTTCTACCCTCCTTTGCCTCTGTTGGACCACTCCGGCTGGCCCAACCCTTTTTGAACTTTTTTACTTTAAATAGTGGTCTCAATTAGATAACTAGATGTTCAGTATCTCAATGATTATCTCCATTAATTAAGATTCCCAGTCTCAGGCAAGAACTCCCTCATCCCCAACACCTACAACAAAAAAGAAAGAAGATTCTTTTTCCCTTGGTAATTAGGAAGTCATAGGTGACCTCCTCACAGGTAGAGTTGGCATAGTCTCTGAAGGCAAATGAAAAAAGGGAGCTTCCCAAAGTCATTTCCTGAGATTTCTAAGAAGCTTTATGAGATGGTATGAGTTTGGAGATAGGTTCATTGAAGGGTAGGATTTGTGTGGCTCTGTAGTTTTCTATGGAAGCCTCAGAAGCAGGGTTGCAGGACTGGAATTTGCCCTCAGGGCCAGGCTACAGGCTGTTCCAGAGCTGTCCTAACATCAAAAAGTCAAAGACTAGTTTTGCTGGTCTCACTGTTAGGCTGCAGGCCAGTTACAGTAGGCAGCCCACCCATAAAATAAGTGCTTCCCCCTTGAAAATGCAGCACTTCGATTTCTCTGTTTAGGAATATAATACAAAACACTGAGTAACTTAACCAACCACAGCCACTGTGAATGGCTTTGTACATTAGCCCTGAATTCATCAACACACTCAATTCAAACACTTTATTTAATGCAAGGAATTCTCACCACCCTATTTATTTTTCTTTTTTATTTCTTATATCTACCTCACAGGGCTTTATTCTATAGAAGCTGAATTGGCTCAATTATCAAAAATTAGTATTTTTCTGTTGAATATCACAGTTCATTTTGATAGTCTATTAAAACCTTACTTTTGAAAGTGGGGTGTTTGTACATCATGGCACCCTCTGAAGAAACTCTTATTAGGGTATTAGCAGAATGTTCCTTTCATCAGAGAATCCTTAGTGGTCACACTCAAGAGCTCAAAGTTTTATGGAACTTTGGAGTTTGTGGCAGTCAATACTCAAGATGCAAGAAGAACACAAAGAACAATCCTGCAAGGTAAAATGGTCCAAATGCACAGCTCATGTCGATTAAATGTTTTGGGCCTCCATGCCTGAGACATTGGAAGAGAAATCAAAGAAAATTCTATGTTTTTTGTTTTTAATTTATATTTTATTAACTTTGGTTGCTTTATAAAAAAATAATTCTATGGGGTAAAAATGGGAGCTCATAACCCACTTGAATCAAAGTGTGAAATATGATATATCAAGAACTATGTAATGTTTTGAACAACCAACAATAAAAAATTAAAAAAAAAATTCATAGGAAATCGGGATGGCTCAGAAGTGAGGCAGTATGAGACATTAGAAAAAAGTTGAACAAAATAAAACATAAGTCCAGAAGTTATAGCCTGGCCCTTAGACTTCAGTTCTTCATCTAAATTTCATCTACTTGGGCCTCTGTGTAGTCTGGGAAGCACTAGCATTTATTCTGAATCTACTCACACAAATATCCTAGAATCCATGTGCTCTTTGTACTACTAACAAATGGGCTCTGGTGTCCAAGGTTGCAAATCAGCCTGTTTCTTCCTCGGTGAACAAACAGGGTGAAGAATCTACCTCTTAGGTTCCTTTGAGTCCTAACATGCAGATTGCTCTAAGGGCTGATAAATGAAAGGGTCAAATAACATGACATGGGCATAGGAGCAGCAGTAAGATTTCTTTTACAATCTAGTTGCTGTGTTACTTTAAGTAAATTACTTTGGCTTTCTGGGTATCATTTGCTTCCTATGTAAAAGAAGCCACAAATTCCTACTTCATGGAATAATTGTGAAGATGAAATAACATAATGTATATCAAATATTAAGTACTATAACAATTACGTTACAGAGACCCAATAAATGGTATATATTATTACCATTAATGAACATGCATGCAACTAGAAAGGTAGTATTTGCTGTATGGAAATGATTTCACTGTATATTCACATTCAATTTGGATAATAAAATGTTAGCAAGTCATGTGGGGTTCTTTTGTCCCCCCAGTATTGTTCACATCTCTATGAGATAGGTTGTCATACTGAATTGCTTTTATTTGTCCATGTCACAGACTAGATGTGAGCTCTGATCTGTAAGTTATCTAAGAACATTTACTGAGTACATAATGACCTAATGACTGCTGAACAACCTGTAGGTGTTTAATAAAGACCTTTGAAATGAAAGAATACAGAAAAGGGTGGCTAGATGGATGGAATTCATCTTGGAATCTTTCTATTTACATAGGACAACATTTTAACTGGAAGATTAAATTTTAAAAAAATTTATATTTCTATCCCACTGATCTATTGCAAATGTCTAGATAAGAATAATTGTAGTCTGAGGTGCCTAAGGATCTAGTTGATGCTTTTCTTGTTATTTATTTCATTGACTCAATTGCAGACAAATATGCATTATCACCTGTTACATAAGAATGCTAATTTGACAGTAATTGTAATCTTAGATCTAGAGAGGACATTATTGCCAGCAATTATTTTTGTATATGTGCTAAGAATTTTTCTGAGCAAACATTCTCTTTCACTAGTTTTTTCCATGGGTAAAATTGTACTTCTCTAGATACAGTTAAAATGTATCTCCTATGTGAAGCCTTTCTATCTTTCATTTAGCTACAATCAATCCCTTCTTTCTTTGTGCTTTTGTAGCTCTTTTTATGCCATTAGTACTACATCAGTTTATTTATATGTCATATATAATAGATTCAGCTTATATATAATATATGCTAAAAATGTCACATTAAAATTTGTCTTATGTTTAATTTTTATCTTTCTCTCAATATCTACACACACACACACACACAGATCACATACGAAGACATACACTTTAATGACAGAATGTGCCTGAGCTGCATGTACTGCTGATATGTAAAGAAAGGAGTCTTCTAGGGGCTGGAACTATAGCTCAGTGATAAAGCATTTACCTTGCATGTGTGAAGCACTGGGTTCAATCCTCAGCACCACACAAAAATAAATAAAGATACTGTGTTTTCATCTAGAAGTAAATAAATATATATAAAAAAGAAAGGAGTCTTCTCATTAGATGTCTGCCATATGACATTTTGCATCTTAGAGTCTAGTACTGTGCTTATCATAATGCATGAGGAAAAACTGTGGTGATTTTAATCAAATCAAGCCCTCAGTAGATATTACTCAGCACGAATTGACTAAACGGCTTATTTTTGTTTTTCTTTCTTTCCTTTTTTTTGTGTGCATATAACATCCTATGCTCTAAGATTTTTGTTGTTGCCACCCTCCCACATCTTTTTTAATCCAAATTGACCTTTGAGGCCATTAGTTTCCAGAACAGGGGTTTATATATTATGAAACACTAAATTCCGGTTGTTTCTCTCAAACTTGAAGCATCCAAGTGGTTCATGCTGTGCCTGTCTTCTGGGTGATGAGAAATCTGCTGAAGTTATTATGGTCCCCTGCCTGGCCCTGACAAAGATATCAAGTAAACACCAAAGAATTAAGGTTCAAAGAATTTATCCAGAAGCAGCTTTCTTCTGCTTACCCACAGATACTTTCTTAATTGACAGCTTCTAGAAACAATTAGCATCCTTTCTTTGTGCCTGATTTAGATACTTTTGAGGAGTACATTTCCACTGACAGCTTTGGAGGTGGCCATACCCTGTAGTGGCAGTAATCTATGCAGTCATTCACATTGAAAGATCCTGTTTTTAGGGTACAGAGGTTATTTTACCATGTGTGCTGCGCATATAGATTACCTGAAACCACATAGCTCCTTGTCAACCACTACAAGCCAGTCTCTTAGCAACAGCCCCCCCCCCCACACCCCTGAGGACTTTCAAGGGACCACAGTTTTTATTCTCTTCAGAAAATAAAAACCAAAAATAAATAAATAAATAAAAACAAAGCTTTAGATATTTTCAAGCTGATACTCTTTTCAGAAGTTTTGATGAATATGTCTCACACCATTGTCTACATAAAAGAAGTACAGCAAATTTCTCTGAGTTGATCTAAATGCTGGGGATTGGATTCCCAAGTCCATTCTAGTGGTACCCTAGTGGAGATCCCACCTCCCCCTAGCACCCGCCCCAGCACCAACAATTAGTAAAATAGAGCATGGAAGATGTTCATCCATGGCACTCCCTCCTTAATGCAAACACATCAAAATGCTTTGGATAGTCATTTTATGGAGACCCTTCTCACACTCTCAGAAGAAGGGAGGAGGAACAATCTTCTCTTGAGGCTTTGGGCAAAAATGACTAACCTTCATTTAAGCCTCATTGTGTACCAGGTGTGTTGTTTTTCATTTGACATGTTTCATTTAACCCCCAGAAAAGATAGGTGTTATAACCCCTGTTTTATTGAAAAGAATCCAGGGCTCAGAGAAATTCAGTAGTTTGCCTGGAATTCAGGGCTGGGAGCTAGAGGAATAAAGATGTGAACAAAGCCCATCTGCCTTCAAAACAGATTCCCTCTGCTTTACTCCCGGCTGCTGCTTCTTTATCCAATTTAGAAAGTAGAAGTGCCTGGAGGGTAAGGTCATGGTTTTGAATCTCCTGAGTAAACTTTCCATGCTAGGATATTAACTTTCTTAATGCAACTCTGCAGGGGTGTAGATAATCAAGAATGTGCCGCAGTATGATTTTCCTATAAATGAAAGCTGTGTGTGTTCTTAGTAGTGGAAGTTCCAAATTCAAGAGAGGTCATGTGTCTTGAAAAGGGGATACCTTTGGCTTAGTGATCCAAATCTCCTGCTATTCCCACACTGTTCCTAGTAACCTATATTACCCTAGTTGTTTTAGACCTATAAGAATTGTTCTCTTTATACTTTCACCATTGTTTCTTCTTGGTTTACTTGAAACATTACTGCATTTCAAAAAGACATCTTGGATGTGTTTATAGCACTTTTCACCCTGCATTTTCAAGCCACTCTTTTTTTAAATATTTAATTGATTTTATTTTTTAAATATGTGATGGTGGAATGCATTACAATTCTTATTAAACATATAGAGCACAATTTTTCATCTCTCTGTATATAAAGTATGTTCACACTAATTCATGTCTTCACACATGTACTTTGGATAATGATATCTATCACATTCCACCACCATTGCTAACCCCCTGCCCCCTCCCTTCCCCTCCCACCATATCTAGAATTCATAGATTCCTCCCACTCTTCCCCTCCCTACCCCACTATCAATCAGCCACCTTATATCTGAGAAAACATTCAGCATTTGTTTTTATGGGATTGCTAACTTCACTTAGCATTATTTTCTCTAACTCCATCCATTTACCTGCAAATGCCATGATTTTATTCTCTTTTATTGCTGAGTAATATTTCATTGTGTATATATGCCACATTTTTTAATCCATTCATCTACTGAGGGGCATCTAGGTTGGTTCCACAGTTTAGCTATTATGAATTGTGCTGCTATAAAGGCTGTATCCCTGTAGTATGCTGTTTTTAAGTCCTTTGGGTATAGACCAAGGAGAGAGATAGCTGGGTCAAATGGTGGTTCCATTCCCAGTTTTCCAAGAAATCTCCATACTGCTTTCCATATTGGCTGCACCAATTTGCAGTCCCACCAGCAATGTATGAGTGTGCCTTTTTCCCCCACATCCTCACCAACATTTACTGTTGTTTGTCTTCATAATAGCTGCCATTCTGACTGGAGTGAGATGATATCTTAGAGTAGTTTTGATTTGCATTTCTCTAATTGCAAGAGATGATGAACATTTTTTCATATATTTGTTAATTGATTGTATATCCACTTCTGAGAAGTGTCTGTTCATGTCCTTGGCCCATTTATTGATTGGGTTATTTGTTTAAATCCTCAGGGAAATGAGGAAAACTAACGCATTTACAATAGCCTAAAAAAAAAAAAAAAAAAAAAAAAAAACCTATACAATGAAAACTACAGAACCCTAAAGAAAGAAATCAAAGTAGACCTTAGAAGATGGAAAGGTATACCTTGCTCTTGGATAGACAGAATTAATATTATCAAAATGACCATACTACCAAAAGCACTATACAGATTTAGATGCAATTCCAATCAAAATCCCAATGGCATTCCCCATAGAAATAGAAAAAACAATCATGAAATTCATCTGGAAAAATAAGAGACCCAAGAAAAGCTAAAGCAATCCTTAGCAGGAAGAATGAAGCAGGTGGCATCACCATACCAGACCTTAAACTATACTACAGAGCAATAGTATCAAGCCACTCTTTAGAAAGAAACTGGGCAGGCAGGGAAATCAAGGTAATCTCTCAATGCCAGAAAAAATGAAGAACCCTCTTTCACTCAGGGAACTGCTCACATGGGTACGAGGCTCTCATTCTTCTGATTCAGATTCTCATTACAGGCAAAGCAGTGGGGTAGGTTTATAATGTGTAGAGGGACTTCTCTGAGAACCCACTTGGTCCCCAGGAAAACTCAGGAATTATTTCCTGAGTTTTAGTGTTACTGCATCAACACTAACAGTAGGCCAGTTAGCAAAGAAGCAAGAACTTGAGAATCAGGTAGGTTCAGATTCAAATTTTAATGTATTACTTGCGGCTATGTATTTCTGGGTGAGATCCTGATTCTTTGAGCCCCTTTGTTCACCAACACACACAAATGGGGATGATAAAGCAATACTTGTGTGGGTGGTTTGAAGATTAAAGATAACATATATAAACTACCAGGAACAATGCCACAATGTATTGTAGAGCTTAAAACCTAGTTATTACTATTGTTATATTTAAAGAACAGCAGACATTATCTTATAAGAAGCAGTCTTCTATGCTCACTGACTGATTCTAAAAGTTTTTTTTTTTGCTATTGTACCAAGTGGTGGAGGAAAAATTGAGAGCCCCATAACCCTATTCCTTTGAAGGGGAGTCTTGGCCTAAAACAAGCTACAACACAAAGTGGCTGGTGATCTAAACTGGTTAAGTCATGGGTAAGATCCCTGTTTTATAAGAGAAGATTCCCCTGTATTCAGAGAAAACATTCTTCCAGTTTTGAGGAAATAATAATTACACAGACCATTTTCTAGTGCACAGAGTGATTTCACTAACATGCATTATGATTTTCTTCAAGGAAAATCTCCGTGATCCTTTAGAATTATAGGTGAGGAAATTAAGGTAGCACCTCTTGGGGGTGGGGAGAACTGGCACATCAGAGTCTACCTTTTTTCTTTGAAGCCTCTTGTATAATGACTATAACTGCTCTGATTATAAGGGAGAAGTTACAGAAGCTGCATTGGTTGTTTTTGGTCCACAGAAGTTTCCTTTAGAAAGTTATATCCTCAGCAAATTCACTAAAAGAGACCAATTTCTGTGCAGACCTGCGTTGGTGGTCCAATCACTTCCCGTTCTGGCCCTCAAATAACAAGCAGTCTCAGAAGTGCCCACTATATACCCAGAGATGTTCTATATACCTTAGAACATGCTAATAGATGTCTATGTGACGATGAAAAAGAAATCAATTCAACTGTGTTCAATGCTTGAATAGAGTGAAATTAAGTTAGAATGCAGGATATTTCACTTTCTTCAACCACTAGATTACACTGTCTTCTTGGAGAGGAAAAAAAATATTATAGAATTATTTTAAGTACTCTTTTTCATGCAAGCCATTTCTCTTGATTGTTCTAAAATAGCTAAATCAATCTGCATGTGCTCTCTGAACTTTCTCCATAGAAAAATAAGAGACATTGTCTTTTTCTTTGTATCATTTCTCAGGACAATTAGAAAGTTATACACATGGACTGTTCCAAATTGTGTTTGAAAAGAAAAAGAGCTGTAGTCTTTTCCACTCCTTCATTCTACTCAGGAGGTAAATCTGTCCATGCAGAGTAAGAAACAAATGAGATTCAGGCCTAGATTGCAGGTGGGACAGTGAGTAGGTCCCTGATCTTTATCCTGCTTCATTTTTTGATGTACTGTATCACTATGTATTTTTTTTTATTTCTATTTTTTTGCCTACTTGATTGTAAGCACCAGAAAGACAGGTGCTATAGTTTCCCACCCACCATACACCCAGCACTGAACAAAATTGTTGGTACATTGTAGGTACACAGTAAGAATTTCTATTTTTGAATCTATGAATGATTGCATTTCTTTCTATCATTTCAAATATCCTCATTATATTGAAACATATTGATCTTCTTTTGGTTTTTATCCCACATAGATTTAATTCTAAGCAACTTAGGAAAAGTTTTGTATCTATAAGATTGTAGAAGTTGGGTTTCATTTACTATAGGAATTATTTTTCAGGTCTTTGTACATTACTTGGGTGAATATGACTACTATAAATTTGAAGTAACTAAAGGAAGTTTATAAGCAATTTAGAAGTAAGTTTAAATAAGTCAAGATCCTATAAAAAAAACCCCAAAGGAATTAATCTTTCTTCAAAACACACACACACACACACACACACACACACACAGACATTACTTTCTCTAATAGGAATTAGTTTTTATTTGACAAGCTCATATAGGATTTATTATGTGTATAAATTGTTTAAAACATTTTACAAAGATTGAACAAATATAATCTTTATATTTTTATTATTCACAACAAGGTTAAACTTTTTCCCAGGGTAACCCAAGGTCACCAGCTTGGAAGAAGTAGAATGGAGCCAGATTTCATCCAGGCAGTCTGGTTCTAGAGCCATTTAAATGATGCTTCCTCACTGAAGAACCATCCACTGGGGGATAGGTCAAAGCTAAGCTAGTGTGCAGGGGACACCATCTGGAGCATTGCAGAATGCTGACTTTCTAAAAATATGCAGTTTTATTTCATCATTAGGCTTTGAGCTGGTTTAAGGGTGGATTTAGAAGGAAGAGGAGTCTTGAGAAGCACATCTCCAGAGATCAAACTGAAGGGAAGAGAGAAGGACATCTCAAAAGAGTCAATTGTAGCTAATAATAGCTAACATTTATTGAGTGCATACTATAGTTAATAGTGCTATAAACATTTTATGTTTACTAACTTTTTCATCCTCAACATAACCCTTTTACAAGAGGTATTATTAATCTTCATTTTATATATGATGAAGCTCAGGCACATGGAGGTAGAATAATGTGCTAAAGAATGGGCAGCTGAGTGGCAGAGACTGGGATTCAAAACTGGGGAGCCTGGACTCAAGGTCTGTCCTCTTGTGGTACCAGGGATTGAAACCAGGGGCACTTAACCATTGAGCCACATCTCTAGTCCTTTTTATGTTTTACTTAGAGACAGGGTCTCCCTAAGTTGTTTAGGGCCTCTCTGCCTTTCTGAGGCTGACTTTGAACTTGTGGTCCTTCTGTGTCAGCCTCCCTAGCTGCTGGGATTGCAAGCATGCACCTCCAGACTAGACCAAGTTCTGTCCTCTTAACCACCACACTATTATGGTTTTAAGGAAAGGAGACAAAGTGCTATACTTTAGGACCCTGCTAAGCTCTATCACTTTAGCTTTTTATTTTGGTTCTCCCATCTTCTTTCTTCACAGGGAAAAGTGATCATAAAAGTAAAAACTTCAGAATTGAAAGAGCTCCTAGGCTTATCTATAAATAAAATGGTGATGGTGGGGAGTGAGGAAGGCCACAAAAAAGAGTCATGCTGTGCTCCCTGGGGTGGGAGGCCCAGGGAATTCAGGAAGGAATTCAATGCATCCATAAGGAAGGGATCCCAGAATAGGTCTGTCCCTGGGGAGGCACATTGGCATCTAGTAGCAAAAGGCCCATGTGTGGTTCTCTTTGCTAATTTGGAAAGAGTCAATAAAAATGTTTAAAATTCAGGAATTCAGAGGCAGCAATGAGCAATACACAGACCTTAGCCTACAAGTCAAGGACCTTTGTGTTTTAGACTCAGTAATCAGCCCTGTGACCTCACCAGTGCCCTAGAAGTAAATGGTCAACTGTTTCTCACAATTTATAACCCTTGAGGTCAAACAAACCTTCATAATAAGTATTAAATTTGTCAATGTTATAAGTTAACAACAGCTCTTATTTGTTTCTGCTTTATTTATAGAAGCTTTAATGATTCCTTGGTTTTACAAAAGAAACATAATCAGAAGGTCACTTTTTAGCAAAAGCCAGATATGTGGAATGTACTGTAATTGTATTGTCATTTCAAAACATGAAGAAAATATGTTCAGTACAAAACAAGTCAATGAAACACAAAATATGGCTGGCTAGTTGGACAATTCCAAAAATGATACTCTTTCTTGGATTAAAATTGACTAAAATATCAATAATGAGTAACTTTTTCCATTGTTAGAGTTTGGGATCTTGTTATCACAATATTGGCTTACTGAAGAAGGAAACTCAGTAAGAAGGAATTCATATCATGCTTGATAGAATAACTGATTCTAAAAGTCAAAGAGAGCTGATTATAGGCATGTAGGCATGATCTGAGATCACAAATGTGCTGAGATTTTGTCTACAGTTCTCAGGTTGGGTATCCCTGAAGGTAGTAATGGGGGTTCTTGAGTTATTTTCAATATTTCAATATAAATATGCTGGTGATAATATCCAACCAAGCTGTTAAAGGCAATAAGTGTGACTGAAATGCCATTAATGCATATCAATGACATATGGATCAGAAACATTAAGTTGTCAGACACTCCCACGAGTGCATGAATGCATAAATATGCAAATATGAAAGAAAATTAATTCTGTTGATAATAAAACTGAAGTCCTCTGTTGTGATGATGATGCCTCCCATTACAGGTGAGGAGTTCTACTCCCTCACATGTTGAAGTATAACATTAGAGAAACACACCGAGGGAAACATATAAAGCAGGATTTATTTAAAAAGGGGGTAAATAGACTTCTCCCTGGAGTGAGGGGGGTGGGGGCACAATGGGAGGGAGAAGGGGCCACAGCTGGTATTCTGGTATCCCAAGAAGGGAAGGTGTTTTGCCTTATTATATGTCCTAGGCTTCCTTTTTTCACCTGCTCTCTTCCCCTTATCTTTCTCCTGCCCCTGTGTGTGAGTAGGCCCAGGAAATGTTCAGTGGGATGCCTAAAAGGTGGAAAACAGGTGGGCTGATGGGGGAAGGGCAAGATGGAGCAGCCCAGGACACATTAATTAACAACTTTATAACTCCCTGTAGGGAGGGGCAATTCCTGGGACAGGTTACCTCAGCAACAGGTTGGAGCAGGTGCCGGTTCTCTATAAGGGTGGAGGAAGGGCTCTGAAGGAGTGAACTTTTAACTCCCTCTGGAGGCAGTCTCCAGCTTCCTGGACTCACTCAAACTGGCCTCCATGACCTGACCTGACTCAATTTACCTATCTATACCCACTGCCTATCTAATTCTGGCTTCAATAAGTCAGAGTCTCTGGAATATTTGATTTCCTTTATCTCTTTGTGGCTCTATGATTTAATTTTAGCTAAATCTTATAATGGATAAAGTATGGACATTAAAGCCAGAAAGACAAAGTGTTTCATGTGCCAGCTCTATTGTTTTGGTGCTTTTCATCTTAACTGATTACTTACATTAATTTATTTGAGTTTAAGCTTCTTCTCTTACACAAATGGAGATAGGTACTCTATCTTGTCAGGTTGCCATGGGGTATAAATATCATGGGATAGTGCCCAAATTCTAAATGCTGCATCATTTTTCTTTCCCATTCTGTTGTGGGTACTATTAACTATTGAATTTTAGTGAAATCAAAATTATCTATTTATAATTCCTTTTCACTTTCTTGTTGGGGCCAAGAACATATTTGAATTATATATTTGAAGTTAAGCAAGGGTTACGATTGATGTTCTCCATTATGTTCTGTCCATTTTTATTACTCTTGTTGAGATTGCATATTTGCAATCTGGCAAGATTTCAAGACAATAGATTGAACAAACACATCTAATATTGAATCAAAATGAAAGTGGTGGACAAAGCTGCTAAATCAAAGATGAAATCAACCAGGCAAAGAAATTTCCATTCCAGTCCTCTAAGGCAAACATAAGGTAGAGAAAACAAACCAAATGCAACATTGTTAAGAAAGTCACTGAGTTATTATCAGTGGCTACATATTGACATGTCCTGGATTTTTAACATTTTGTAGATCTCATATAAATCTGAAGTTTTGCTAATAAATCCTTCAGGATTGGAATTTGCGCCTTTTGTGCCAACAGTATTCAGTTTTGAAGAAACCACCATATAAACTAAAAGTCTACACTAAGAATTGTCTTGGGCCATGGACCTCAGACCTTAACCAGAATAAAATTATATACCAAAAAAAGGGATGAGGTGTCTGGAGGATGATGTCTGGAACTTTTGCCTCTGGTGTTCCTTTGCTCTGAATCCAAACTTCCCTCAACAAGAACAGATAAAGTCATCTTTCTCTGCCTCTTGTCTCCTTTAGATCCCAAGCAGCTGACATTACGTCTAGCCCTGCAGTTTGGGGGTTTTCATTTGGCATGCTTTTCAATTACCTGCCCTTTCAGAGGTTCATAGGAATTCAGTTCAGCTCTTAAAGTTATTAATCAACCCCTTCACTAAGTTAGGGGAATGCTGAAAATTCATCTTAAGTCAAAGTCATGGCCACTTCACTTATGTTGCTCACTATCTAGCAGCAGAGTCAGGTAATTAAACAGTTATTCAGTTCAACATGAACTATGCTGTGATAGATAA
The DNA here is from genome assembly GCF_047511675.1 of Marmota flaviventris. Classification (NCBI taxonomy): domain Eukaryota; kingdom Metazoa; phylum Chordata; class Mammalia; order Rodentia; family Sciuridae; genus Marmota; species Marmota flaviventris. The sequence goes on along the minus strand of NC_092506.1, from coordinate 72,184,181 downwards.
ACCACATGGTGGTTTCACAGGAAAGAGCCATCACTTTGCCTGATGATATTAGAAAGCTTCTCCTAACTTTGTAAACTTTGAGATCAGAAAATGGAATTCCCTTCCAAAGATGCTTTTATATTTTTTCTCCCAGTGTCTTGCTATAGCAAACAGCATTCTTAGGTTCTTAATAAATATTAATTGAATAAATAATGTGACATTTGAATTAAGACTTACATAATGAGTGGAAGTGTGTCAGTTGTGAAAGTACAGAAAAGATATTCTAGAACAGGAAAATCGTACTTCTTCTGCCTGGAATAATAAAAAACAATCCTGTCATTTTTGAAGGTCTATTTTGTTCCAGAATGACAGTAAGAATTTTACAAATATTATCTTTAAACATCAGAATAATCCTACAAAGCAGATATAATTCTCACAATTCAAAGGGATGAAAAGCTGAATTCTCAGGAGTTAACTAACTGAACCAATGAGGCACCCATGGTGGGAGAAGTATAATTCAGCTTCAGTGTCATGGTCACATTGTTACTCAGCACTTCTTAACCTTGGACAAGCAACATAAATCCTAGGCATAGAATTTGAGGGTGACTATAGATACTTCTAGGCAAAATGAAGTAGTATACATTTTTTATAAGAATTTCCAGAGGTTATTATGAATTCTACAGCTGAATAATATGAGCACAGTTGATATTGATCTCAGCCTCACAGAGAAAGTATATTTCTAGAAGTTTGGGTATAAGGAGATGGTCAGATGTGAGTGTGTACGTATGTGTGTGTGCATGCCAGCCTAGGATGTGATTGGGAGTACAGGTTGCTGATCACAGATGTTGTTGTTATTCCTGAAGCCTTACAAGGTGTATCTCTCTTTCTCTCTCACACACACACACCCCTACATACTTCTGTGAATATATAATTGTTTCACCCAAAAGCCTATTTAAAAAAAAAAAAACTGATCTGCATTTTCCAGAGTAGCAAAGGCAGAAAGGGAATTTTACACTTGCAACCTACTTCGTCATTCAACAAATGCCAAGAGTTCCACTCAGGCCTCTAGCATCTCAGCATCTCTTACATTTTCTCAGACCACAGCAAAGTACAGATTTCTTCATTTTGTCATGGGCTTTTGACTGTTTCTTATTTACCCTTTAATTAAAGAGGAAAATATTTATTGTTAAATGCCATGGTACACATTTTTGAGTGTAAGAAAAAATTGACAGCACAGTGTTGTGGCTAAGAGCATAGAAGTTCAAAGCAAATGAACCTCACTTCAAATGCTGGCTCTACCACCTTTTCAGTATGTGATCTTGGGAGGCAGGGCAGAAGCAGGGAGGAGGGTTAAACCACTTTTAACTTCAGTTTCCTTATCTGTAAAATGTAAAAGATGATCTTTCTGGAAGGAACCAAGTGAAATGCTACATGTGAATTCTATCTATAGTGCCTGGAACACCATAGAAGCTTTGTTTTCAACCTTTGCTCCTATCTCCACAATTAAGTCCTAAGCAAAATAGTGAGATGTGTGGTTAGAAAGAAAAGGAAGCGTTTTATACAAAGGTATTTATAATGCAAATTATCCATTTGACTAACAAGTATTTACTATGAAAAGGTGCTCAAAATTCTAAACACTTTAGCTTTCTACACATACTTGTACATTCTTCATATTCCTCTTTAAGCACTTGTTAGGTAAGAAATTAAGTCTATACTGGGTTTTCAGGTTAAAAGCCAAGGATAGTCAAGAGCATAAGTATTGATTCCAATGGAGGGCAAGCGTGGAGCCCAGAAAGACTGGCAAGGAGCCCTTGCCAGAAAGGCTGCGCTGGGCCCCCTGCCAACACCACCCAGTGGACTCCAATCACATGGCTGTACCCAGGCTGTGGGTTTTGAGGTTGAATATGTTGATCTCAAGTCTCTAATTTCTGCTGTCTAGAAGAGCTAGAGGAAAGTTTGTTATTGTTTTGTCTTTTTCTGAAGAACCTCTTAAGAAAACTAAAGCTTTGTTTTCTTCCAAGGATCACCTGCTTGCTCTTCTCTGAGGCCCCTCTTCACATCTTCTCCAGTCAGTTGAATTATTGCGCCTTTCTGAGGAGCTTGTGGATTTCCTCCATAATCCCTTCTATTGCATCTGCTTTCCCCTGTTGGATTTGAGGTTTTTCAGCTTTGTTCCACTTTCTGCCCTGATGCTGCTTAATTCAAGGGTTTGATTAAGCAAATTGAGAGAAGAATGCTGAAGCTCCTAATGCTTGTGGGGCACACTTTCAAGTGTATTATTATAGTTTGGCTCGGTCTGAAAAAAAACCCAAAACAGGGGAAAGGAGAAAGCTATTCACTCATTCATTTGATGCATATTTTTAAACGCTTTCTATGTCCACCAGCTTGGAATGTCAAAATGCTTGATACTTTGGAGCTTAAAAATATATCAGATGCCATCTGAGAGGAAAAGACTGAGAAGGAGGGAGATGAAGTAGCTTGTCCTGAGCTGTATCAATGGCTAGAAGCAAAACTAGATCTCAGAGATTTTTAAACATTACACTGCTTAAGTTATTGAGGTGAGGCAGTGAGCTGCCTTGGAGTGACTCACTTTTCACCATTTTCTTATTTACCCCTTTAGTGTGGCTTTTTATTCTATATAATCCAAATTTACTAGGACCCAACAGTTAAGAAGAGGCCAGTGTGGGTGCTTCACTCAGTTCCTGTATCATAGCAATGGCCCTGAAATTGTTTGTTTCTTGTTAATAAGTCTGGTCCATAATCACTCATTACCATCATTCACCAACACCAAGGAAAATGTGTTGAGCACCAGCTATGTACAAGGCTTTGTGTCAATATACAATGAGGAACGATACACAGAACCTAGCTTCAAGGAACTTATTTTAAAGTCATAATGCAGGTGAAAAAGTGTGATAGAGGGCTAAAGTTGAAGCTCAGTGGTTAAGCATTTGTCTAGCATGTGTGAGGCACTGGATTCTATTCTCAAAATCACATATAGATAAATAAAATAAAGGTCCATGGACATCTAAAAAATGATATAAAAATATATTTAAAAATGTGATGATAAAGGTACAATAGCATGTGGGGCACCAGAGGAAAGGGCCCTGGATGTCTAGGGAGAGGGGAAGAGGAGGTGGTCAAGGAATGTTTCCTGGAGAAAGCCTTGGCTGAGTTACTTCTTAATGGGTGAGTGGAAGACCCCAAAATGTATAGCAGGGGATATGAGTGGGTGAGAAGAGGAAAAATATCCCACATAGAGATCTAGGCAGAAAACAGACCCGAAGGAGTCATGGTAATCTGTAGTAAAGTGTGGCTGAAATAAAGTATCCAGGGAAGGAAGTGTTTGGTGTTGTTGGGGGCAACAGAGTTTTAGATGTGCTCATAGGTAGGAGCTCTGTCAAGACAAGTTTTGTAATTTTGATTTCCATTTCTCTAATTGCTAGAGATGATGAACATTTTTCCATATATTTGTTGATTGATTGTATATCATCTTCTGAGAAGTGTCTGTTCAGGTCTTTGGCCCATTTATTGATTGGGTTATTTGTTTTTTGGTGCTTAGCTTTTTGAGTTCTTTATATACCCTAGAGATTAGTGCTCTATCTGTTGTGTGAGAGGTAAAGATTTGCTCCCAAGATGTAGGTTCTCTATTCACCTTACAGATTGCTTCCTTTGCTGAGAAGAAACTTTTTGGTTTGATTCCATCCCATTTATTGATTATTGATTTCAATTCTTGCACCAAAGGAGTTTTATTAAGGAAGTTGGGGCCTTATCCCACATGATGGAGATTAGAGCCTAAGATTTCACCTCACTCCAGTCAGAATGGCGACTATTGTGAATACAAACAACAGTAAGTGTTGGCAAGGATGTGGGGGAAAAGGCACACTCACACACTGCTGGTGGAACTGCAAATTGGTGCAGCCAATATAGAAAGCAGTATGGAGATTTCTTGGAAAATTGGGAATGGAACCATCATTTGACCCAGCTATACCTCTCCTTGGTCTATACCCAAAGGACTTAAAAACAGCATACTACAGGGACACAGCCACATCAATGTTTATAGCAGTACAATTCACAATAGCTAAACTGTGGAACCAACCTAGATGCCCTTCAATAGATGAATGGATAAAAAAAAATGTGGCATATATACACAATGGAATATTACTCAGCAATAAAAGAGAATAAAATCATGGCATTTGCAGGTAAATGGATGGAGTTAGAGAAGATAATGCTAAGAGAAGTTAGCCAATCCCAAAAAAAACAAATGCTGAATGTTTTCTCAGATATAAGGAGGCTGATTCATAGTTGGGGTAGGGAGGGGAATTGTGGGAGGAATAGACAAACTCTAGATAGGACAGAGGGGTGGGAGGGAAAGGGAGGGGTATGGGGTTAGAAATGATGGTGGAATGTGATGGACATTATTATCCAAAGTACATGTATGAAGACACAAATTGGTCTGAATATACTTTGTACACAACCAGAGATATGAAAAATTGTGCTGTATATGTGTAATAAGAATTGTAATGCATTCTGCTCTCATATATAAATAAAATTTTTAAAAAAAGAATAAAGGAAACATCTCCACTGAGATGGTAAAAAAAAAAAAGGCTCTGTACAATGTGCTGAGGACTCTGAGGTTTATTCTAAAAACAAAAAGAGCTATTGGAAAGTTACACACAAGGGAATAATTGCTTGGAGGGAGTCCAGAATGATTATTATTAAATAGCGCTGACTTTCTTTAAATGGTTACACTGTTAATGTACATGGATCATAAACAGTATCCAGGTTCTTCTGGGTAGCCATCCCTTTTCTCTAGTGCAGGTGAAGTGTCCTATTTGAGGCTGAGGAAACTGTTCAGGAGAGGAAAGCCATGGGATTGCTCAAAATCATCTATAGTTACTGACTTAGGAAGATGGTGTACATTTAGTATCTTCTTTTTTTTGTGAATTAAAAAAGACTCTTATTACCCAAAGACAAGAACTCCCCAACAGTAAAGCTGAGAGAAATAGAAATTTGGGAGTATTGCTTTTTCTGAGCTAGAAAGAACTTTAAAACATTATCATATTTCCACTAGCAATCCAAATGACTAAGAACATTCCATGCTATGAAGCCTGAAGCCTCAGTTATTAAATAATTTCGACATTTACCTTCAAGAATGGCTGATTGTGTTAGAAGAATGGACCAGAATTTGTTTGGATGATCTGTCTTCACTGCCAGACATAATTCACTTAGTAGAAGTTGAAACTTTAAGCTCATATCTGACTGCAGGCTGTCACCTTAGTATGGTAAATGTTCCTTTTATCTTTATTTGTAAAATGGGATCAAATTTTCTTGTTGCATTGTGTGTGTTAGCCAGTTTCACTCTGGTCTGAAAGGGAGCACTCTTCTTTTTCTAGGTCAGATGACTGCAAAACTAGGGGATTCAATAGAGATTCTTATTTCTAATATTTTTTTTCTTTAAACATGATAAAATTACCTGCTATCATAAAGATATTATTTTGGAGAATTAGAGCTACCTTTGTGGAGTGATTGATGAGGACTGGTCTGGTTTTATCTTGGAAAAGAAGCAAGACAGACAAGATTCCCAGAGTCTCTGCTGTTCTTGTTGACAAGTACTAAGCTTTTGAGAGAATGAGCTCTGAGTTCCTAGGTTTGAAGTCCAGCAAAAAAACTTCAACACAGTTAAGTTCCATTTAGTGGTTTTGTATTCAAGTCTGACAGTGGGCAAGGCCCTTGGCAAAATTGTTGATTATGAAGGATATACTCCTCTCCTTAATTCAAGTTGGGCCTGGAGTGGGGGTAGTGAGGAAAATAAGTAAATAACATTTATTATTATTTACCATTATTATTGTTTACCCTTCCTTTTATTCAATTATCACAATTGTAGGTCATATGAATTGTTCTAAGAATTTTACTAGTGAGAAAACTGTTAGAGAAAGTAAGCTCCTTGTCCAAAATCACACAGCTAAGAAGTGGCAGAACCAAAATATGTATCCATGTTTGTGCATCTCCCAGGTCTATAGTCACCCTGCTGTGTTTACCTAAAATAGCACCAGCTGTTACCCATTTCCCTTGGCACCCTTTTCAAAATTCCCTTTTTGGTGAAGTTGTTTATTTTGTTTAACCTGTGCTTTGGTCTTATTTATTTATTTATTAGTTGTAGTTGGACACAGTACCTTTATTTATTTATTTTTATGTGATGCTGAGGATCAAACTCAGGGCCTCGCATGTGCTAGGTGAGTGCTCTACTGCTGAGCCACAACCCCAGCCCATTTACTTTGGACTTTGTATGGGTATGTGTTGGGTGGGGGAGAGTTGGTGTTGAATGAAGCATGGGCTCTTATAACTTTGAACCTGGAATTCATGTATGATCTCCTGAGACTTGTGAACACGCTGAAGGTCTAGGTTTCCTGATATGCTGCACAATTACCACATTTGATCACAGTAACAGCTCTATAAGGACACTTTTGTTGTGGACGACTATGTGATAGACAACCAAGAAGGACCTCTTACATTCAGTCACTTAATTATTCATGTATCGGACAATCACTTATCATTGGATTGAATATTTCATATGGGGCTAATTAGTAGTCTAGGTCTAAGATAAATAAAGGTACTTCCTTTATCCCAGGAAGTACACACAATAACCCACTGAATTCTTTGCAATGTTCAGCCTGCTGTTACTTTTGGTAGTATTATTTGCCTTAAAATTCCAACTTTATGATACTCCATAAAGATGTCTTATAGGAGGAACAAAACACGTTTTTGTGTGAGAAGGATATGTGAGAACTACCCAGAATGAGTTCACAGCACCATAGTACCTGAAAAACAAACAAATCTGTGATCAGGTGGTGCTTTTGCCTGGCTATTACCCTGCACCAGCAAAAGAAAGAACAAAGAGTGCAGGGGCTGAAGTAAGCAGACAACAGGGCAGGCTGTCCAGGTTCCAGAGCCCTCTGCATTCCCTCTATTCTGACAAGGAATGCTGGAACATGGAGAGTTAAACACCAGAGTTACACAAAGGTGAGCATTTAATGAAACAAAAATTTCAAAATGTATCATCAGTGGGAAAAAAAAAACAGGTTAGAAAACATATGCAATATTGTTTTATTCTTAAGACAATAAATATGTGTCAATGCCTATAAAAGAATAATATATACTATCAGAAGCTGTCTTTGATATATAAGATCTTGCATTTATTTTTAAAATATTCTTAACTTCCTGCAATCAAAAGTCATTGCTTTTGTCATGTAACAAATAAAATGTAAGTTGTTATGTTTTAAAAAATGTTTTGAAGAAACTGAAGGCCCTGTAGTTAAAAGCGCAGCAAATTCCAAGACAAAAAGTTCCTGAGCTGAAAATACAATCAAAAGAGGAAGCGGTCCTCCTAGCAAAAAGAGATACCATGAACCTTACCTCAGGACTCACAAAGGGGATAGAAAAGCTCTCCCAAACAGCTTTTAAAAGATCCTACTGCCCCTTCTCCCTTTTATTTCCTCAGACTCCAGCTCTTACAATTCTTCCCTCAACCCCAAAGGGCTGTTAGGAAAACATCTGGATCTGTTGAGGCTGAATAGATGACATGTCCAGGATTATGTGGCCTGGAAGGGGTGTGCATCAAGTGGTGTTCAGGATTTCCTCATGAGTCAGTAAGGGAAGGCATTGAGAAATACTGTTCACTTCTTGAGCTTGGCAGTCTTCTCAGGTGGGCCAAGCCAAGGGGCAGGTGAAGCTCACCTGATTCATCTTAAATATGTCTCTTTCTCTGTTATCCCAGTGGCCCTAGGAGGAAATAACTCTCTTGAGAGGGGGCATTATACTCATAGTGACTATGCATATTTTGGGGGGTGTTTTACTTTTCATTTAAAAATTTCATCCCTTGTCGGTTTATTAAAAAATGATGTGAAGAATTTATTTTTCTGTTTTTTCTTCCTCTTTTTCTCTCCCTTTTCTTTCCTTTCACTTTTTTATCTCCCTTTGATAGCTCTCTCTGTAATTTTCTCTCCTCCATTCCTGGCCTTCTACTGTCTCCCATTTTCAATCATACCCTCCCTCAAGTGTGTGTGTAGGGTTGGGTGGGGGGCAACCTTGACAACCTTGTCAAGTTCTGTTAGGCACTGGGGATGAAAATGAATAGGAGGCGCTCAGTATCTCTCCTTAAAAAAAATAGAGAATGACAAGAGGGTTGTCAGAACACTTGCTAAATATTAGAACCTGGGGAAGAAGTTGAAATCTTAGAAGTTTGCACACAAAGAACAGAAACTTTTCCTAGGCATTTCTGCCAAAACGATCAAATTCACTCACCATTGGAACCTCTCAGTTGGCCTCTAGGAACTGTCAGCTTCAAGAACTGCTGACAGCTTCCAGTGTTCCCACAGCTACTGTTTGAAGCAGGTCGGCTTTAACAATTACATGTGAATGAGGAATAAAGAAAAAAAAAAGGGGGGGGGAATTTTTTTTAGTCTCAAGTAATTTTAGAAATAATGTTGTAGATCCTCTTACCTATGAACTCTGAGCAGATACTTCAGTTTTCACAGAAGGATTGTTTATGTGGAAGTGCAATGAGGGATTTGCATATACAGGGAAGAAGATCCTAAGAAAATAAAATGCATTATATGTAAGGAATTAGGAGATTCCGGGAAAGATAGAGCTAAGGTGACACTATAATTAACAAGCAGGTTCAGGAAAGGAAAGATTCATACTGTGCAATACGTAATTTGGAAACCAAATGTTCTTGTTAGAGAGACCTGGCCTTGTACTGAAAGCCATGGGGGCTATTCTAGACAAATGAACTGACAAAACCTGTTTTGTCTGCTGCAGAATGTTCTCTTTCTCTAGCACATCTGTTCTCTTTCTCCATCTTGATCACAGTCAGGTAATTCATTATTTTATTCAGTTATTTTAACAATTATTGATCATCAACTATTCATCAGGTATTCTATTATGCATAGAAATATCAAGATGAATAAGAAGTACTCCTTGCTGAAGTAGGTATCAAACATAAAAATGCGCACGCAGCCTTCCCCATCCACCAGTGACTTCTGGGACAGAAATTTATGTAGATTACCACAAAAAAAAAAAAAAAAAAAAAAAAAAACATAGAGGTAGGGTTCTTCAAATTGCCTGAGAATTTTGGAGAAAGTTTCTGAGGAAGATTTGAAATATAGTCAGGTAGACCTGGAAGGAGGACCAGAAAATATATTTGTGCAAAGGCATGAAGATGAGTAATAAAGCATCAGATTTAAGGAATTTATCAAGTTCTTAAAATAAGAGTGTGTGATAGGGTCAAGACTGGTAGATGATGAAGATCCAGAGATATTGTAGGTTACATTGGTATATATCTAAATTACTTACTTCCTTACTAAAATAATTCTGAATCAATGATTTATTTAAGGGTTAGTTTCATTAAGGAGTGTACAATTTGCAAAGATGTCTAAATCACACAAGAACAGAGATTACAATACATTTTCTTTGCTTTGCCAGCATGTGATATGGTGCTTGACTTATAGTAGGTACTCAATAAATACAGAGCTTGGAATAACCAGAGAATAACACCTTGACAATGTTGAATCTTTGTGAAGGACGAAGGTGTAGAGAAAGAAGGAATATTGAGTTCCCTCTGTATGCTAGACTTTGCTTTAGGAGTTTTACATATATTATACTAATTAATATTCACAGTAGCCTCTTGGGGAATTCTACACATTTCTTCGCTTTTCAAATGAGGCATTTGAACTTTGGGAGGTCGAGTAATTTATAGTCATCCCATCATTAATATATGGCTAAAGGCAGAATTCAAACTTGGGTCTTTTCCCTCAGCCAATGGAAACCTAACTCAAATTTCTACTGTAACCCTCTGGAGAGAATGCCACAAATGTGCTCGTTTACAATAATGGGTACAGAATTGCACAACCAGGTAGTAATTTAATTTCCATTGTAAATCCTACACATCCATGTTAATGTTCAGAAATGAAGTTTTAAATTATTTTTCCTGGGTGGAGTTATGGCTCAGAGGTAGGACACTTGCCTAGCACATGTGAAGTACTGGGTTTGATCTACAGCACCACATAAAAATAAATAAATAAAATTATGTTCTTTTACAACTAAAAAAAATGAAATTATTTTTCCTGTTTTTTTGTAGGTTCAAGAAATCTTACATTCAACTTTCTACTGATAAATGATACATGAAACAAAATAAATGAATAACAAATGAGACTGTTGAAAAAAAAATGATTATACATAGCATTGGATTTAAAGCAAACGTGTCTGAAATTGCCAGTGTTAGGCTGCTGATATACTGTGTTCTGGATATTTTAAATGTGTAGTTGATGACTCACTTGGCCTCCAGAGACAGCATATAAATATAATGTGTGTGGAGGAGAAAGTGCTTGTAGAGCAATGCTTAGAACACCCTGGGTAGTAGATGAGGCTGTGGCACCTGTACTCATCCCTTGCCCATAGCTCCTCCCTGCTAGTACAGAGCTGGCCTCCAATTTCTACACCCCGAGTCGAGTCTTGTTGCTGGTTTTCCAAGCAAAGCCTTTTCATTACTTCAGGTTTTATAGGAATGTGATCTTTTCTTCTCTCTCTCTCTCTCTCTCTCTCTCTCTCTCTCTCTCTCTCTCTCTCTCCTTCTCAGTTTTGGCTCAAACTATTCTTTAGCCACACATATCGAGAAGTTCTGCTGCCTTCAGACCTCTGAGTCATGGCCAATGACTGGTTCCCCCAGCTTCCCGCCCCAGGTCCCACATGCTTCCAAATGTGCATATTGCTGGATGAATCAATGATGTGGAGGAGGATTCCAGATACGGTGGCCCTTCCCACTGCCTGCACAGGCTATCCATGGCTTCCTCCCACCCTAGCCTTCAAGGGTCAGAAGTATTGGGTCCTGTAGTGAGGAGAAACTCAGCTTAGGACCTTATTTCCAGAGGTACCAGGGTAAGAACTCCCCACAGAAAATGATCTGCCTCCTTCTCCACACAATATAAATTTGGAAACCTCTGATGAGTTGAATATATGTTCTTTTTTCCAGGGGTGGGGGGACATGGGGATTGAACTTAGATGTGTTCTACCCTGAATCACAACCCAACCATTTTTTTTTTTTTTTTTTGAGACAGGGTTTCACTAAGTGGCTATAGATGACCTTGAACTTGTGATTTTCCTTCCTCACCCTCAAGTAGCTGGGATTATGAACACATACTACCCTGCCTGGCTTAAATCTATGTTCTTTTAAGATTTCCTGCTGCTGTTGAAAAAGGGCCACCTTATTTCATGGAGGGGAAGAATGCCTGCCTTATATGAAGTCAATAATAAAAGATCACTATCTAAATAACCCAAATGGCCTCAAGTATCAGGTATTATTGTAATTATTATGATAAAATAACTATGACAATAGTGTTGAAGGCAAAGAGGGATATGTTTCATGTTTGACATCAAATTCTTTTTTCTTGGCCTACAGTTTCCACTAAATTTTACATTGAAATGTAAGAGGAAGAGACACTATTCATATTATTAGTGGATTGTTCTTTTGGTTATTCTCTTCCAGTAATCTAAGTGACTTTCTAGCCTTTACAAATTATGTGATTTTCTTCCACATGTCAGACGGCAACCTGGCCCATGTGGGAAAGGTGCAAGTTCTAACAAACCAACAAAATAGTCAAAACTTTGGGTAACTTCAGGCTCTGAAATTTCTGCATACTGATATTTTTAGGAGAGTGTCTGCCACTTGGGTCTTGAATGATGGTAATCTAGGCCAAATGTGTTTCTGTCTGAAGTTTCAGTATTTTTATCATTTTCCTCCAATTGAAATGAGGTCTGGCTTTTAGTTAGGAGATCTATTTTATGGATCATAAGATTGTATTCTCAGAGTACTTACAAATGATAAGCAGATCCTCTCAGAAAAAAAACCCAGAGTTGATTTGATTTCTAGGTGACACTTGCAGAGTAACCCGAGTAGAGAAACTATATAATTAGCCCATTCTTGACGGGAACCAGTCATAAGTAATGCAGAAGCAGCTTGTACTGAAAAATTGGAGCAGACAGTTTTGTAATCCAGCCTAGTTGCTGTTTCCAGTTTCCAGTGCAATTTATCAGGAAATGCATAGAGCAGTCTCTGGTAAAGAGTGATTTGTGATGAATGGTTCCTTAAGGTCAGGCCCTGGCTTCAGGAGGGTGATACTGAACTTTTCATTCTTTAAATTTGTAAGGGCTTTTGATTTCAAAGAAAGATTGGGTTCTTTCTAGGGGGTAACTGTATTGTTTGAGAGTTTCATTATGATATTCTTAAAAAGGAAGAATGGTGTGTGTCAAAGGGCAACACATGTACTGCTTAACCTCTGATGGTCAATGAAAATGCTAATGATCAGTAAAAGGTGGGAGATCATAGGGAAAAGCTTGATGAGTAAATCTCTAGTTTTTAGTCAAGTGAGAGTGACAGTGGAGACCTGAAGTATTGTTGTGATAGACCTCTTATATACCTGAGCATAATATGCCCAGTATATGGGAACTTCTATTGGAGTTACAGACACAGTGGGCATTCTGAAGCTTTTTTAATAGTGGTAATAATAGGAATGGTATGTAATCAGCAGTTAGATGTTCCAGTTAGAAGTTGTAAGCAGTGCATTAAAAGTTTATATAAATCATTTTTAGTATTGGAAAGATTCCTTAAAGTAAAATAATATTATCCCATTTCAGAATTATTCATAGATATACCAAAGGTAGGAGCGACAATGGGAGTAGTGCTAGTAGAATGTCGTGAGAACATTGCCAATGATTCAGAGGCTCTGTACATATAGGTATAGTAGACACAATAGGAACATTCACATATCGAACTTCTCTAAGATATTTGACAAAATAAGAAAGTTCTTAGAACCTAGATACTGTCTCCTGATTTCTTTCATGAATCTCTAACCCATGTGGAATAAATGAATACATGGACATACATAACCTACATAATTCGAAGTTTATCTATCACAGTTCACTATTCTAGTAAGCATGTCAACAAGTACTCCCTGGGTGCCTACTATGTAAGAGCACTTAGATAGGCACCAGGGATACAGGATTAATGTGTTATAGTCACTGGACCAGTTTAGGACCTGGCAAAGGAAAATGACAGGTAACTAAATGAATCACAATATGGTATAATATGAACTATACTACTGAGGTCATTGAGCAACTCATGGACGTGAAAAAAAAAAGTTCCCATTATGGTAGTTATGAAGAAGCCAGAGTCTATTTCAGATTTGTCTAATAATTTGAATTAGGTGCATTGTCACTGCATTTAATAAATACTGTGACAATGTGTTATGTTAAAATGTGATTCTATATCATGTACAACCAGAAGAATGATGTGTCAAAGTGCATTCTACTGTCATACCTAACTAATTGGAACAAATAAAAATAGAAGACAGGGAAAAATAAGTAATTGATAATTATATAAAAAGTTCAGTTAATATTTCTTAGGAATTAAAATGCAGGAGACAAGTATAAGGAATTTAGAACATGAGGAATTGGAGTCAGAGGTCCTATAGTACTAATTTGTTAACGTCTCAGATCATTTTCTCATCTGTAAAGATGTGATAATATTCTTGCTCTCCTGCCATCCTTTCACAGATTTTCATGCCATATAAATTATAACATGTCATGTCAGCTAGAAATTGCCAGATATGCACTTGATATTATCATATATAGCTAGAAAGATCAGGGGAGATTTCCTGGAAAGAATTTTCCTTAAATTGAGGTTTAATGAGTCAGATTTGGATAGGGAGAGGAAGAGTTTGTGTTGGGGAGGTTAGAAAGCCTCCAGGTTCCCTGTTGTAAGAAGTGGGGTTATCACATTGATCATCCCCCTCAGGGTAGAGAGAATGGTGTAAGCACATACACTTAGGTAGGAAAAGTTCAGGGCTAAGTTGAGATATATTCCTTTTAAAAGTAGGGATCTATTCAATGATAAACAGAAATGCAGCAAAAGCAGAAGAGTTGTGTTTGGGAGAATATTTTGCATACAAATGACAGGGTGCATAATAAAGCAGAGACACTGAATGTAAACTTGAGTTAGGAGGCTAGAGTTAATGTGGGTCTGAACTAGTTAGGCCAGGGGATTAGAAAAGAGGAAAGTGGATATAAGAGAGAGTAAGGTAATAGAATATCCAGAAATTGTTTGCCTTTCAAGTTCCTCTGATGCCACCATTGCCAAAAAGGATTTGAAAGAAGTTTTTTTGGGTCACCCTAGTGGCCTATATCCTTCATTTCCTGCAAAAAAGAGCTGGGGCATGGTATTCAAAGCTTTCCATGTTCAGATCTTGATCTAACGTTTTTATCCTTCAGTAAATTTTCTGCAATAGTCATAGAAAATTATTCTTCATTCTGTGACCAAGTCTAATGTTTTCCTTATGTCATTTCCTCTGGCATATCAGTTCCAACCCACATAGAATGTGTTCGCTCTTCAGCTCCAAGCTGAACAGTGACCTTTGCTGTGAAGCCTACCCTCATGATGCTCTCTCCTCCACCCCCTTGAAGCATCCAACGCATGATGCTGGTACATATAAATTTGAGTATTCAGTAATCAGGACAAATGTGTAAAGTTTTCAGCCCACAGTGAAGTCAAATTCTTTTGAAAGATTCTGGGAGTTTTTGGATTTCTTGTTCAAGGTTCCTTGTGATCAGCCTGGTTCCACACAGGGTACCCATATCAGTAAATGTGTGCTCTTCTCAGATTGTGCTTTGCAGTCATACACTCTTGTCAGAAGAGACTATTCCTGGTGACAAACTGGAAATTATACCAATTTATCTATCAAAGTTGTTAGAAAAAAAGACATTCAGGATAAAGTACTTCCAAATATAAATGTTTTTCTCTGACACAAAGGAAGACTCTTCTCTTCCTCAATCATGCTGGCTTTTGTGAAGGTTGCTTTTGTAGCAAAATCCCTTAATACAAAACAGCCCATTCTCTGTGGACAAACTATTAAGTGATAAATTATATCAAATAATGCCCTTGGATGATGGAATGTGGAAAAAAAGGGGTTCATAGCTTTCCACTCTCTTGTGGGCTTTAAACGAGTCTAACAAAGCTTAAAAACTATTCTGTTAACATGTAGTTTCAACAGTCAGCTTCCTATATAGAGGTTACCCATGCTTCCTCTTGGGTAGGTAGAATTGTTTTCCAGAAGTATGAATTCATAATTTTCAGCTTGGCAGTATTGTCAACTAACAAAACCTCTTTCCTCCCAAGTGTCCCACATGCACACTTCTCTCACCCCCAGACTGTTCCTAGGACACAGGTAATATCAACACTGGTAGTTTTAGATCCTCAGCTGCCCAATTGGCTTGACCTTTACCTTGCCCAGTTAATTGCAAGGGCCCATTAGTGGGAACTGACCAACCAGTAGGTATATCACCTGCTTTTAGTGATCTTCCAAATTCCGTGTGTATTTATTTCTCTCTGAATACTTATTGGTGACTATTTAGCACTTTGCTCTATGGGTTTAATTTAATTTTGACTCCCCCTAAATATTTGGCTCTGAGAGTGAATGAACAAATATGGTGTACATGGAAGGCTCATTTACTTTTCAGGAAAAAAACCCAACATTGGTCTACATACAAGGAAAATCTGTCTACTCCTTGTGCATACTCTCAGTCACTGCTTACCTAAACTCACCATCTTCTTCAGCATGACCATAACCTCCTTATTAAGCTACTTCTTCCAGTATTCCTCTATTCCAGTTCATTCTTCTCATAGCAGCAAGATTGATTTTTTTGTGTGCTAAATTAAAAAAAAAACTTTCATATTTTTTATAAAAATATTTGATAAATTAAATATCATTTACATGGAAATAATAAAATTCAATAATAAAAACACCATAAATCCCTCTTTCAGGTTAAGAATTAGAAAAACATTAATACATTTTAGGGTACATTTGTGCTATTCCCAAATTCTATCACCATGCCTTCTTTTGCAATTTGCTTTTCTCATTCAGAAATATTTTTAAGAGTCATCCATGTTCTTGAATAGAGTGGTAGTTTATTCATTTTTACTGCCATTTAATAGTTCATTATGTGGAATATTATTAATGTAATCATTTTGCTAATGGATATTAAGACTATTTCCAGTTTTTGGTATCATAAATAATATAACAGTTATTCTTCACATGTTTCTTTGTATATATTCAAGAGTTTCCTTAGGATTAGAGTAACTGGGTCATATGCTTTTCACCTTTACAAGCTAATGTCAGATTGTTTTCCAAAGTGTTTGGGCAATTCATGTATGTACCAGAATTGTTTAGGAGTTTGTATTGCTCACATATTCATCCACACAGTTTTTGTCAGACTTAAATTATTTCTGCCTGTCTATCAGATGAAAAAAAGTGAGACTGAACTCTTCCTTTGCATTTTATGGATAAAGAATAATATAGAAGCTTTTAAAAATATTTATTCAACATTCACTTTCCTGCTTCTGATGGTTCAATACTGTTTGCGTACATCTATATTGCATTCCCTTTTCTTATTGATTTATATTTCTTTACATCTTCTGACACTAGTTCACTATAGGTTATAAGTGTTGCAGTTTTCTTCTCCCACTTTGGAGATTAAGCTATTGATTATAATGTAGTCGAAAGTATCATTTCTCGTAGTTGGTACTTTTTCTGTCTTATTTAAGCAATATTTTCTTATTCCAAGATCATCAAGATATAAAACTGTAACATTTCTCTCTATATTTAAGTATTCAATCAATCTGGCATTGATTCTTGTATATTCTTTTTTTCCAGATAAGTAAATATATGTCATAGACTATTTATTAAACCTCATTATTTTCTTCTCTTGCTACTTATCTGCAGTGCTCATTCTGTCCCATAACTTATTTCTGTAGTAGAGGTCTGTTCCTCTGTTCTTTGTTCCATTTCATTGGTTATCCTCTCTATCCCTGTGCCAAATCCACACTATCCTAATTAAAAAATGTTCACAGTAAATCATGATGTCCAGAAGGTCAAATTTACCTTTCAGTTTTTCTTCAGGAAGGTCTTTGCTTCTGTTTAAATTTTGCATCTTTATGTACAAAAATTTCTGCTTAGGATTATAATTGAAATTGCTTTGAACATATAAGTTAATTTAGGGAGATTTATTTCTCAAGATATTGAGTCTTCTCATCAATAAAAATGTACACTTTTGCATTTATTTACACCTTCCATGTGTTTTAATAAAATTTCATGATTTTTAATAAATATTTCACATTTTTGAATATTGTTAATTTTGAAAAAATTCTATGTACTTTTTAATTATGTACCTTTGTCATTGATGATAAGGAATGATACCCCCCTATCTACTGAAAGCATCATAATATTTTTCCCATTTATTTCATTAATGTGATTGATTGAGCTGTGAGATTTCAACTATAACTTTGTAGGCCTGGTATTATTCATTCTTTCTCACTCCCTCTTTTTCTCCCTCCCCCTCCACTTCCCCCTTCTGTTTCCTCTTCTTCCTCTCTTTCTTGCTTTCTTTTATTCTGGTATTTTTCTTTTACTTTCATTTTTTGTTACTATTTTCTTTCTTATACTTTTTTAGTTTAATCCTATTTTTTGTTTTATAAATGTGTAAATAAATGTTGAATTCAACTTGTTGATTTTAGTATTAAGTGCATTTCTTTCAAAAATATTTTTAGGTGTGTGTGGGTGTTATGTAGCATTTGATATTTAGTATTTTTAACTACATTTCAAATCTAACTTTTTAGAAAGACTTATTATAGATTTCCTTTAGACTAAGGGTATCTAGGACGGTATTTAAAAAATATTTTCAGTTATTGATTTTAATTTACTAAAATAATGTTCAGAAAACATTATATGATAACTCTTTGAAATTTATTTAAATATAGAATATGGTCAGTATTTTGTCAGTGTTCTTTGTTTGCCAGATTAAATTAAATTGCTTGCCAGTTCTTTAATTATTACTTGAAAGTTTCTAACTTAATTTTGTCAATTGTGATTTTCAAATCTTCTGTAACTTTATTAAAATTTTACCTGCCCAATCATCAAGTCAAAGAGATCCAGTTATACTATTTCTCCTAGAGAGTGACTGGGTTGATATTTGTTAAGATTGTCTGGTGTTTCCAATATTATTTATTAAACCATTTCATAACTTGATAACTTTGATACTGTTCAAAATAACTTTGATAATGTTCAAAATCCTTGTAAATCTAAATCTATTGTTGCTTCTGCACTTTTTCAGTCCTGGTATTCTGCTTCATCATGTCTCTTTATTGGTTCCCCTATGTTTTTGCTGAACTTGAATAATGAGAATTTTGAGGACCAACATTAAGATGTTGTCTTCCGGAGAAGATTAGACTGAACTCTACATTTGATTAGAGACAGGATTCTCCTGAATTGAGGCCACTTTGGTTCTTTTTAGATTATCATGTTCTCTGATCTCATGCTTGTAAAAACCTTTATTCAGGGCACCCTTGACCTTCATTATCCTACAGCCTACTTTTCTGGTTTTGGTTGGCAGGATTTTGTTTGTTTATTATTTGTCTTGCTGATTTTTCTCACATTCTTGAATGAGTGTGATACATTAATACTGAGCTGGTTAGAATTTATTAAAGATATTGACATATTACAGCAGGAGGGCCCACTAGAGTGATGGCCATGTGTGGTATACTATGAAAGTGGGAAAATTTTGATCATGTACCTTTTTTAAAAATCCTCCAATAACCTTCAGGATTAAGTGCAACCTCTTTAGCAAAATCAGCCAGGCCCCAAGATCAATTTCTTTCCACCTCTGCAAACTCTGTTGCCTCTACTAACCCATAGAAACCTATTCTCTATTCCTACCAAAACATTCTCCATTCCCTAAACACTTCAGCCTTTAAGTTTCAGTGCACAGATCATTTTCTCTCCTGTGTTCTAAACCTCCAGGGCTATTTTACCCTTCTTTCAAATTCTCATAACAACCTCCACATACCTATTTCGGCTTTTACAACACTGCATTATGTTCGTGGCTTGTTTTTCCCTCTTTTTTCTACTAGGCCCTGAAGACAAAAGCCCTTTGTTTATTCCTCAATTTCCAAAGCATAGTCTTGATGTCAGGGCACCAGGAGAGTCCTGGCTTTCACATTCTTTCTCCCCAGTATAATTATTACTAGTGCTCACTTTCAAAAGTGGTCCTTTTGGATGATTATTATATGATCATCATAGTATTTGAGTGTTTGAAAGGATGAAAACCTAAAGGAAAGGGAGGAGAAGGAGTCTTGCAATTTAACAATGAAATCAGACTCACATTTCTAGTATGCTTCCTTGAAAAAATGTATTTAACTTTTCTGTGATTTAGTTTACTTGTTGGGGAAAAAAATGAGGAAAACATCCCTGTCCACTTCAAAATGAAACTTAAAATAAAAACAATAACTTGAATATCTTGAACTATTTTATGCTTTGTAATTTTCTGAGCACCCTCACAAATGTGGTTTTATATATTTTCATAATGGCAGTGCTAAGTGGGCAGTTGAAGGGTTATTGTCATTATTTTTCTTTAGATCAGACACTGATTCTTAGAGCTTAAGTAGTATTCCAAAGATTGCATAGCCACAAAGAGTAGTCAACTATATTGTGGGTTTTCTGGCTTCAAATCTAGGACTCTTCCCACATTAGCAAATCTTCACTATGAGACATTCTGAGAGGCTTCTATAAGTTAACTTACTGGAAAGTGCTTTGCAAATGATTGAAAGCCTCCCAGTTATATGGTCATGGAATGATTCATGCTAAAATCACCCTCATCACTAGTGTTACTGTCATCATGATAACAATATTCTTGAGACTTAGAGTTTATGCAGTCTATAAAATTATTATAATAATAATTATTGAAATAATCTGGGGCTGGGGATGTGGCTCAAGCGGTAGCGCGCTCGCCTGGCATGCATGCGGCCCGGGTTCGATCCTCAGCACCACATACAAGCAAAGATGTGTCTGCCGAAAACTAAAAAAAAATAAATATTTAAAAAATTCTCTCTCTCTCTCAAAAAGAAAAGAAAAGAAAAGAAATAATCTGTATGCTTGTACGTAAATCCAGCACCAAAATTCAACACCTCCCCGCCCCAAGGCTTGACAGTTTATAACACTAGAAAGTAAATGGTCAAATTCATTAGATTATCCACAGCTACAGAATCCATAACTAAAAATTGAGCAACAAGATCTTCCTGCAGCTGCTTCCCTCCTTGCTTTGCCAGTGCTTGTGCTTCACATCTCAGCTCAGTGTCACTTTCTTAGATGGGCCTCTCTGACTCCTCATTGCCTTTCCAATCTGGACCAGAACAACATGTTCTTTGCCTTCACAGTACTTAAAAAAAAATTATAATCATATATTTATTTAATTACTTTTGTCTGTATTACTGAACTGCAAGTTTCTCAAGAGCATGAACCCTATAACCACATTTGTTTTCTTCATGATTTTATAGCCAAAGTGAAGGCTGGTATGCTTGCAATGGGTATTGTTTAATGAATAGATGACCGAATTGAAGTATTACATAGAGCAATGGAATCGATCTTTTGAAATGGACAACACCTTGAGAGTTTTTCTCTTTGACTAATGATGAAGGGTGGGATTAATATTCCAAGATAATATGAAGATAAAGTATTTTAAGACACCTTATAATCCAGGCCCCTAGTCTTTATTTTCATGGAAAGCAACATCATTGGTAGGAATAGAGGGCAGCTCTGAAATTTGACTTTCCCCTTATGCTCCCCCAAACAAATAAAGAAACAATAAAAAACAACTAGAGTATACACCATAATGATAGCCTGAATGCAATATCTGGGTAGCTAAGGACTAAACCCAATCAAAATAATTGTTAATTTACCATTTTGAATGACAAATTCAGTTATCAAATGATGCCTTATTAAAAGAATATATTGTTCTCTGAAAATTGAGAATTATTAACTACCTGGAGAAATAAAAAAACCTTATCAAACACTTTCATACATTTTAAGCTATCATTTTAGGAAAGAGTGGGTGTTAGATGGTTCTGGTGACTGTTTCCTTCCATGTCTGTATTTATTGAGGACATACTACGTGTATGAAGTCTGTGTTAGGTACTGATCAACGTCACTTATGTAAATTAACATTTGTGTTTTATTTAATGTGACTATTGAGCTCATCCAATAAAACTAAAGCTACACTTATTTTTCATTGGTTTCTCTACTCCTGAATTAGAATTATGACACCTAACACTTGTCAGAGACGTCATTCAGTTCTCATCCATGGCAATTAGAAGTGGCAAACAATCAAGGGTTAAATATTACATTGAACCCATATAGTTCTTATGAATTAGGTACTTGCCTGAGTGCTTGGCAGAGTAAGTAAGTGTGACTTTCACTTAAGAATACTATCAATTATGTTTATTTCCTTCTTGTTGGATTATCTAATAAAAAATGAAGATCCATTACAGGCCTTCTATGGCTACTTTGACAGTCCTATAACAGTAGATGGAGATTAGGGCACAATTGACTTAACCCCTACAGCTGAACTGATTGTCCAGATGGTCAAAGTGGCAGAACAGTGTAGCAGCACATCTTGTATTATATAGCAATCTTTATCTTATAAAACGCTTCCATTCACACAATTTTAAGATGATTTTGTTTAGCATAACTATCTTGTTAAGTAGACAAGAAGGCATTTTAAAGTTAAGAAGTTAGCACCAACTTGTAGGATCCTAAGCCAGTTCACCTTACAGAGAGATTGTTTTGTGCAGAGATATGCGATGACATCAGTCAGGGTCATTCCAAATGAATTGGCAGAGCACTAAATAACCCCACACAGAGAGAAAATACATTTTTCTTAGGGTTCAGTGATGGCTCCTCTGCCCCAGCTCCCACAAGGAACGCAAGAGAGGCAGACAAAAAAAAGAGAGAGAGAGAGAGAGAGAGAGAGAGAGAGCACACCTAAAACTATCCTATTTATTGGGGTTGGGAGGAGACATTCGAGAAAGTTCAACCCAAATAAGGTAAGGGATTGAGTTTTAGGGGGTTGCTTAGTGATGTCTTGTTTTCAGCAGATTGACTGACATCTTGCAAGGCCACACCCATCTCAGGTGCTGGGTGGGATCAAAGGCAGAGCAAGTGAAAAGAACACAGGAGTCACACAGCCCAGTTAGAGCAGCAATGTCAGTCCAGTCCCCTTATGTGCTCAAATGCTCATAGCTCAAACACACAGCCCATGGCTGGCTCGCAACAGTTCTGGATGCACTCTGAACCTGCTTTCTCTATGCTATAAAACCCATTTCTCTCCATTGGTGAGAGTTAAAACTCAAACATTAACATGTTTCTGCAGTTGAATCATGATCCAGCTTCCTATTGTTTCTTTGATCTTTCTTTTGGTCATTGTACTTCACTCCTTCCACAAGTGTGCCAGGCTTTCACACTTCTCTCTGGCCTAGGGTTTCTTTTGCTACTTATGCTGCAGAATCAGCCGAAACATTTCTCTCCTTCATACAAGTCATCAGGGTCCTTCTTTGCCTCTTCCCAAGGAGCTTCACTTCCCTCATCTTCCCAGCCTCTATAATTCTCTCTCAAAGCATGGCTCTTACTAAATAAAACACCTTCTTTTTACTGGACTCACGGCCCATTCATTTCTATTTTCTTAGCATCTGTCAGAGTTCTAGCCATGTAATAAGCACTCAAAATATATTAGTTGAAAATAAAGAAATGAATAATATGCAGTGCTATTTCTCCTGCATCACCCTATCTGAAACCATTGATGCATGTTCACAGTTTTTTACAGCTTTCAAAAGTGTTTGTTTCTCATCCTGTGTGACACAGAAATACCCTGAGAGGCACAAAGCAAGGACTCATTTTACCAATGAGAACAAAGAGGCTCAGTTAAAAATAAGTGAGTACCTCTAAACTTGGTGGCTATATGATGCTACTTCAACCTGAGAATGTGTGTTATTCTGTGAGTGTTCTATGTGGGATGATTAGCTGCTTTGGGAAAATGAATTTTCATTATTGGTTGAAATTACTTGAGATAGCAAATCTCAGAGTAGCAGGTTCGGAAAAACTTGAAAAATTCCAAAGAAGAATTAAATACTCTTGTTTTTTTATGCTTCTCAACTCATCATTTCATCTTGGCAATTAGGTATTGAGTCTGTGGTATTTATTTACTAAAAGCAACTACAGCAAGTGAGAGCAGTTCATATTTAATGAGGACTTATTTGATATAGGACACCATGATAACTCAATGAATTAATCTTCAAAACCAATTCTTTTAATAGATACCACTTTCTTCATTTTACAGTTGAAGAAATCTCATCTCAGGGGGCTGCTCAATACCTTGCCAACCTGAGTGGCTAGTACTTGTCAGAATTAGTGATTCTCCCCTTGAAAAGAGATGCCTGGAGCTATGCATTGGGGCTGACACTTTAGGATGGACTTGCCAAGAACGGAGCTTCTCTTTGATGACTTAGATCACTGCAGCTTTCTTCCTATCATCATTTTGATAAACTGTTATCTAGTATTTTCAAACTGCCTAGTGGTATATATTGGTTTTCAAATACCCATATTTCTTTCCTAATTTGTTTATCTTGAACATTGTGTGAAGTTTTAGTATCTCGGGAGAGAGCAGTTGTCCTGAGAGTGTTGCTAGGAGGAATTCAAATTAGATCAAGCAGGTCCCCAGTGTGTTGTAATGTTCTCCACCAGCCGACTGCCTCATGGAGCACTGCAGCTCAAACTTGTTCAGTAGAATCTTGATCATCTTATACTTGCACTCATGAATTCATAATGTTCCATCCATTCTCCCCATTTTGTAAATATATGCAAGCTGCTATCCATGATTAAGAATTCACAAAATACATTGGAAAGGATAAAACCTCTGCTACTAGAAAAACTTGGATTCAAATTACAAATCAAGTCATACTTCTTACCACCTATGGCTTTCTCTCTCTGAACCTAGGTTGACTCATGTGTGTGTATGTGAGTGTGTGTGTGTGTGTGTATACAGACACATACATATACATAAAAACTTTTATCCAGGTTCTTCTGGATGAAGAAATTTTGATCCATCCATAAATAGAAATACTGTTCAGCAACAGAAAGGAACAAAGTATTGACACATACAATAGTATTCATAAATTTCAAAACACACAAGAGAAGTGAATAAATCCATACTGAGAGGGAGAGAGAGAGAGAGTTAGAGACAAAGACTATATAATTTTACTTATGTGAAACTGAAATTCTAAACAAACAAAGATTACTTAAGGATGAAAAGAGGTGGAAAGTAAAGATTACAAATGCTCATGAGGAGAATTTTGGTAGTAATGGGTAAGTTCATTGTCTTGATTAAATTGATTTTCATAGTGTTTCTATAGATTAAAAAATCATTAGCTTATACACTTTATGTGTAGTTGGTGGCAAGTCATTTATATTTTGATAAATCTATAAAAAGTAAAAATACTTATCTTTTAAAAACCTTTCATTATAGTATCCCACTATACCATTATTTACTTAACTCTTCCCATTGCTATATGTTCATATACTTTCAATATTTTGCTAGTATGAACAATATTTCAATAGACATCTTTGGCATAGTATTATTATATATATTTTTTGTATATGATAATGGTAAAATCATCTTTCCTTGAACAAGAATGACACAGAAAAATCTTTGTAGTTCATTCCTTTGTTGTGTCAGTTTCTTAAAATATGGAGTTATGTGTGCAGTAGATTCAATGGCTACTTTAAAAAATGAAGTGACAATGTTTTCCAGGATTAGCATTTGGGCCACTGATAAGAAAAATAGCATAGTGGCACATGGATAACAGAGTTATGAAACCAAGCTTCTCAGGCAAGAGAGCAATAATGATGAAATTTTAAGCTTCTTCAAGCATCTGATCCCATTAGGATTTTAGGGGCCTTATGAAGTCTCTCCTTTGTTGATCTGTATATACTACCAGCAATACTGTTCAATAGCCAACTATTTTGGTTACCCAGTCACTTCTAAGTGCTTTGTTCCCTTCTCAGTCAATGGTGTTTTTCTACTGAGAATGTGGAGTACACCACATGGGCCTTTTTCTGCTGCCTTCAACACTTGCCATTCATTTATTCATACAACAAAAGGAACATTTGCTGAGCTTGAACTATATACCAAACATTGGACTGGTACCAAGGATGAAGCTATGAATAATACATAGTCTCTGGCCTCAAAAATCTTACAGTATTCCTTGAAAAACCAGCAAATAAATAGTAAATTTGAATAGCGGGTGATTACTGCAATTAAAGACATAAATCACTGGGGAAGACATAGCACATATGTATCAGTTGACAGACAATAGAAAAATATATCCCAGCCTAAAAGGTCAGGGTAGATTTTTCTAGAGGAAGGGGAGCCATTCTAGTAACTGGAGAAGGAAGAGCACGTGAAGAAACCTGGATGAAGAAGGAGGGGAATGTTTCAGGCATAGGAAACAGCGCATATGAATCCAAGAAAGAAGGGCAGCAATACTCTGTAGCTGTATTTGATGATACTTTTCATCTTGGAATTAATGGCTGGGGCTCCATGCACAAACTGCTTTTTCCGGAAAAGGTGGACAGGCTGAAACTATAAAGAAAGGATTGGCAAGGCTAGGAAGTAAAGGTGAAGGTAGAAAAGTCACTGTCCATGGGCCCAGGGGAGGGGCTTACCTTTGATCTGTGGCTCAGGACTTCTACCATTGACATACCCTTAGTTTCCCTTTATCAGCAGTAGAATGAATGTCTTGTCTTTTAGTGTAGAGCCTAGGAAGCCACTTGGCTTCTCTTCCAAGATATTTCTGGTTTAGATCGTTCTCTGGGAACTTTGATGACCCAATGGTGACCATATTGATGATGATGATGCTTATTTCTTGGCTTTTTTTTGTGTGTGTTTCATATGAAAGATTCATAAATATCAGGGATAAAGAAGAAGTACTGCTAAAACCATTCTTTAAAATATTTTTCTACTTGTAAATACAGACTTATTATAGGATAATAATTACTGTTAATTATTACCATCTTAATATGTTTATTATACAAAAATTAGAACATACAAAAAAGAAGATAACAAACAGTATTTTAATATTCAGAGGTGATGAGGATAAAAGTTTCTTCTTTCAAATCATCTCCTTTGTCATTGTATCTAAACCTTTATGTATGTAATCAATGCCCACTGATAAATTTGGATGACTTCTGTTTTCTTTTACAAATATTACTACAATAGTAATTTTTACATATATATCTTAACATGTAAGTATTAGTATGTCATAAGATAAATCTATAAAAATGGAATTGTTGAGTTGACAGGCAAAAATTACAATTCTAGAAGATTGTATAAAATAAATTTATTTAATGCTCTGCCTCATTTACTGACCATTGAATGGTTTCCAAATTTTATTCCTATAAATAATTTAAAATATTATTCTTTTGGTAATGAGAACATTAATATTCTATTTTAGCAACTTTGAAATACATAATGCATACAATTTGCTTTTGTGTTAACACTAATATGTTTAAATAAATATTGGTTTAAAAATGTTAGTATGCCATGGGACTTGGGACTGTCAATTAAATCCTGCCAATACAAGATGCTGCAGTCTGGCAAAATCATTCAAATCCTTTAATAATATATCTCAGACATACAAAATGGAAGGTAGAGAATTTGGTAACCTTTGGTTATCAGATTATTGGACTAGATTCCAATTTCCATATTCTTTACACATCAGCTCATTTAATTCTCACATTACTTCGGGCAAAGGAGTGTTAAACCATCTACAGTTGAAGAAACTAAGGCTCTGGATGTTGAGGTGACTTTCCCAAGGTCACAACTAAACCCAGAATCTATCAAGTAGCAAAATTCACATTTTTTCCAACTACACAGGTCTTGTTAACAAAAATCAATGAGTTTTGGTACTTTTCTTGTAATCATGAGATAACATTGAGCCTAGTTTTTTTCATTAAATAGTAAAGTTTACTGTTTGTCAAGTAACATTCTGAGTGCTTCATAGGCATTAACTCAGTTAATCTTTTAAATTGAATGATAGGGTATGTTATCATGGCCAACACGCAGATGAGGAAACTGAAGCATGGAGAGGTTAAATTGCCCATCTACACTTAGCTCATGGGAGAATGCAGGATTCAAGCCAAGCAGCTTACTCTGGAGCCAGTCCTCTAAACTACTCCAAAGCATTGCCTTTCAGAGATAATTATAAGTCAGTGCCAGAAAACAAATGGTATGTGTTGTTTTACTATATGTAATGACATTAAGAAACAGTGTTGGGATCAAGAACACAGATCCTGGAGCCAAGCTGCCTGTTTTAATTCAGGTTCTGCCACTTACTAGCTATGTGCCCTATGGCAAGATATGTAGGCTGTCTATGTCTGAGTTTCTTCCTCTATAAAATGGAGATGATGATAATAGTAAGTACCTCATGGGTTTGTTATGGGAATAAACAAATGTATAATTTGGAGCAGTGCTTAGAATATATTTACCCCTATTTAACTTTTGGCTAAATTGTTTGTAGTTTGAGTTCTTCTCTGACTCTTCCCTCAAAAACCACAGTCTAGGAAAGAGTGATCTCAGTGGCAACCTGAGGTGACCAGACACATCCACAATATCTGGCTTTTCCAAGTGGCCCTGCCCACTACTGATGCCCCAGCTAAGTTCTGGGCCCCGAGGCTTCGTAGTATCTTATGTTTCAGTGAGATCTGTTTTAAAGGGAAGAGTCTGCCTTGCCAACTTTCCAAATTTAGCAATAAGTGGGTCACCTAAAAAAGTAGCGCACTGTTCCCTCAAGTAACCTTTCGCTTATGTTAATTTTATATGAAGCTCTCCTCACTGAGGCTTAGCACGTTGTGAATCTCATGAGTCATAGCTGCAGCAGATAAGCGTGAGAAGACTGCCTTTTCGGAACCGTCGCTGGAGGTGTGCAGCTTGTTCTGCCCTTGGTCAAGTTTCTCTCTAGGGACTGGTATCAAAAATAAAATAAACCCACAAAGAAAAAAAACAAGACTGGGTATGGGTATGCTTTTTTTGTTCTTTTCATATTGTGAAATCTTTAAGGAAGAATTTTGCCTTGAAAGAGCTGGACTACATCTCAGTGTTACTCACTAGCTGTGGTCAGGTTCTTTGCATACTCTCTCCTGAATATGAACAGGAATCAGATTCTGGTCCTGCTTTTAAAGTCAGCACAGTCTCATGTGGATCATAACTGCTAGAAAAATGCTTCTGAAGCATTGTCTGTAGTTTGCGGTCAGAGGTTGATTTTATCCAGTATACCTTGACCCATGAATTGTTGTCTCACATAGTACTCTCTTCTTTATGCCTACAAACTGAAGAGATGGTGTTCAGAAAGCCTCTTAGGATCATGTATTATCTCTGTAGTGAAGAAATAGTCTCAGCTCAGAGGACAAAGGATATGGGGTCTCTGTGAGGTGAAGGCCAATAAGGCTTACCAGGGGCCAGGCACCAAACTGGAGATTATCTTATTTTACTTTAACCTCCTGTTGATCCCCTGGGGTGATTGTCTGTTTCCTTAGATGTCTGAAATGATGCTAGATAATCTCAAGTGAGGGTAAATTGATTAAGGTCAAAACTAGGAAGAAGTAGACTCCAGAATACAGTTCACACCTTTTTTTTTTTTTTTTTTTTTTTTACTTGTAGGAACTTCCACTTTAAAGAGAGAGTATAGTGAGGGATTTTTAAAGTCCCCTGGCATTATTTTGCTGCACAAATGGCATTTGCTATTCTGTCATCATATAATTTTACACTTTCTTATGAGGGCATCATATACCCTGTTTTAGTTTATATTAAGCAGGGTTATGCTTCAGGAAGTAGAAAATTAACATTTCCATCTCCTTAACCTGATTTTATATCCTATATACATTTATTGAATTATCACACCATGCCCTGTACATTTATGTAGTTAAAATAATAATTATAAAAAAAGGAATTGAGAATTTCATTGGGTTTCACCAACTTTATAGGGTGGAAGAAACTCAGAAGCTTTTTAGGTTTGTAGAACTGAGTTCTATTTGTACACCTGCCTCTGACTCTCAAATGGAAGTACTAATACCTTGTTTATAGAGTTAGCATAAATATCTGAGTTATTGTTAATTACTGGATTGCAATTGTGGCTCTCAATAAATTATGGCCCTTTCTCCTTTGTACTAAAACATCTAGATGACTTAGTAAAGAACTAAACTGAAAATATTTACTAAGCACACACTGTGTCAGATAGTTTTAGATGCTTGAAGAAAATTAAAGAATTAAAGGTCCATGTGCTCTGGCCTTTGAAGTGCTTACATCCTGGATATGGGGAAATTAATAAAATGTAGAAATAATTTAGAGACATATTCAGTGCCTTTAGACATGGCAGTTATGGTTAATTAATATGGTTAATGAATTCAGAGAATACAGACAATCTAAGATTATAAGACTAGTATACATGAGGACCCAGGGAAGACCTTCAAGGGTAAAGGGGCTCAAGCAGGTCTTGAAGCAAGAAAAACACTACACCAGACAAAAGAAGAACTTAAGCCATCAATTTCTCCACCCCTACTCCCCCCCCCACACACACACTTTTATTTCCTTGTTTCTATAACAAAAGCATATAGGTCATTTCCTCTTTTTTCCCCACATTCCTTCCATTATACCAGTGTAGCTGTTTTACTCAGTTAAGGAAACAGAAGTCTTTAGCTTCTTGTCAAGCTTGTAAAAGCAGTTTAGTTTCACTGACATGTTACCATTTAATTCGTCAATTGATTTAAAATTTTTCTTGCAATTTCTTTAAAAATTTCTTTGCAATTTTTACTTAAAAAGGAATGACTACGTATGGTAGCACACCTGTAATCTCAGGGACTTTGGAGGCTGAGACCAGAGCATAAGTTCAAGGCTAGCCTTAGTAACTTAGTGAGACCCTAAGCAACTTAGCAAGACCCTGTTTTAAAAAAAAAAAAGTTTAAAAGGGGTTTGGGGATGTACCTCTGTGGTAAATCACCCCTCGATTAAATCTCTAGCACCAAAGACATAAAATTAAAAATGATATAGAATTTACAATATCTTGTACGCTTAATAGAGAAAATTTGGAAGCATAGACTATTTAGCATGGGCCCACCATATGAAGAAAATTATAATTTATATTTGGGATATCTCCAAATATATGCTTTTAGTTTTTTTCATTTATATCAT
Source organism: Marmota flaviventris (assembly GCF_047511675.1). NCBI lineage: Eukaryota > Metazoa > Chordata > Mammalia > Rodentia > Sciuridae > Marmota > Marmota flaviventris. Next base: position 72,154,034 of record NC_092506.1, on the reverse strand, counting down.
CTCTCTTTTCATAGCATCATAGAAACACATCATACATATTTCTGTACTTTTTAAAAATCATTTTCATGTAAGCATAAAATACCATTAATATGCTATGGTTTACTTAAATATTTCCCTAATGTGGCACATTTAAATTATGTGTAGTTTCCATTGTTACATAATAAAGTCCTGCTAAAAGTGTTCAGTGTTTTAATTTTTTCCATGTTTTTTGGAGGATTTTTTCCTCAAAATACACTCTGATAACCAGAATATGAAGAATTAATATTTTGCAAAATAATTATTTTACTTAGCAGTATTTGAGTAACTCACTGTCTTCCAGGTACCATATAAAATGTGGCTTTGGTAGCTAATGATTTAGTAGGAAAATAAAAGTAGAAGAATCATCATTGATTTAAGAGAAAGATAGTAAAAGCACTGAAGAAGTTCAGATAAAAGGTTACTAATGATGGGAACGATGGGCTGGGTCCTTGGAGAGAGGCCAAAAACTTGAGCTATAGCCTGAATGATGGAGTTCCATAGCATGATCATAAGTGCAGAGGATGGAAAGAACATATAATAAAAAAAAAATCAGTGAGTAGCCAGGTGCAGTGGTGCAGGTCTATAATCTCAGCAACTCTGGAGGCTGAGGCAGTAGAATCCCAAGTTCAAAGACAGCCTCAGCAACATAGTGAGGCACTGTTTCAAAATTCAAAATAAAAAGGCTTGGGGGTGTAGCTCAGTTAGCACTTCTGGGTTCAATTCACAAGTACCCCCCCCCCACACACACACACACATACACACAAAAAATCAGTAAGCAGACCTATTTGCAGGGAACTCGGGACCTAAAAAGGCAAATTGTAATCAACAGACCACAAATATAACATAAGAAGTTCAAACACCTTTTTTAACAGGAAGTAGAGTTGTGGGATGTTTTGCATATGGTTACAAAGTGTTACAGATAATACTCATGAAGAGGTACTCAAGGGCAAAGATGCTCAGTATCTCTAACAACAAAGCAATGTCAATTAAAATATCATTTTCACCTATTTGATTAATAAAGATCTTTAAACAATTAATGTGATCAGTACTGACATAGGTATAAAAAAACAGTTGCTATCATCTCTGATGTAAATCATGAATAATTTTAAGACTGTATAAGACTGGCATAAACTTTCTGAAAGCAAGATGGAAGAATGTATCGTTTATTTGACATGTGCACACCCTTACCCTTGAAATTCTGCTTCTAAGCAAATGCATCCTAAAGTCATTAATAAGCTATGCTCAAAAATTATTATACATGATAGCTATAGCAGTAAGTACTATAATATCAGCATCAATTGAAAATTTCACTGACTGGAATATCTGAAATCATTTATGGCTAACACTTGAATAAAATGCTTATAGCTTTGGTTTTCCAAAAGGATCGATTTTATATATATTTATATTCATTAATATATTAATCTTGAATAATGTTTATTATATATTAGAAATCAAAAAATATACACAATAATAACTTTGATTTTATTTGCATGAAAACAAAATATTTATATGGACAAAAATCACCAAAAGCACTTTGGTGATTATTATACATCATCTACATCATATAATTAATATTATATACCATATAATTAATAATTATTGATTTGGAACAGATATATGAAATTTTCCTTTTACTTTAAATTTATATTTTATTGGGCTGGGGTTGTGACTCAGTGATAGACCACTCACCTAGCACACGTGAGACACTGGGTTTGAGTCTCATCGCCACATAAAAAAAACAAAGGTATTTTAAAAAACTATCTACATTTTTAAATGAACATATAATTTATAAACATGTTTTTGAAGTTCTTTTTAAAAAATATTCGAAAGAGATTATTAGAAACATTATTTTGTTTTTAGATTTGAGTGCAAACCAGAATGAATTAAAGGCAAAGAGGAAAGCCAATGTCCTTTGAGACTTTTCCATATTTCCTGGTATTGACCTTGTCATTTTCCATCATTTCCTATTTTCTGTCCAATGTTGCACTTAGCAATGCATTCACTTTGTGGATTATTTTTTTAAATCACCATGTTGAAATTAAAGACTTTGCTTATCTTGTTTCATGTTCTATCTCGAACACTTTGAACATTACCTGAATAATAGTGACTTCATGTAATTTATCTGGATGAAATAAATGACAGTTGGATACTGATTGCAATAGATAGACTCTTAAAGTCTCAATACCTTAATTTGTCTTATAAAGTTTTACATAATTTAGTTTCTAACTTCTCTGGCTTTGCTATCTTATAATTAACTGTCCCATCTTCCTATCCCTGTCCCAGGATCTGGGAACATTGAAATTTCTTCAATTACTTTAATATATTCTCTTTCATCTTCAGACTTTCAGGCATATTATTTTTACTTTTTGGGAAATTTACTGAGTTCTTGATCACTCTGGTATCACAATAATATAAGCATTATACTGTTTTAGGACACAGGCTCTGGAATTAAGTGTTGGATGAGTTGTGCAACCTTATTGTTGCTTGAATAACTCTAAATGTAAAGTGGGCAAATTGTTCCTATCTTATAAGTTTGTTTTGAGGATAAATCAGTTAATATGTGAAAGAACACTAAGGATAATTCCTGGAGCTTGTTGGTAGTTTATCTCCTCCTAGGAGGAGAATGATGATGATGATGATGATATGATCACGCTTGTGGTCATTGTAATAGTAATGCCATTTTGGGAGGGAAACTTTATTCATCACAGGATGAGTTAGGTCCCATTCATCCATGTCACAAGTGAATTCCTGTACATTATTGACCATTTGTCCTTGGATCCTACTAGAACACAAGTTCCATGGGAAACCAAAACTGAGGCATAGCCACAACACAAAGGTTAGTGTCTAGCAGGTAGCAGGTTCTCAGTAAACATTTATAAGATGATTGAATTAGATAATCTTGCCATTGAGCAATCGCAGAGCTAAGATACATTTTGAGAAGTGAGAAGATAGATCTTGGCATTGGAGAAGAGTGAGAAAGAGTGGGAGTCAAATATGACTCAGATTCAGTCATTGGGGACTAGGAAAATGATGAAGCCATCACAAGAGAGGAATAAAGATGAATGTCCTGACTTTCTTCTTGACCCCTCAGGATTGTTATTTATCTGTATGTTTCCATAATATAGTGCTCAAAGATTCATTGCATCTTTTCACAGTCAAAACTTTATGTTTTAGACAAGGCAGATATATATTTACTTCTATATATAAGCAAATTGAGAGATTCAGGGGTAAATACCCTACTCTAGGTCATATTGAAGGAAAGGAAGTCATATTCCAAGTAGAAAGAAAGTGTAATTTTATTTGAATTGTTCATTTGTTCTTTTAGAATTTTATATTGAAGGTCTTCTATGTACAGAGCATCATGAATTGGACATATAGAGGTGTAAATGACCTGGTCATTGACCTTTAGCAGGTCAGTACAGTTGGCAGAGACAGTTACAAAAACAAGTTCAAGTTTGAAAGACTAAAGAATTCAGATACTGTACTCTGGGTTCCATGAATAGAAACTGATTCCCAGTGAAAGACTTAAAGAAGATGCTGAAATGATTTACACTTGACCCAGGTTTTTATGCTACTTGCTTCTCAGTATTTTATTTCATTAATTCTTTTTCATGGATAGCTGGACTTGGATTCTAAGTTAGAATTTTCTAATTTTACCAATGTTTTCATAAAATAGCATTATCTAATGTGTGCTTATTATTTTGCTTTGGGTTTTTTCTTTCCTGTAAATTGTTTGCACCTTTTCTTTTCTCCTTTTATTTTAACTTAGCAACAGTAATTCTCAGTTGTGAAAAACACTGAATGAATTAATTTTTGAGGTGACAATTGTCAGCAGACTTTTAAGATCTTCTGCAAAGTTGATAATATATTGAGGAAACTGACTTTTTAAAAATGCAAAATAAAGAGTAGAATACAAATGAAAATATTCCAGAGCCCCAAATTGATTACTCTATTTTCCTAATGAATAAAATACAGAACATGAAAACAAAATCAAATTACACCTGGATCATGGTGATAATAGGGAAATAGATTATTTTAATATATGAAGATAAGGCATATGATAAGGAATTAAATTTAGATTAAAAATTGAATCATAATATTTATACATTGATAGGAAAACTTAATGGTAATATAGTGTATTTTTTCTTTGTTTACTACTTAGATAAAAACAAAGTTGAGCAAATTAATTAGTATATAATAAAATTTCTATTATTTAATGTCCTTGCTTAATACCTTTCTTTCACTAACACCTTTATGAGATTGGGCCAGCCATTTAAAAATAACTAATTTTCCTCCCTTTGCACTAAAATGGGGAAATGGAGAAAATAATATTCCTTAAGTTGAGAGAATGAAATGATATAATGCATGCAAACTGCTGATCTGGCTATTTTACTGTGGTCTTCACTATTTCCCTACTTCTAGGAAAGTATAAATATTGGATGATTGCACCAAAAGCAGCTGATCACATCTGTTCTCCTACCACTGTATATTACCAGTACCCGCCACAGTGCTTAATATCTAGTAGGCACTCAACAGTTCTTTCTGAGTGAATGTTTGAACCTGTTTTTTTTTTTTTTTTTTTTTTTGATACCTTTGTATTTACTTGATGGACCTCTGAAGGTGTGTGAGTTCTAGCTCTCTTGAATCTGTCAATCTTTTAACAAATGGATAAACTGAATCCATAGGTGTTAAAATATTGGCCTGTGATCACAAAGATGCACAAACATGGCAGGTCCATTTTAGATGGTGTTCCTCACTGTGAGTCCAATCCATTTTCTACCACAGACCTACAAAAGTAAATAAATAATGTATTTCCCCAAGATTCTAACTATAGTGAAATAGGCTCATTCAAGAAAATTTATAAAGTATAATTGCATAAGGAACAAATGTATTTTTAAAATTCATTTTTAAGAACATTGCAAAAATTTAGGAATTTTCTTTCATCAAATATCACCAAGAGAAATTATTTTATCACTAGTAAAAAAACTTCTTAAATGATGATTAGAATTTAATTCCACAGAGATACCTAAACTTACCATTTCTCATCCTTGGATATTTTAGGTAATTTTCAGGTTTTCACTGCCATAAATACTGCTCTCTTCAGTACACTTATGCAGAATTGTCTGTCCTGTGTTTTTATTATTTAGTTAGAATAAATTATTGGATATGAAATGATAGCTGAGTCAAAGGTTGGATCAAGTTTTAAAACTCTTAAATGATAAAAATTAGCACTGTATTTCTTTCCAGAAGAGTTTTACTCCTTTTTCTCCCAACAGCAGTGTTTCTCAATCTCTCTTTATTCATTCTATCAGGAGGCCTATCTTTACTATTAGAAAAATGTGCCAATGTTGAAGGAAATTTCCTCTTTTTTCCCCTTTCCTTTTGAAAACATTACCTTAGAGACAAATGCATCTCTGCAGCTTCCAGAATAACCTGTCAACACCAAACATCATTCCTTTTTATCCTTGCTTGATAATACATGCTGATTATCTGTGTACAAATCTCCAGAAAAATATGGCAGAGAGGGCTTCAGCATAACTGAGCTACCATCTTCAGAGACATCATTCAGGCATAATGAAGTGAGCAAAGGTGATCATTTAATTATTCCAATATAAAGCACTATACTGTAAGAATTGTTACCTTATTTTAAGCCAAAAATCCTTTGGGCATTTGAGCTTTGATAGCTATTATCTAAACATTTCTTGAGAACTACATCTCCAGAGTTTTGTGATAAATGATTAGACAATGTTCTTCCTGCCACCCCATCCTTTAATGAATGATGTTGAGCCCTGATTCCTTGTACAGATTTCTTTAGTACATGAAGAGTTTCCTGTTGTTATTTGAGAAATACTCAAGAATGCTAGATTAAGCTAGGAATAAAGACACTTAAAGTTCTGGTTTACTTTTGCTAAACTGTGAGGTCTTGACACTAAGCACTTGTTAATGTATTTACACACAATAACCCTTTTTACATTCCTGAAAAATGAGTTTGACAAAATAACAAGTTGTATGGAATGAACATTATATTTGGAAACAGACAGATATGTTCTATTTGTGGTCTCACCACCAACTTGTGCTATAGAACAAGTTTCTTAACTGCAATAATCCTGAACTTACTAAACTGTAAAAAGTAATAATTCTGCTTTCTCCACAAGATTGTTGGGAGAATGGGGGTGGGGTGGTGCAGGTAGTCCTATTATTTGAATGTTTAAAAAATATAAATATGAGTTAATAACAATAAATTTGGGGGGTTTAAGTTGAATTTTTTTTCTTTTTCAAGAATGATGATATGATGGCCAGGAACTCAAAAATGTCTCAGCCCTACAATGAACCCATTTTCCCTTGGGGTTTCTAGTTAGGAAACAATATACAAGGAATAGAAGCTAAACTGACCTCAGAGTAGCACTTTATAACAGAAAACTATATGTATTCAGAGTGGAGGAGACCATTGTGGAGGGGTAAATTAGATGTCTTCTTTCCTTTATAAGACCAAGATGTCTGAACACACTAGTCAAATTCAGGTACAGAGCATCTAAGGCAGAAAGACTGAGACTTAAGATGAGTCTATGCAGAGAGGCATTCCCTGCACAGTTACGCACAGAAAAGAAAGCACAGAGAAAGAAAGAAAAGTGGCCCAATGTGCCTAGAAAAAGCTGGTTCTACCTACATGGGCTACAACCCAGAAGGGAAATAGAAGAGGAAGCAGCATCTATGAATGCTGTCCTTTAAGGCAATTTTCATAGTCCCTATAAAAATATGGCTGAGATAGCTCTGATCTATATGGTTATTAAATTGGGGGAAAAGAATTACCCAAATATGGTAGAGCAGGTAGAATTGCTTCTATATGCTGATATTCTTAACATAGTTGGATAGGGCAGATATCTAGGAAGAGATTCTTAGAATTCAGTGATGAATGGGATGAGATGAAATGGAAAAAGTTGAATGGGATGAGGTAAATAACTCTCATAGCACCCACATCTCAACCTAGGTTTCAAAAGATAAGCAAGGTTTTTCTAAAAATTGGGGGTTTTAGAAAATAATGATTTCTGAAGCACACTCTCAAAAACTCTGATTTAACTGATCTATATTGTAACTTGGACATTAGGGTTTGGTTTTCTTTCAAACTCTCCAGTTATTCTAACATGAAGGTCAAATTTAGGGAAAATGACTTAGAAGTTACTTAAATACTTTTCACTTAAAAAGAATTTGACTTAGCAAACTGATAAATTAGGTACCAGTTCTTTATGTTATAGGATCTTTTTTTTTTTTTTTTTGTCATTAAGCTCCCTTAAATCTCTGTACTCTCTGACTCGTTTGGAGCAAGTACACATTTATTCCAATTATTCATCAATTATTTATCTACAAGCTTGGAGTAGAAATAAAAGAATTTGAAATTCATAATTATAAGAATGTAAGAGAACTGAATTTGGAGATTATGATCCTATAAGTACTAGGAGTACTTGTTTCTAAGCAAGTCCCTAAGCAAGGGACTTGGACCTGTGTTCGGGAAAAAAAAAAAAAAAGTCAAGTGCTTACATCATCTCCTACCAAACTCAGTTCCTTTGTTTCCTTCCTGTTTTCTGCTTTTCTATCACATTAAAAGAAGTTCTTTTTCTCATGGTCCTATTTGGTCCTAGTACTTGTATACCAGCTCATCTTGACCTCTAAAGAACTTTGTCATTCTTTTAAATGTTTAATTTTATAATTTTGACTATGTTTGAAAAAATTTTAAAAATCAAAGTAAAATGTATCAAAATATGAAAGGTCTCCTACTCTGAGTCATGCATATAGACATTAGATTTTCTGTCTCTTCTCTCTTCATATCTTGAAAAGGCTGCTACATCTTTGTTTGGTGTAAATGAAAAACACCCCATCAGATCAAGTCTCCAGGACCTCATATTGGTTTTTATTTTATTTTATCACTTTCTGGAAGTGGTCTTGTGTTTCATGTACCAAATTTGTTCTATAATCTCCCAGCTTTTAGAAATTATGAAGAGTCTTCTTATTTATAGCCAAAGAACTTCTTTGGTTCTTGGAGATATGCATGGAAGTCATACATATCATCACCTCATCACCAAGGGAAAGTGTTTTATAATGAAACTTTTATTATGGAAATTTTCAAACATACCCCAAAGTAGAGAGAACAGAATAATTACCTTCCATTTCCTCATCTTTGTTTCATCTCTTTACCCCTGCCCTCTTATTTAAATGTTTGTTTGCTAGAATAATTTAAATCATATCATTTTACCCAAAAATAGTTCAGTGTGTTTTTCCAAAAGATTATTATTTTAACATAAGCAAAACATAATTATCAAACTGAGAAAAATTAACAATGATTCATGAATGTATTGTGATATTTAATTCTTATTCAATATTTCACAGATGTTTTTAAAATATCTTTTTCACAGTTTATTTATTCTAATTAGGGGCCAACCAAGATTCACATATTGTATTGCTGATATGACCTTAAAACGTTTCTGTCAGTCCCCACTTCCCTCTCTCTTTATCTTATGCATGTTAAAAATGCTAGCTACATTTACTGTAGAATCTCTAGCATTCTGGATTTGGCTAACACCATTCTTATAGTATCATTTAATGTGTTCCCTTTTCTCTCCCCCACTCGGGCTCTGTCATTCGCTAATAAGGGGCAGAGGCCTGATTTTATTGAAGATTTTTTTTCAATTTTTTTTTTTTGCAAATGACAGGACTATTTTATTTGTGGTACTAGATAGTTCATACTGATGTCTTGTCCCATTTTTACTGATGCTGTAATCAATAAACAGATTCAGATAATGTCAACCTAATCCATCCATTATGAAGTTCAAAAGCAAGATTTTCACTTACACCAAACAACTCTGACTGCTGCTCTAATGGTTCCTGACTTCCACAGCCATATCATCTAGCCTGCCTCTTGAAAAACATCTGCACTTTACAAATAACTCCAAAACCAGAGAGTGGAAGAATGTGACGTCCTTTCATCTCCTTTACTTGTTATCATTCCATCACCACTGTCCTCATTCTCATCTAAAAAAAGACATTTTGATATGATTTTTGGATTCTAATATTTGTGGGACCCAGTTGGATACAAATGGAATGATTTTGAAAATAATACTTTCTTTTTAGAGGAAAAGAAAAGGTGTTTGTCTAATAAGAACATTGGTCATAAAAAAGAGAAATACAATACTTTTCCTATCATCATCCTTCCTTGTAATTAATGGCCCACTTCTCTTCCTTCTCAGACTTCAGAGCTTCGTAAGCACAAGAGATTCAGTCTGTCATTGGTACCTGATACATAGAAAATCTTCCAGAAATAGCATTTCAAGTTAATGATTAGGAAAATGATGGATTTAATATAATGAAGTTGAGAGTTCAGTCCTCAGCTCAGCTCTCGTGGAGAACACATAATCTCAAAAATCAAAAAGTAATTCAGAGATTATCTGGTTTGAACATAATGCTTTCTGTGACAAATGCACAATGGTTCCTTAGCTTGCAGAGTTCCACCCATGAAGGACAGCATAACCCTCTCAATTATATACTACATCTAGTGCTAGTCTTAAAAACAATTAGTATTTACTTATATTGAGGTGATATTTTTACTCAAATTCCATAGTTTCTTTAGTGATTTCAGAAGAATAAAATGTCAGTTTTTCTAGTGCAAAATATTTATAGTTTTCCCAATAATTTTTTCTTTCCCCCCAAAATTAAACAATGCTAATTGTTAAGTAGGAGAAAGCAACAACCAAAACAAAATGGTATTTTCTCCTATAAGATCTAAGTCAAATTTCTCAGATAGCTTGTATTTTTCTTTAACTTCTATCTTTATGATACCATAATTTTGATAGATTTGTTTTTGTTGATTTTCTTCACTATGGAGTCTGATTATTCAGAAACTCCAAGAATTAATTTAAGCATTAAAAAAAATCAGAGAAGAACAAGGTTATACTTCCTGCTTCAAAATCAGTCTGCAATATGTAACTTAAAACCAATAAAGCATCTGAAGTAACTGGATGGTCTTATGCCATTATTTCTTTTGTGTTTTTACTTATGGGTAAAGAAACCACATTAAGCTTTCGTTGACCAATCTGAATACATCTTGAAATAACTTCAGGAAGAATAGAAATAAGGTTAACCTGTGAAGTCATTGCTAATTTAGGATGAGAGCAAAACAATGTTTCTCCTTTGTAAAAGCCTATCTGCAGAGCAGGGGAGGCCCTGGTGTCTGTGTGGCTTCCCTGGGGGACACAACAAGGGTCAGCTGCTACCTGTTGGTTTCATTCCAATAAGCAGAAAATAATTCTGTTTTTATAAAGAGGCTTTACTTCCTCATGAGGCAGTTGTGATAATGACAAGCCTGTCATTAAGATACTATTTGCAGCATCTCAAAATAAAACCCAGAAATAATTTTTTCTATCATCATTGTATATTCAAGACAGGTATGACATCCCCCAAGTAAATATAAAATGAGTATTATTTTGCATCTCCATTTACAAAGCAGTGCTGATTTTTTTTAATGACCTACATTTTGTGATCTACTTTTGTATGAAGTGTCATCTGCTTGATCTCAAAGAACTTTCTTAGCAACACTTGATTTAAATGCTGAGTTAAAATTTTGGAAATGTGCCCAGGAGTCTTGAGGAAGGAGGATTGCTTTGAACCAATAATAATCATGTGATGTCCCAAGCCTTGTTACTAAATAATTCCCTATTCCAGTTGTATCCCTGGAAACCCGCAGTGGTCCTATAATTGCAATAGACTCCAAACTGGTCTCTCTGTCACAGGTCTCTCCACCTCCAGTCTCTCACTCACAGGGCTGTCATAGTGACTTGCCTATAAGACAAATATAGCATGTCATTCTGCATTTTTTTTTACTTCATAAATCCCAAACTCTGCTGTGTGTCATGAAAAACTCATAAAAGTATGGTCTAGTCTAATTTTCCAGACCCATGTCTTCTCCATCCTGTTATTTCCTGGGCACAATTTTCTTTGTGCTGCTTCCTTGCTTTTTCATGCTCTTTCTCATGCTTTCTTCTATTGCTGCCTTTTTTTTTCTTCTTCTTCTTCTTTCTAAATTCTCTAGTCTTTTTATTTTCAAAAAAAAAAAAAATCAAGACTTGGGTGAGATCTTTGCTGACATCTCAAATGGACTAGTCACCTCTTTTTCTGTGTCTCCTTATAATAGAGACCAGACACATAGCAAATGATCAATAGACGTTGAGGCATGAGTGAATGTCTCTTTACAATGCCAGTGGATGTTTGCTTGTTATCAATAGAGAAAAAAAATGCCCTGAGAAAAGACAAAGCACCCACGGATGAGCTGTTCAGTTCTTGCTGGGGCTGAAGAAATGGGATCATTGCTTTTTATGGAACCTTCAGTTTTCCCCTCCCCTGTGTCTCCTTTCTTTCATCTTGCACATATGACAAAATCCTTCCTACTCTAATTAAATAAAATCCTCTCTCAACCATTCCTTTCCTCCTCTAAGCTGTCTGTACTCCCATTATCACTTAAGTTCTTTAAAGAAAGAGTCTGCATTGGAATCTCTCCAGAAAATTAATAGGTGTTAGATGGGGCAAAGTAGCGTTCTAATGTCAAAGAAGTTTTAAAAATATTGCATTAGACAATATAAAACACATTTCTTTGAAAGATTGCTCAGTCTTTAATATGCTAATGCTACCAGAGGGGGGCATAATATGCTTCTTAATTTAATTAGCTCTAGGGAGAACCTCAAGAAACTCGCCTTCTTTTGGTCAGTGCTCCTTTCCTTTCCCTTTCTCATTGCTCATACTTCAACTGAGTGACTTCTGGCTATGCCCACATCATATACCTGAAACCATACTCAAAAGGATCACCATGACCAACTGAGCCCTTAAATCAGTGAGTTTCAATCTTGATTACAATTTCAGTTACCTGAGAAGATTTAAAATTACTACTGAGTTCTACCATTTCTTTCTCCCACACAGGATTCTGACCCAATTGACTGTGGATGCAATCTGGGTGTTGGGATTTGTAAATCTTTCCCAGGTAATTCTAAGTGCAACTGAAGCTAAGAACCATTGCCGTTCTCTCAAACTGTTAGTTCATTCTTTCATTCATCCTAACTACTAAGTAAGACATAACAAGGAACAATCTTTTCCTTCATGCATCTTATAGTACATAGTAAGACAAACATGTATATAATATAGTATAAATGATGGCTGTGCTTGCAACAAAAATCTCATATATGTGTGTGAACACAAACAAAACCATAGTTTCATCAAGGTAACTGTGGTGAATAAGAAAGGTTTTGTGGAGAGATTCCTTCATAAGAGGTGTTTGTCACTCAGGATGCACTTGATATTTGAGAAAGTACACTTTAAGTCCATGTAATAAAGATGTAGATTATTATATATGGTTCTTAGCATAATTGCAAACAGTACATCAGTATCTTAATAAGATGGAGAGGGAGGAGATGAAAGATAACATTGAAGATATACGTAAGACCTTCACACTGGAGATCTGGCTATGATTCTAATTGACAGAGAGTTCTATCATGAAAGATATAAGGTAGTATTGCAGTGTTTGAATCAGAATGTTCCATGATATAATTTACATCTTTGAGTTGTCACATCACTTTCTTCCCAATTTGTTCTCCTCAGGAGAAGGAATAGGTCTTACTTATTTCTGTGTTCTCACTGCTTATAAGTTTTAAATTTCAGTTTTTATTTGGTTAATCAATGTAATGTGTCAGTGTCCTAATGAAAAAGATTATGTGGTCTAATAAGTGGGGCTTCTGCATTATCACAGGTATATATTTCTGGTCTGTGTTGGGTAGAGATGCCCCATATGTTAAGTGAGGGCAACAGCAGTGTGGAGGTACTGAACACTTTCATCTCTTAGAGCACAGCACTTTGCTAGTGGTTTCAATCACAGAGTTTGAAAATAGATCTTTATTTCCCATCTTTCTTCTATACACCATCACCTCCCAGTGCCAGAAAATAGAAAGCAAATATTTACAAGACGTTGTTTAAAATTTTGTTACCATGGATACAGACAGACTAGTTAATCAACCTGTGCTTACTGAGTGTCTGTCTATTCTATTGCAAAGCATGGAGGTCTGTGCTGTCAGGAATTTAAAAGTTCAAAATTGTCTCCTAACCTTAGAGTCTATTTAATTGGGAGAAAAGAGGTATCAAGCATCAAAGGCAGCTTAAGAACACAGATATAAATTTGCTAAATATCTTAAGGTTTTGGAGAAGAATGAGATTTCTTGGGGCATGCTGGGCAGCGATAATCGCTGCAAATTTTCTGCTGTCACCACATTTTAGATGGTAATTCAGAAGCTGATCCCAATTGGACACTGTTCATTACACACTAATTACTCTTTGCCCTGAAGTGATTATTATGTGCAACTGCAAGTGTGAATGAAACCTAGAAGATGCTTACCGTTGTCCTTCCAACAGGGAGAAAAATGACAAATTTTACAAGTTGGTGCTTGGTAAAACTTTGGCTCTATACACTATATTAGAGATTGGTGGAAAATTGTACACTCCAGCAAGCAAACAATGACATGTTTGGCACATGAGGCAGTTTTTTTTTTTTTTTTTAAACACATACTGACATGACAGAGATGATTAAGGTATGATCTTCATCCTCAAATTTTCAGCATCTAGAAGGGCAGTTAAATATATAATTCTAGATTAAATTGATGTAAGTTATGGTAGAATAATGTGGATTGGCTAAAAATCTCAACACAGAGAATCACTGTGCATTAAGTTTCCTACTGCTTTATTTTCATTTTTGATTTTTATCCCTCAGTAGTTCCTAGGGGAGTTTTAGGTGTTTCTCTCTTCTAGGAAATTAGTTGTCTTCCTCCCACCCCACAGTACGGTGAAAAATTTTGTGGATTTTCACAGCGCTGACTTCATAGGACTTAGCCTATGGAGGTTAGTTAATACCAAACATTGATTTCCACGAGAAGAGAAAGGCTTGATTGAACCTCCGTAGCCTCATTTGGTCTCATACCTTCCCACTTCTCTGATACCCATGGGGCATAGAAATCATTTGAATTTGGGAATCCAACTCTCTAGGACATGGCTTCTCTACAAAACCCTCCCTAAATATTTCTGCAGATTTGCTCTCTCCTCATTGTACTCACAGATCTCTGTTTCCATCTCAAATCCCTGCAATCTTCCCTGCCCACTTTCCAGAACTCAGAAATACTTTCATTTTTTTCTCTACCTCTGTTCATACCCCCACAACCTCCTCAGTTCCTCTCCCAAATCAGGGAACCGGAAATAGTTATTTCAAGAGGCTTAAGAGCCTGTAACTTCAGCTTAATTCTGCTCTCATCCTTCTCAAAATTCAGAGGCAAGGACGACACCATGGCTAACATTTGAAATTGGGGAGAAGGGAAACTTTTAGTAATGCAAGTACAGTATTCTAATTATCCTGCCACTGTCGTAGAAACACTAGGAATACAAAAGAATGAGTGATTCATTCTGCAAATGAGGTGGTGAGGGAGGACTACAAACAGATGATGTTTCAGTGTCTTTTGGAGAATTATTAGAAGTTGCTAGAAGGTTTTTCTAGATACAAGAAATAGCATAGACTAGGGGAGAAGTTGTATCTTCTTCACTATATTCCTAGTGTTTGGCATTTATATAATAGGGTAATAAATATTACTTAAATGGAGAGAAAGAATTACGAGGCATATTCAGGGAATGTCAGTAGATTTGGTGAGTTTGGAACAATGTGTGTGGGAGGAATAGAGGGGGGGAGGTGAAGCTGGTGTTGAAGGTTCACACAGCATAGCTTTTTAAGACATTCTAAAATGTTGGGACTTTCTTTTGGAGACAATGGGAGACACATAAACTTGTTAGAGAGGTGATGTTATCAGAAGAGAAAGTACTCTGTACTTGAGAGTGACTGAAAGCCAAATTAAGTTATGAATATCATGATGCAGGTAAGCTGTAGGAAGGATATGAAGACCCTGAGGAAAATTATTCCAATTTCTTTACCAAAAGATATTTGAATTTTTTTTCTACCAGTGATAACAGAGATTAGTAGCAAAGATTGCATAATGCAATGGAGCTGGGTTTTCATGAAGTTCCTTAGACTCATAGGAGGGGAAGCCAGAACCTGGGATTATTTTTTTTCCAAATACTACAGGAGTGATTCTGACCTAGGAATGAACCTACCCACTCAATGAAGTTTGGAGTTTAAAGCAAGTCAGCTATCAGCACATACATGTCAAAAATACATTTTAAAGACTAGAGAAACCCATCTATGATTTTTCTAGAATAAATATATCATTTTGTTGGTAAGTATGAAATTTTAAGAGAAAAAAACAAAGTCATGAAACAGAAATATCAGTAGAATAAGCTATGCATGACAGTAGGCTTGATTTAATGTCATAATAGTAAATAAATTATAAGTAAATAGTAAATTTAATATAATTTACCCATTTTCTTGTCATTTTTTAAGCTTCATGATTTATACATGGTTAAATGACATATAAAATGATATCTGCAGAATATGTGAAGTGGTATGTTCATAAAAATACTGGCTCAGGGGGTATGGTAATGTGTAGCCAAGGCATCAGGATGTGATGATGGAATATGAGAAGTCTTGGACAGCTTTTCTCAGCAGAGGTTATCCCATGAAACACCTAGAAGGGAGAGAAAGGGGACTCAGCTTCTTTCTCCATTAAAATTAGAACTCACAAACCAAAATAAATAGATAAATAAACTCAGTATTTTCTGGCTTTGTAACTCAACTTTGTTTTTCTATATTCTATTCATAAGAGCTCAAAGGATTTTCCTTCTTAAACTGAACAGACAAAAATCTATCACCCTGGGTACTTGCTTCCAGCAATGTAGTATAGTAACTGGCCTGAACGAGACCAGATAGTGGTGAGCAATAGGACCCTGGAAGGTCAAAGTTACCCTGAGAAAAATGATTCAAATGTCTTTGTAAATAGGTAATTGATTTTCCTGATCTCACAGGTAAGCCTTAAAACTTTCTTTGGAGGAAACCAAATTGAATATTCTTGTATTAACTTGAGAGTAATCAGAATTCAAGTCTTTTTGGAGTGGAGAGGTGGCTAAGAGATTAATAAACTTTATGACTTATTTTGTTGTTTATTTTTCATACTGGGGATTGAACCTAGGGTACTTTACCACTGAGCAACATCCCCATCCCTTTAATTTTTTTTTTTTTTTTAAATTCAGGACAGGGTTTCACTAAATTGCACAGGCTGGCCTTGAACTTGAGGTTTCATCCTACTGAGTTGCTGGAATTGCAGGCATGTACCAACCACTGTGCCTGACTAAACTCTGTTACATTAAGTTGTGGATACATAACAAAAATTTTAAAATAACCATTAAAAGATTAGCAATAGTATATGAAAGGGCTTAGAAATGTAGCTCAGTGGTAGAGCACTTGCCTAGCATGTCTGAGGCCATAAGTTTGAGCCATAGCACCACAAAAGAACTTCAACAAAATGTATGAATGGCAAACTAATAGAAAAATGCAAATTGAAAAAAAATTCTAATAAAAAGTCAATAAAAGTAAAAAGCTAAGTAACATGACAAATACAAAATAATATAGCAAAACAATTTCAAACATAACACTATTCACATAAATATAGATTAAAACTGTCACATAAAAGACAAAAATTTCAATTTAAATAGTTTTTACAATCTACCTAGTATGCTATTTGATGGAATACCTAGAATATATGGACACAGAAAGTTTGAAAGTACGCAAATAGACAAATATATACTAGGAATATTCTAAATAATAAAAAGGTAGTGTAGCTTATAAATATCAGACAAAACAGATTTTAAGACAAAATGAACTGTCAAAGAAGATCACTATATAATGTAAAATGTTTATTTCATGAAAAAACATTCTAATTTTATGCACTTAATAAAATGCATAAAAGTTTAAGCAAATGCAAAATTTAAAGCAAGACATGCAGAGAGAAATTCATAAATTGAACATCACAATAAATATTATACTGCTCAATTATATCAAGAGGTCAAAAATTAGTAAATGTATAGAAGATGTAAACAATACATTATTTCTAGTGCTATGGTAGACTGCCTGCAACTCAAATATACATAAAGCAACAACAATAAAATAAGGTACATTAAACAAAATATGACAAGCTTTTTTTTTTTAAGAGAGAGAGAGAAAGAAAGAGAGAGAATTTTTTAATATTTATTTATTTTTTTAGTTTTCGGCGGACACACCATCTTTGTTTGTATGCAGTGCTGAGGATCGAACCGGGGCCTCACGCATGCTAGGCGAGCACGCTACCGCTTGAGCCACATCCCCCAGCCCATGACAAACTTTTACAGTTTAAAAAATTATACATCCCTCTTATAAAACTGACTAAGGAAGACTTAAAATGCAATAGCATGCCATGATCATGAATATAAGGATTCAATATGATGATTGCATTCCTTCAAATTGATCTGTAGATTCAGTGCAATGCTTATACAAACCCTAACCGTATTTTTCTGAGGAACTTGATAGCCTGATTTAGAGGAGAGTAAGGCTAAAGAATAAGCAAGATACTTCAGAAGGAGAGCTGGGTTGGTGACTGTTCCACCAGACCTTAATTCTTACACTAAGCCAATTCTAATGAAGACCATGTGGTTTTAGAAGTAAATATGCATGTTGACTAATTAAATCAAAAATTCAATTTTAGTTTCAGAGGACCTTGAAACTAAAATCAAGGGCACTATTTCTAGATCCTAGTTGCTAACTTATTCATGTCTCATTATTTGTATTATTAAAAAGAAATGATAATAGTATCTATTTCATAAAGTTATTATGAGGCTTTAATAAAAGAGTATGAACACTTTTAAGCTTCATGGAAACTTGATATATGACAGAAGTGGCACAGCAGAATGTTGAAAAAAACAAAGGCCAATTTATTAATAAATAAATTCTGTATTACATGAAAAAATTAAATTGATCTCTATCTCCCATCATACATAAAAATTAACAAAATTTTGGTCAAATACATAAATGAAACAAAATTGTAAACATTTCAGAAAAAATAAAGAATAATACCTTCATGACCCTGTGATTAGGGAATGTTTCTTAAACAACACCTAGAACTATAAATGAAAACACTATTGAACTCAAATATATGTAAAAATTTCTGTTTAATAAAAAATGCCATGAAGAAAAAGAAAAGACATTCCCAAATGAGAAACAATTTTTGTTACATAAATAGCCAACAATGGACCTTATCAAGGATATATGAATATTAATCACACTTTCAAGTTAATAAAATAAAAAAAAAATACCACAGAAAAATGGTCAACAGGCATTATCAAACATTTCAGAAAGAAAGGAAACCAGTGATACAGACATAATAAAATACTAAGTCTCACAAGTAATACAAGAATCCAAACTAAGCTTAATGTCATCTTATACACAAATTATAAACAAAAATTAGGAGGCCTGGCCCTGTCATATGATATTGAGGTTTCTTCTTTTATACTACTATAACTACAACCATTTTGAAAAAGAAATTAACATTATTTTATAAAGCTGAACATTGTGACTTAGCAGTTTCTTGTTCTTTGCAGTGCCCATAATAGCCTTGTTTCTAAAAGGAAAAATACAAAACAAAACCTGGAGACACCACAAATGTACCCATCAACAGGAGAATAAAAATAAAATTTATGGCATATTCACACAATGGAACAATATAGAGCATTAAAAATGGATGCACAAGGATGATTCTTTGAAATATAAATGTGAGTTGAAAAAGCAAGTCAAAACTGCTTATAGTATAACACCTGTATAAAGCTCAAAGTAAGAAAATCTGAGCAGTGTGTACTTTAGGGGAGGTAGATTCATATGTAAGTGCTAAAAGCATAAAATGGGGAAAAAAAGGGTGCTATAAAATTTAGAAGAGTTGTTAAAGTATAAGAGATACAGGATCAGGGCAGAGACCACACAGGAATATTTATTATTCCAGTTCTTAATTTGGTGTAAATTGGATTGTTATGTTTTAAAACTTCTGTTTACATTACTTATATCCTTTTGAGTACACCAAGTTTTTTTTTAAGTTGTAGATGGACACAATACCTTTATTATATTTATTTTCATTCAGTGCTAAGGATTGAACCCAGTGCTCACATGTGCTAGGCAAGCACTCTACCACAGAGCAACAACCCCAGCACTGTACACCAAGTATTGCATAGTCAAAATATTAAGCTACATAACCCTACATTATGGTAAGGTGAAATGTTTTTCTTTTTACCCTCAACACAAAAATGGACCTGTAAAGATTTTTCTATCCATTGCACCATAGTTGCCAGTGGACTTGAGTTTTACTTTGAAGAGATGACAGACATGAGATATAGCTCTTCCAAACAAAGCAGTTGTTCATAGTGACATATCTTATGCATCTGTTATAGCAGATGCTTTTAAAAGCAACTGGGAGAGGGAGCAGTAGTGGGTGGAATTAGAAGCAAATGCTTATTCATATGCTGCCATGTGAAGCGGATCGACTATGCTCCTTTCAGATACACTTAAGAACAATCTAATCTTAGTTGAAATTGAAATATCTGGGACCAGTGAATTGTCATTGATAGGAGCTGCCACAATGACTGTTTTCTGAGTATTTTAATGATGAAATGAAGCATAAATCCACAAGATCATCAGGCTAGAATAAGCCTTAAAAAGAACCTTGGGCTCCCATTCTTTTCTTTTCTTGGGTTAAACATAAGCAAAACCATGAAATTGACATTCTTTACTTTTGATAACATCTAATATGACAGGCATCTCCTTTAGGAGGAATGAAATAGAATCAAGAGGACACCAGGTTCTTAGCTGAGCTGCTTCTGCAAATGCACATGCCTGCCTGTGCTAACTCACAAAGACAAACCTTGTGCCCAGTCCAAATCCCATTTTCTGCCATTCAGGACTCTTTTTTTACAAAGGAAAATATTCAGTCTTATAATTTATAAAACATTCTTTCCTGTAGTTGAAATATAGCAAATACCCTGAAATTTTAATGTTTATTACATTTTCTTTTTATTCAATAACTTACTCTGGTTTTTGTGTATTTACTCAGGCAAATTCATCTTCAGAGACTTGACCATAAAACTGTATTTCATCTTACTTAACTTTATCTTGTCAGTCTGTCTTTTTGGCAGACCTGAGTTTGAGCAACCGTCCTCCTACTTCCTAGTGGGGCCAGGAACTTCAACTCAGAGCTTTATATATATATATATATATATATATATATATATATATATATATATATATATATATTTTAATGTGTGAACATGAGCACTGAATAAAAGTTGATTTTTTTAAAAAAAGCTGTCTCTACTTGAAAAGATGACTCAATTATATTTAAGCTAATTAATAGATTTATTGTACAATTCAATATAAATTTGGCATGAATTGGAATATTAATGCCTATCATGTTTTAAAAGTTAAATTAGATTTGAGAAATTGCAGGGTTGTCCTATACTCAATGCACGGTAATTTTTTTAAGTGCTTATCTTCTTTCCATTTCCCTTTAGGGAAAAAATATATTGGCTTCATGCTGCAAGAATAATTATGATAAGAATGACTCATAGAGGAAATAAATATAGTACCTGATGATGAGATTTTTCTTCACAAGAAAGGCCTGGCTGGATTGAGAAAAATGAAAGGGAGGAAAACCTACTCTGTAGGACTTCCAAATATGGGATGTCCTTTGCGTTCATGTCACAATTTACATCATGGGTCTCATGGGTCAAGAGATGGAAGGTTTTTAATTGGAAAAAAAAAAGTTTCAGAACTCCTCAGATTGTTCATTGCTAAAGTGGTGTTTCTGTTCACTAAATGTTTATAAAATGAAATAAAATGATGAGTTCCAGCACAAGAAAGGGGTCCAAAGCTGTTTAATACTAGAGTCGTCTTGGAGTAAGTAGATGGCCCTCCCAGGCTTTTGATGTTTTTATAACAAGTCCTCTTCACATGGTTTTAGTACTTTTGAAAATAACTTTTCTTCTATTGAAACTCTGCTAGATGAATAAAGAGTACACTGAGTATTTTCCCACTGAGGCTACCTGATAGTAAAAGGGATTTTTTTCACACTCTATAATATGCATTTTACAGGCAGCAGGTAACAACTAAATACAAAAGAAACATCTGACCTCTTAGTAGGTAACTCCTGAAATGAATGAGAGATCTGTGAATTACTTTTCTTGCATAAAGTAAGGATAAAATTGCAACCCAACTACTATATTCACTCCAAAGGAACTAAAATGTTCCAATAGCTTGCTCTTTTTGTCTACATGGCATTGTTTTGTTTTTGTTTTTTTTTTTTTTTTTAATTTTTTATTGTTGGTTGTTCAAAACATTACAAATTTCTTGACATATCATATTCCACACTTTGATTCAAGTGGGTTATGAACTCCCACCTTCACCCCATACACAGATTGCAGAATCACATCAGTTACACATCCATTGATTTACATATTGCCATACTAGTGTCTGTTGTGCTCCGCTGCCTTTCCCATCCTCCACCCTCCCCCCTCCCCACCTCTCCCCTCCCCTCCCCTCCTCTCTCTCTACCCCCTCCACTGTATAACCCTGAGGGTCTCCTTCCATTTCCATGCAATTTCCCTTCTCTCCCCCTTTCCCTCCCACCTCTCATCCCTGTTAAATGTTAATCTTCTTCTCCTGCTCTTCGTCCCTACTCTGATCTTAGTTACTCTCCTTATATCAAAGAAGACATTTGGCATTTGTTTTTTAGGGATTGGCTAGCTTCACTTAGCATAATCTGCTCTAATGCCATCCATTTCCCTGCAAATTCTATGATTTTGTCATTTTTTAATGCAGAGTAATACTCCATTGTGTATAAATGCCACATTTTTTTTATCCATTCGTCCACCAACCTAGATGCCCTACATGGCATTGTTTAACAGGCATTCTTTTAGTCTTTTCAAAACACAAGGAGACAGAGTCAGCACAACAGCAACTTGCTCTCTTTTACTCAAAGCTTGAAAGTGTGCCCTCTTCTAGATTGGCCTCTTGAATGGACTGCTCACTGACACCCAGTTCACACAGGACCTGTGAACAGATGTAGTGCAGTCTCCTCTAAATGTTTCACCCGAAGGACCAAAGATGGAAGAGAATGAACCTGTGTCTTGGGAGGTCTGTGAAGGGTTCTGTAGTGATACCCAGATTGCAAGTGCAAGTTGAAGAGCCAGCAATTTGATTAGAGACTGGTTTCATCCTAAAAATGCGCGTAAATTATAGTCTAAATGTGAGGTACTCATATTTGTTTTAATATGCATTTCTTGGGGCTGGGGTTGTGGCTCAGAGGTAGAGCACTCACTTAACATGTGCAAGGCCCTGGGTTCAATCCTGTAGTTGAAATACAGCAAATACCCTGAAAATTTAATGTTTTACATTAAAATAAATAAACACATAAAAATAAATAAACAAAATATAGTGTCCAAATATAACTAAAAAATAAAATATTGTTAAAAATATGCATTTCTTCACATATCTTTAAGTATATTTATGATTTAGGAAAATGCCTGTAGTTAGGTGAAACCCACAGCATATTACACAAACCCTTAGTATTTTCCATCTGCCAATGGAAATACACAGTTTAAAGGATTACTGAGCATCTCAGGTGTTCCTATTATCTCTTTATCTATGTTTCTAGCTCAGCTCCTCCCCTGAGTTCTAGAAATCTGCCAATAAGACAACTTCGACCACAAACTTCACATGCACAAAACTTGCTTATCATCTTTCCCTCCTTCTCTTATTCTCTCCTGAAGAGTGGCACCTTCCAGGCACTCAGCTGCTCTCCAGAAACTTGGGAGTCATCCCAGACATCTCCCTCTCCATCAGCCCCCACATTCCATCAGCCACCAAATCCTGTCACGTATGCCTCCATCTGTTATTCTCTCTCCAAACTGATGTTTCTTTAATTTAGCCACTTATCATTTCTTGCCTGAATTACATTATAGGAATCACTTAACTGGTCTCTCTACTCCCTGCCCAACTCCCCCAATGCATCCCTCATTATGGCTGCCCATTAATTTTTGGTATAGTCCAACTCCTTGACATATCGAAGGCTTTATGTTTTGGCCTGATACTCCATCTTCAGCATTATATCCATATCTCACTAATCCACCTGTATTCCTGCCATTCTATAGCAATGCATTCTTAAAGCTCCACACTGGTCATTCTTTATCATGCTTTTGGACCTTGTACATATATTTTATTCTTGGCATGTTTTCCCTCCCTTCTTTGTGTGGTTAATTACTATTAACCTTTGATTATAGTTTAATAAAGGAAGCATTGGTAAATTTTCCCCTTTAAGAAAAATTCTGATAGTTTTTCTGCAGTTTCTCATATAAACATTTGCCACTGTATATTACAGAGCTTCAAATGAAAGTATAGTTGGCTGTATTTCTTACTTAATATGTGATTTGAGTACATTTGTGTTGTTTTAGTGATATAATTGTACTGTGAGAAAGTATGTTTAAAATATAATTTAAATCTGCATATAATGTCCAAAATGTATATTGTTTTCAGGAAAAAAATCGCCAAGAGTAACATTGTACGGAAAAGTCCCCCTAGTTCTTATTTCCATCTTTTAATATTAGATGTGCCTCCTCTGTGCTGTTAAAACACTCCAGGGGTGTGGATCTTACTCCTCAAATTGCCATTATTTCCTTTCATCTCTCTCCTAGACTCAATAGCAGGGTCCCAGTTCCATGTTTGTGTGTCTATTCCTGAACACAGTGTTTGGCACATAGTAGATATTTAAGTAAAACAAACCTTTCTTCTGAGTGAATTAATAGATGAATGAGTTTATAGCAGAGACATTTGTTAGTAGTCTTTATGGGTAATTACTGCTCTAATGAGTTCAAAAGAAAGTATGAGATTCTTTTTTTACAGTACTGAAGTTTAGGCCTAAGTGGATAGAAAACACACACACACACATGTGCATCCATACAAAGTAAATAAGAATGCAAGGCATATGTGAAAACTAACAAAGATCTGGGCAACTAATATATTAAAGACACTCAGCAACAGATTTTAATAGTATGTGCACGCAAGAATAAGGATACTAAAATCCATGTAGATTCTTTTTAACATTTGCAGAAATAAACTAATTTTCTAGTAATCAAGCTATATAATTCATAAACTCATAACGTTTGCAGTCATTACTTGCACAGTTTGCCCATCCCTGATGGTCTGTGCACTCTCATGATTGTGCTCTTGCTTTTCCTTCTACCTGAATTGTTTTGGTGTTGACAGGCCTTGCTGACTAACTGCAGTGTGCTGAACTGTGAATTTGGTGCTTATCTCAACACTCCATTTCAATAGCTAGCTTTCTTTCTCTGCCTGGAAATCCTTCGGCTTCTCCAGGAAGGATTTTCTGATTTCCTAAAGGCAGAATTAACTAGTTCCATTTTTACAGAATTTCAGGACTTCATAAACATCTGTTTCCACCAAGACAGAGATGGGAAGTAAAATTCCTTCATTGTTCTAAGGAAGGAAAAAAAGAAGGAAATAAACACCTATTAAATGCACTTGGGGAACTAGACAATAAAAAATTATCATAATTTCAAAATGAGTTGTATAATATGGAAGAATGATACATGCTATTAATAAAAAAAGATTAGGAAGTGTGAGGGAAAGGTGCTAATAAGTTGAAATAGAGTGATAAGAGTAGGAATCATTGAGAAAGTGACACCTAAAAGACGTGAAGAAGGAGGGGAAATAAGTCCTGTGAGAAGGGCTTTCCCAGCAGAGGGAGCAGCCAGTGTTAAAGGCCCTAGGCAAGGTGTGTGTTTTGCTTTACCCCTGAGATTCTAAGTTTTCTTGAATGGGAACTAGTGTAGGTATCTAAAAAGTTTTCCAGGGGATTCTAATATTTAGCCAGAGTTGAGGAACACTGTGTTGAAGATTTGGAAGCAATAATAATCTCAAATATCAAGAAGTTATAATTTGTGGGAGAAAGACACATAAACACTGATAATTGCTATTTACCATGAAAAGTGCTACAAGGGACTAGTACACTGAATATTAATAGTTATTCTAATTTTCTGAGCCTGAGAATTGGAGGACAGTATAAAGCTTCCTGGTAGGATTCATTTCTGGACTAAGTCTGAGGAATAGGAGGTAACTAAGAAAAGAGTGATTGGAGAAGTGTGGAGAATGTGTGAACACTCCATGGGAGGTGGGAAGGGGGACCGTGTATAATTCAGTGGTAATCAAATAGAGTTACAGAAGATGAGATTAGAAATGTGGAGGCGGAGAGCACAGAGAAGTTGTATGAACTGCTAAGGATCTCAGGAAGGAGCTCAGATTGCCCCCTGAGGGTATGAAATGTTGAAATGTTTTTAAGAAGCTAGTGATAGAATCTGGTGAGCTCACGTGCCTAACTTCAGAGTAATGATAGCATATGGGTTTGAAAGGAATTCAGCTTAGAGGAAGGTGGCCAATAATGACAGTACAAGTGTTCTCCAGCAGAGATCTGATGATGGTCCTAGCCAGGAAAGATTTATAGAGATGGACTCAGGGTGGGGAGAGGAAATTTCAGACACATTGGCAAGGTGTATTTATTGAAAATTGTTATCAATGGATTGAGAATGGAAACACAAGAAAAGGATAAAGTCCAACAATGCCTAGATTTCTGACTTGGGCAAGTGTGGCGATGGTGGCTCCAGTCACTGCAGTGGTGTACAAACTAACAAGAGCACGTTTTAGGGAAGGATGTTTGGAACATGTCATAACTGAGGTGCCAATAGAACCCAGAGTTGGTGACCAGCAGGCAGGGAGTTTATAAGGAAATAGAATTCTGTAACTTTCTCTTGATACAAAGTACAGTAAAAACATATTCTTTAGATTAATTTATGAATGTTAACATGTTCCTCAGTTCATTAACATGTTCAAAGCTCAGGAAAAGATTTTAAAAAGGTTTGGGTTGGATCTTAAATTTTGTATGAAATACAAAGTCTAATTAATATCATGCTTCTACATGATGAAATCTAGAATGTTTATTGATAAAAGCCAGTCACAACACAGTTACATTAATGTTTATAGCAGCACAATTCACAATAGCCAAACTGTGGAACCAACCCAGATGCCCTTCAATACATGAATGGATTAAAAAAATGTGGCATATATACACAATGGAATATTACTCAGCAATAAAAGAGGATAAAATCATGGCATTTGCAGGTAAATGGATGGAGTTGGAGAAGATAATGCTAAGTGAAGTTAGCCAATTCCAAAAAAACCAAATGCTGAATGTTTTCATTGATATAAGGAGGCTGATTCATAGTGGGATAGGGAGAGAGGGAACATGAGAGGAATAGACGAACTCTAGATAGGGCAGAGGGGTTGGAGGGGAAGGGAGGGGGCATGAGATTATTAATGATGGTGGAATGTGATGATCATTATCATCCAGAGTACAGTATGAAGACACGAATTGGTGTGAGTATACTGTGTACACAACCAGAGATATGAAAAATTCTGTTCTATATGTGTAATAAGAATTATAATGCATTCCACTGTCATTTATAAATTTAAAATATTTTTAAAAAGCCAGTCACAAAATGAAGATATTATACAGGTAAACATTGACATGGTTTAGCATTAATGTTTATGAAGTTGGGCTTTTCTTTCTCCAATTATGAGCAATATTAGCTTAGGGAAATAACGTATGCCCTGTAACATTAAAGATAGAAATTCTACAGTGGCTAAAGTAAGGATGCCTTTCGTCTTGCTGAGGAAAAGCAGTTTTTGGAATGATACCTGCTTTTTCTAAATCCCAGTTTCTTTGTAAAGTCTGTCAGATACTCAGCTTTCCCCTATAAACCACACACAGGGAGTGGGAGCAGTGAGTCATGGGAGAAAGCTGAATGGAGAGAGTTCTCTGAGGCATCTGAAGTCTTACTGCTGTCGCTATTGACTTGTTGTGTGGCTCTGAACAAGTTACAGCACTTCCTGGCCCTTACTTTCTTTTCTGTGAATTAAAGAAGTTGGTTGAATAGTTGGTTAAGTGCCTATCAGGCTATCACATGCTATGCTTCTCTCAGTGCAGCTGCCTTTAAGACATCTTCATAGTTCTCATGGTTCTTAAGGAGCTTGTGAGTGACTCAGCGCTGGCCAGCCTGAGCATGGGGATGAACTATTATTGTAGGCTTTCATTTTCACTAAGTAGAAGTGCTAGAAGAAATGGGCAGTGCCATCATCACACCCATATTCATGGGCAGCTTTTCTTCACTGCAGCATTTGGCTTTCCTCTGATGCAGTAGAAACTGAACATTTTTGTGTATGTTAAGGATTCTCCTCCTGTTTCAAAAGGATGTTTGTAGTTCCAGTGGCATTTGGTTCTTTTTCTGAATGGCTACACGTGAGGAAGAATATCTTCAAAACATGTGGTTAATACAGGGTAACTTTTCTCCTTGGCAGTATTTGAAGTACGACCTCATTCAGGATCTGCTAGACGACTTTGAGGTCAGGGGTACATCCTTCCTTGGGATCCCAGATCTTTCATTAAGAAGCAGGAAGGTTTGTATAGTAAAAACGTGCTGTAAGAGTCAGTCAGATTTTGAAACATAATAGTCATTTATGTTCTGTCGTCATACTCTTTGCTATTATATTCAAGTGTCACCTTGAATTAAGTGCTATAAATAAAAAAAAAAACAGTATCACTTACTATTTGGTAATTAAAATTGGAAACATTTTAATCCCAATTAAAATTAGAAAAAAAAATTACCTTCTAAAGTTATCTCACACATCTATTTGGATCACGTGCCACATGGTGGATAACACTGGCAGAGCGTTTGACTACAGGTATTTTGGTCAGTTAATTATTGCTGTCCACTGGAACTATAGTGATTTAAAATAAATAAACATTTATTTAGCTCATACATACATGTCCCATTTTGAAATATTATTCTACCTTGTGACTAATAAATTAGTCTATACCGTTTCTCAGATGTTGGTGGAAGACACATACTCCTGGGTGAAAAACAGCATCATTACTTATGGCACAGAAATCAGTGTGAACATTAGTTTAACATGTTGATGTTGGTATCTCTTGGTCCCCAAGTCCCATGGGGGAAACATGGAGAGGCCCAGGTGAATATTGTCCACACAGTAAATTTTAATGACAACCATGGGACACAGACTGAGAAATTAATTTTTATTTAAAAAATTTTGTTTTGTTTTATAGTATGCCTGCTCCTTATCCTAGAGGGAAATAATATCTCATTCCTTAAGATTGCTCACTACAAATACAACCCTTAAAAATAGCCCTGGCAAAAAGTGGTCAGGGTCTTGCACTCTGTACACTCCATAGTGCAAGAGCTGTCATGACGCCTGGTGAAATTTTTCTCCCAATATGGTAAAGATTGGGATTTGGCCTGGGCTTAGATGGATGGGTTCTGTTGATCAAGGCCAGACTTGACTGATCTTAGCTGGGGACTGGTAGGCCTAAAGGGTCTCAGCTAAGATAGCACATCTCTACTCCATATAGTCTCTTTCCGCCAGGAGGCTAGTTCAAGCTTGTTCACATGTTGGCAGAAGAAGCAAGGCCCTGGGGCTTATATACAAACTGTCAGTGCATCAGTTTTGTTTCATTCCACTGGCCAAAGCAAGCTATTGGTTTGCACAGTTTCAAGGGATAGCTAGTAGAACCCACTTCTTAACAAAAAGTACTACAAATAATTGTGACCATTTCTAGAATCTATCACATTGGAGTCAAAGAGACATGGACTTAAATCTAGACACTACTTTACCTCAGAGCTTTTATTTTTTTTCTCTGCCTAAAATGAGAATGGAACCATTTGCCTTAAGGAATTGTAAGTCCAAACAAGAAACAAAAGAAATACAATAACTCTGACTGATTCATAAGTGTACAATAAACAAAAGAAGTCATAATTGAACCTCAAATGTTCACATTTTCATTTAGCCAGCTATTTTTTGTCATGCTTTCCATGCTTGATTTCCATCTATTCACTAAAGTTAAAAACATGTTTGAGAACTCAGGCTTTGCATCCACCCCATACCTCCATCACTCACTCAGTTGTTCTGGATCTGTTTTATTAAGTATTACTGGAATTGAGAGGTGTATTTTTTTTTTCCTTTCCCCTAACATTTACATGCTGCCTCTCCTGAAGCCACATAGGAGAAAAGTATGACACTGGTCCACAAGTAGGAAAAAGGCACCAAGAATATACAAAAAGGAGAAATTCACACATGGGCACCCAACATTCAGTGAACAGGAAAAGGGAAGAGCCATGTTGAGCCACCAATAGGGAAACATGGCGGAGAACAGTCCTGGTCTGTGTCTCCTCACAAGTAGAAGTTCTTTGTAAGAGTTCTTTTGGGATACTGCCATGAGAAAGGGGTACAAAATAAACTTAGGGATTTTTTTTTCTGAATATAAAAGAAGAAAAGGGTAAAGAAAGAGAAGGATGTGGATGTTAAGAAGGGAAGGAGATAGAGATATAGACAAAGTTTGAAATAAAGAAGAAGATGGTGAAGATAAAGACTAACATGAAGAAGAAGAAAAAGAAGGCAATGATGAAAACAACTACCCAAAGTAAGAAAGCGAATACCTCTAAGCACAAATCTTATGATAAAAGATTTGTGATAAAACATTGTCTCTCTCTCTCTCTCTCTCTCTCTCTCTCTCTCTCTCTCTCTTTTTCCATGTACTTGCCTTTATAGGATAGGACAGTACGGCCAGGAGGAATACAGAGTTAGGCTATTTCATGTTCATAAATGTGCATGGTTTCATCTCACTATTAAACAGAAGTGCTAACTACTCTCTAATTTTAGCACATATCTTTTAAATGTCAAAAGACAGATTTTCCTCCAGCCCCCTTGCCTAGTCCTCAAGCTTTGAGTCACAAGGATAACTTTACTCTATGAAGAAATTGGCAGAAAAGAATAAAATGCAGAGGAAAAATCTTTGACAAGTTAATTTTAAGACACTTTTCTAGTCCAGTATCTATCTAGCCAAGTAGGCAGCAGAACATACTTTCTAAACTGAGATTATCAGGAGAAGAGGAAAGAAAAAAGGAAGTTGTCCTCAGAGGCAAGAGTAATGGAAATCAAGGTGTTGCCTGTCACAGGGTCCAGGGATGATACAGGCTGTAGAAATTGACCAGGGGTAGATTCGTGAACTTTCTTAAAAGGAAAGACAAAACCAGCAACAAGATGTGGTACCTACTGTGTGGTACCTATGCAGTACTTGTTCTGTGCCAGGTATTATGACACTGAGAAATATAACTTATGAAGACACAGTGTTATCCTGTCTTTCAAGAATTTTCCAATTTGGAAAAGAGAGACATAAGAACAAATAACTATAGTTAATTGATCTAAGTCAAAATTGTGCACTGGGTGCTATAGATGAACACAGGTGAGGTACATAACTTCCGGGAGGGAGACAGGGGAGCCTTCCTGCAAGAACTAACACATGACTTGGATCTTGAACAACCAAGAGTGAACCAGATAAAGAAGTGGGCAGGCAGCAACAAAGTCAATAACAAAAAAGTACAAGATGACTGGTGTGGGTGTTATAAGTAATTGGGTTTATTTGGAGGCTGAAAAGGTAGTAATAGAAAATCCTAGGTGCCATGACTTATAATTATCTTTATTCTAAGTATATAGATTAAAAACTTGCAATCAATTATTTGAAGCTTCATTCTGCCAAACAGAAATCGAGCTATCCATCACCCTTCCTCACCTATAAGTGAGTTATAAACACAAATGTCAACACAGGTGTTTTATAGAATTAGGTACCGCTGCCAGTTAAAAGGAAATTAAAATACTTTTAGCTGAATCAAAGTGGAAGTTCATTTCTCATAGCAAAGCACATGTGTTCAAGACTATGATTTTACACAGTTCCAGTGACACAGTATTCTTCCATCCTGCTATTCCACCATAGATGGCCTCAATATAATCAAGATGGCAGGATATTAAACAATTGAGCAAATAGCACATAAAAACTGTACCTTAATAAATGGTCCAAGAAACTGCCACAAAATATTTCTGCTCACATTCTATTGGTCAAAACTTATATGGACATATTCAACGTAAGGGTGGCTGTGTAATATAGCTTTATTCTGTAACTGTAAAGCTTTATTATAGAGATAAAAAGGAATTAATAAAAGTGTCATCAAATATATGAGTAGCTTTTTTATTGCTACACTACACTTATGACTTGTTTTCAATTCTAATTAAGCAATAAGGCCTCTCTTTTCAGGAAACATATGTATGGAACGAGGCTCTATTATAGAAGAAATTTCTTATTGTATCATTATATATACTATTTGAGAGTCCTATTACTATAAAGAAGAAAAATAGATATTATGGCCAAGGTCAGGCCTTTTAGTACATTTTATACAATATAATGCTTGGGTTGTCATTGATAGCTGTGTAAGACTAGAACTTGGGGCTTCAAAAACTTGCAGCAATCTACAATAGTATTTAATTCCAACCTTGTTATTTGAGAACCATTCTTTCTTCTTAACATTACCAAGTACTGCACCTGATACATAGTAGGTACACAAGAAAATAAAGATCCGTTGACCTAAATTTATTTGCACATTCTACCAATGAAGTTAAACACATTAAGAAACATATTTCATCCAACCATTTTTCATTCACAGTGATGAATCCAATTAATATTCATTGTGGTTTTCTTAAGGGCTTACATGATGCTAATTGCTGGGAAGTTACAAAATTGATTAAGTAATAGCCTGTACTTTCAAAGAGCTCACACTCTAGTAGGAAAGCAGCTGTATATTCAAGTAACGTTGATAATTTGTTAAGTGCTAACACAACACTGATGAAGAACAAAGAAGATGAGTTATTTCAATCTAATTATTAAGCCATTATAGAAGGGGTAATACATGAACTCATCCTTGAAAGATGAATGAGGATCCACTAAGGAGTCATCAAATACATCAGCAGCTTGTGTAAGGTTACATAGTACTTAATATGTTTGACCCAAATCTGGTTTAAGCAATATAGCTGCTGTTTGACCAGACTTCATTCCATACCTTCCTTGACAACTGACTTGAGTCCCATTAACACACTTTGCAGTTTGTTTCACTGCCTAGGGCAGTTTGAGTTTTCATATATGTTGAAGAAATCCTTTCTCACCCTTTAGATCCATTAACCAGTGATCCCATGTCTTCTCCTCATGCCTATCTTCCATCCTTCCTTTCTTATTTTCACCATTGAGTGTCTCAGTCCAAGGCTACCATTTATATCCCGCAGCAAGACTTTCACCTTGTCTTATCTTCGGAGGTGAAATCGATTTTTCAGCTGTAGTAAGCATGCTGCTGGAAATGTGTCACTGTTCTCCCCTCCCCAGCAAGTATTTTCTATGTTTTTCATCACAAAGTAGTTATGTGTTTCAGCCTTTGAGCAACATCTGAGTTTTCACCAGCTGTGTTTTGCATTGTCCTCATTTTGTATAATTAAGAAAAACAGGAAGCCAATCACTTAAGTAAAGCTGACCCTCTTCGTTCTGCACACCCGAGAAAGGCCTGCATCAGGGTTTTTTATAGTACAGATTTTACAAAATTTATCCGGCAATCCACTTGAAAGTGGAACAAGGTTAGAGGAACTGTGACGACATGGTGGCCTTCCTCTTGACTACAAACAGCTGTGCTTTTCTGAGATGACATAGTCCGGTTTAAACACACTTCTCTTATATAATCAGTTATCAATTTGGTTTGTCACTTTGTGACAGAGGATTTCCTCTGACATTTTTTTATGCCAGCTCAAATCTTGGGAGGGGGAGACTTTTGACCTTAGCACTTTAGTCTGCTCTGCATCCAGTTTTGTACCAATAGGTCCTGCCCACATGCTTAGACAAACACAGCTGTGTTGCAAGTTGCCTGGCAGTGGTGGTGGTGGGGAGGTGGGCGGGGGATGGGGGAGGAAGACAGAGAGAGACAGAGAGAGAGAGAGAGAGAGAGAGAGAGAGAGAGAGAGAGAATGAGACTAAATTTCTGTGCCTAGGAAAACCTAAAGATTTTGAACCCAAATTATTTAGTTTCTGGGGAATGCGTTTTCTTAGTTTCTAAGGAAGCACTAGGTTACTGTTTGATTTTTCTAAAGATTAAAACCAATGGTGTATATCTGAGAAAGAAGCTTCTGTTTCTACTTGATTTGAGTTTCATTTTGTTAGAGGTAAGAAAAAATAATGGTTTCATCAGGTATAATTTCACATAAAGTAATGATTATGTTATGTTATGGGTCAGCAGTATTCAATTCAACTAAATATTTATTCAGTATATTATATTTCCTGATCATGATAGTTGCTATGGGAAATGTGGAGATTTAAAAAAAAATAGCTCTTGCCTTCAAGGAGTTCATATGCTACTAGGGAAGCTGATGTGAGTACAACTGAAGATAATTCACAGCAAAGTGTTAATGATCTAAGCACTTATTCTCTAAGCACCTATTGTGATCCAACCTGTCTCCAACATAAGTATTAGCTAGAATATCAATGCTAGTCAAGAGACTCTTCCAAACTATTGTTTGTGAACAACAATCACTCATCCATTCAACATATTGAATACCTACAATGTTTTAGACATTGTGCTATTTTCCTAGGATTTGTAAACCTTTCTTCAGGGACATCCATAGTGCTCTATGTACCTCACAGAACTCGCTGAGATTTATTATATACCATTGTGCTCCAGTAACTTTGTTCCTCAAAGCTCCATGAAGTTGCAATTGTTTTATGCCTCTGTACAAATGAAAACTGACTCTGAAATTAAATAATCTCTTTGGTGTTATACCGTAAATAACCAATATATTTAAATACAGGCCTGGACAGTCATGCTGATTCCCTATTCTGCTACTTTTGACAGCTATGCTTTCAGTAAATTGAGACATTTTATGGGTATTTTGACTTCACAGTACCAATTAAGAATCATTTTATGCATTAGAGGTCTCCATTAATACCCATTTTATAAGAACAGCCTGGCCACTCATATGTTCTTTTAATTTCATCTCATAAAAGTGGAATTACTTTAGCTTTTTTTTTAGAGTTTGAAGATTAGAAGGAGATGTTTTAAAATACAGTGAGAAGTATATCTGGAAGGATTAATATCAGCAAGAGTGTCAGATATGGTTACACATACACATGATGACAAGAGAAGTTGGAGAATCTATCTTGGACATATTAAAATAGGATAAATTTTTTTATGCTTCACAAAAGTCACCACATTGCACTGTGATGTTATCACTAAATTGGATTGAAACTGCCAACTAACCTAGGAAAAATTAATGTCCTTCTAGTTTGGTGACTATAGTTCCAGTGGCTGCCACCTGGGAAATCATGTAGGCTATTTGAGAAAATCACTGAATCTTAGTCATTAGAGAGATCATAGGTAATATATAGTCCAAACTGTTTCACAATTACTGAAACTTGAGACACATAAACACAATTCAATGTAGTTCCACGAGAATAAATTTTTATTAAAGTAAAACCTGTATAAATATTAAATAAATTACATTACATGCAGAATAAAAAAGAAATGGAGGTGCTATTTAAGGTGATATTTAAAGCAAGATATATTTTAAGCTTATTAAAGAATTTTTCTTCTTACTATTCTTTGCCAATCATTCTTTGCCACCCTCCTCCATTCTCACCAAATAAAGGAAAAGCATATCCTTGGTTGGAGTTTTTTTAGAGTTTGGAAGTCTTTCTTCAGGAACATTTGCAATGTTCTCAGGGACTTGCAAAGGAGAACTCTGAGATGAACTCTGATCCAGATACTTGAAGTTCAGTGGTAACATGGACTTTAGTCAGCCTCTTGCCCACTGTTCTCAACATTTTCCCTTTCTATGACAGACATGGGTCAGCGGGGGTGCAACTCGTTCCCATAAACCTATCCAACTTTTATAAAACTCCCCAAAATGGGTATTTTGACTGCAGTGAAGAAGAGCATGAAAATCACCCATTATTGTGAAATCATCAGTTGGGGTCCCTTACTTAGTTCTAGCCCAGATGAAATAGGCTATGCTTTGATGTAATTGCTTTAAATGAGTCTGACTTTTTTCTCTTCCTCTAGAGCAAACACAACAGAATGCAAGTGAGATTGATGTTATATCCCCTTAAATATACTCTCCTTTAGTTTTTAAATAGAATATTTGTGATCACTATATGGTTCATACTGATACCTGTTCATACTGATACATGAGTGCAACTCCACCACACGACAGAGAACCATTGTTCTTGCCCAGATTCCTAAACATTTTTGGATGAGGAATCTGATTACCTGAGAAGGAAAACTACCTTTGCTGAGGTCACACAGCTACAGATTCAAGTCCAAGAAACAAGTGCCACACTTTAAGGATTCTGGTGATCATTTGGCTGTTGAATTTAAACTGTCTGTAAGTAGGCACCAGCTATGTAGGAGTTATTGAAAATAAGAATGATTTAAAGGTCTATCTAGTAACTGTTTTAACCTAAAACACAGCATCTAAAGCAGCTGTGCCACTTTGCCTTGTGCAAGGACACATTTTGGCCATTTCAGCATTTCCCAGCATTTCTGCTTTTACCAGAATGCCAGGTTCTGAAGAATTCAGGGGATTGTTGTTTAAAGGTCACTCAGTTTTTGCTTTTTACTAATTAAGTTAGAAGGAGCCCCCCCCCCCCAAATGTCAGGACTTTTAACAAATAAACATGTATGGTAAACATAAAAACTATAAATCATAATTGTATACCTAATGTTCTCTAAAAATATGGACATGTTGGCTGTGAATGTGGGGTCATTCATCCATTTTCTTTTCATGGTATTTTGAAATAGTTTAATATCAGCTGTGGCTGAAAAGTACACAGGTGCAAGTTGAATTACTCCTTCATTTGCTCATTCAACATGCTTACTTAGAGTCCCCGTATGCTAGTCACTGTGCTAGGCACAAAGTGTGCAGCCAGATACTGAATGATTTTTATAAGAATATTACCCAACACAAGCTTATCTAAATAGAGTTGGATGTACTTTAAAAATTATTTATTTCTTCTAATAAATACATTTATTAGAGTCACACAGCTACAAAATGTCTTACATCCTTATTGTACTATGTACAAAGTGTATCTACTATGCTAATAACTTGAATGATATTTTAGTAAGCTTTTTCAATGCTGTGACTAAAAGACCTGACCAGAACAATTACAGAAGAAGGAAAGATTATTTGGGGGTTTATGGTTTCTGAGGTCTCAATCCATAAACAATGGTTTCCATTCCTGGGGGCTCAAGGTGAGGCAGAACATTATGATGGAAGAGTATGGTAAAGGGAAGTGGCTCACATGATGATCAGAAAGCAGAGAAAGACATCTACACTTACCAGATATAAATGTATACCCCAAAGGCACAACCACAGTGCCTACCTCCTCCATCCATACCCTTCGTGTCTTCAATTACCACATAGTTAATCCCATCAGAGGATTAATTCACTGAAGTTTCTAAGTCTCTTCTAACCCAAACATTTCTTCTCCAAACCTTCTTGCATCTCACCTATGAGCTTTTGTGGGGGACACCTCACATCCAAACTATAACAAAGGAATATCAAGAAATATCAGTGCTACTTTACAAAATTTAATTGTAAGGGAGGACACATATATTTCATAGGTTTTTATTTAAGTAAATGCTATTATCAATTTCAAAATTCATGGTGTAATTTACAAGCCATTAAAATAAACATAGAGGGATAAAATTAGAAGGAGAAAGCACTTTCAGATAAAGTAAACTAGAAAGATCTATGTCTGCATTAGAAGTTTTGAGTTGGACTTTCCTTCTGAAACCAAGTTGTGCAAATATAAAGAGGGAAACAAGTGTTCCGATGTTCTGTTTCTTTTTATGTTAACACTTTTTGATGTTTTAGGTGTGAGATAGAGGCAGACATATTAAGAGCTGGCATTGGTTTAGGAGTTTAGGAGACCCAGATAGTAGTCATTGTTCAGCCTGGGGTAGCCGTCAGCTCTGAGAAGCACTTCCTATAGTCAGAGGATTAAATTAAAGGATGTCTTGGTATTCCTTTCTGCTCCAGGGTCACTGACTCTGTTAAATGCTATTTTATATTGTAAGCATGTTTTTTTTTTTTTTTAAAGTACATTTTGTCCCATTAGGATTAACACAAGTCAAGATTGAGAAACAAGAGCAAGGCTAAATTATCCAAGAGGATTCTATTTGGTTGAAACCCAGTTATTCTTTTATTTGACATTTATAGTGTTCAACAATGCTTAGGAAAATTTTAAAAAGTCTGTTTAAATTTTTCAGATTAATATATTGTGTACCAGGTGCATGATCTAATCTAGATGCTTATTAATGAACAATTTGTCTTTCAAACATTTTCTAGGCATTTCAAAATGAAACACTATCAGTATTTTTCAAACTATTGTATTTTTGCTATTGACCATAAGAACAAATTCTATTTTACTCAATGATGATTCAATAAATATTCACTGAGGGCCCATAAATGTCAAGCACTGAGCTTGATACAGTGGCTATAAAAAAATAGAACAGTTAAAATGTAATCTCTTTCTTCAGTAAGATTACAGTCCAGTGGGGGATTCAGACTTATAAATACATCAGTTACATATCAAAATATCAGAACTTAAATCAAGAGATTTGAAAAGAACTATGAGAAAACATTGGCTTCCAGAAGGAAGATTTAATAGACGAATGACATTTAACCTGAGTTTAAAAGAGAAATTACAAAATGATATCCCTCAGGCTATAATGAACCCATTGATGTTCAGTGGCATCTACCATCATAAAATCCATAAGATCAGGTGTCCTCATTGTGAGAGATGTCTATATAATTCTTAAGGGTAATTGTAAAAATAAGAAATAATGCAAAAAAGCCTAGTGATCAGAGAGAATAAATGCTCTATGAAGAAAATGCCATACAAAGTATATTTTGTATACAACCAGAGATATGAAAATTGTGCTGAATATGTGTAATAAGAATTATAATTTATTCCTCTGTCATATATAAATAAATAATAATAATAATTAAAAAAGCCTTAGGGGATAGAACAAAAAGAAAGAAAGAAAGAAAGAAAATAGCATATGT
The DNA here is from genome assembly GCF_047511675.1 of Marmota flaviventris. Lineage (NCBI taxonomy): Eukaryota > Metazoa > Chordata > Mammalia > Rodentia > Sciuridae > Marmota > Marmota flaviventris. The sequence continues at coordinate 72,115,921 of NC_092506.1, read as the reverse complement.
ATTAACACCTAGACCTACTGAACTATATCTCTTATTATTTATTGGTATGTACACCAAATGGCCCAGTGTGTTTTTCTTCATAGCTTATGACTACAATATTTATGCATTTAATATTTTCCTTCCCCACCAGACTAAAAACTCCATGAAGGAAGAGAATGGCATTTTTCTGTTGACTATTTTATCCCTAACAGAGTACTGGCTCATTATGGATACCCAAAAAATATTTTTTAGGGATATGTAATGATAGGGAGACACTAGCCAAGTATGGTCTTTCATTAGGAAAATACAATGCCATTTTAAGAATGTGAGCACTATAGTTCCAGAATACCAATTTGTTAATTTTCCTTCATAGCAAAGGTAGACACCCAGATCTCTTGAAGTGTTACCTATACCGTCTGGAACTGAGTCCAGCATGCATCCCATTTTCTTGCCTCAATCCTCATCACCCTGATTCATAAACTAGCCTTGAAGTAGATACTCCATGGATGACCAGATAAAGTCCTTTTGTGATTTTCTTTCTGGTGCTTTTGACCCCAAACTATAGAGTTCATTCATGTTATCTTGCCTTTCTCCAGCCTGGAAAATGTTATAAGACCCCTCACTTTCTTCAATGAGTCTGCCATGTGTCATGAAAAGTTTATTAGAGGAGTCCAGTCAGGTCCCCTGAGACTTCATTACTCTCTAAAGCCATGCTGAAGCATTATTCTGAATAAAATTAAGTTCTACTTCTTGCAATTAACAGCAGATGATGAAAGTGCCTGCCAATTCTGTTGCCTTTCAGCTGGGTGATTTTCTCTTGCTTGGTCATTTGTAAAATGTGAGCCCTTCTAATGGGGACCTAGTTATTCACTTGAATTAATGAGTTTCAGCTGAATTAATAGTGCCTGGCACACTGTGGACATTCAATAATAGTCAACAGCAATTTATATGCTGACTTAAGTTGCTCCATTTGAGAATGTTGGCTAAGATCAATATAATGTGACTTTCCTAAGATTTGACTTTAAGAAAAAGAACAAGTTTCCAAATTTAAAGCCAAAAACTATATACATCTGTGTAGCTGATAGTCTCTGAAAGAATATTAAAGATTCTGGAAAAACTGTTGAAATGGATTTTTTTCTATGAATTCCCAACAACTATACAAGATGCTTTGGTATACCAAGATAAATCTTTTGAGTCTTTGGTTCTTTCTTCTGTAAGAGAATCTGGCACAGAGTAGGTCTTTATCAACATAATAACTAAAAATAGAGGGTGTGTCAGAAACCACACATGAGGACTTGGTCCATTCCCTTGCACCTGGGAGGCACTCAATAACTACTTATTTAATTAATTTTAAATTAAAATATAATTAGACATCCAATACAAGTTAAACTATAGAGAAAACTTTCTGGGTCTAAAACCAAGGAGAAAAAATACAAAAAAAATTACTGATCAGGAAAGAGTTATATTCACAATACTTCAGAGGTGAAGTTAGCAAGTTGAGATTATAGTGTAGCATATGGTGCCTAAAGCCTCGTGGCATATATTTGCATGTTGAAACTTTTAATTAGAAGGAATTACAATTCCACTAAGATCCTCATAGCTGTAGACTGGGAGTTTTAAAAACAAATCAATATTATGTGTTGGTTAAATTATAACTTTTGTGGAAAATCAATACTATGTTTGCTAAGAAAAATATTTGATGTGTTAAGTGAATTATGGAATTCTCATGTCAAAGGCTAAGCTGGATGATTTATTTAAGCACATTTATTAAGTGAACTACTTTATTGTGTCGTTATATTATACTGACTTACATATGCACAAATTCCCTTGGTTTTTAATTGTTTCCTGAGCTTTGCCATCTCCCCGGTTCCCCTTTGCTTTCTTCCTCATGGGCGGAAGCAATTTGTATCTCTTATTAACAACAAACTTAGCATTTATTTACTTTTGAATGATTTTGGTTATAATGACGGCAGTAATAATACGTAGAACCTCTAACAATGTAAGCACTATGTTAGTTCTGTACCTACCAATAGGAAACATATCACTTAAACTATTCGCCTTCCTACAGTATTCGGTTATTCACTCAGTGGCTCCTTAACATTCACTGAGCTGCCAGACATAGTGCAGACACTAGGACAGAGTCCAGGAAACATCTGTCATGACTCCCTCATGGTGAGTAATGAAGATCTGGAAAGGAAGAAACAAAAAGTAAAACAGTGTTTTAAAAATTGAAGGACTTATGGTCATTGCTAACTGCTGAGGATGCTGAAGTCTTTGGAATGATTGTATTGAAGCTGAGACTCAAATTTGTGTTTCAGTTGTACAGGTGAAAAAGAAGATTCAGTCAATTACCCTTGCCAAATCATGAAAGTATGAACATGCGGTACACAAATCTTGGAGGAATTTGGTGAAACAATTTAAGCACTATGTTAGTTACCTTGCCCTGAGAGCTGAAAAGTGCAGAAGGGAGAGAAAGCTCTGTGTGTGTGTGTGTGTGTGTGTGTGTGTGTGTGTGTGTGTTTAGAATAGAGAGCAAGTAAGAAGAAATGAAACTAGAAATGCAGGTTCAAGGCATTTTGAAGAAGGTCTTGTATGTCAGAATAAGAAGTCTAGAATGTATGCTATAATTAAAGGAAGCCAAATAAGGATGCTAGCAGAACACTGACAGGTTGAGTTTTATTTAAGAAAAAAAAAAGAAGAAAGAAAAAAAGGACCTTTAATTATTCTCTTATAGAAGGAAGAGCTTGGTGGACATGAATATATTACAATTTGTAAGAAAGAAGCATATGTGTTGGATCCAAAAAGAACCTACAGAGGAATGAATTCTTGTTTCACCAACTTTCTAAGAATAGTCAGGTTCACTCAGTCCTCTGCATTGAGGCTTTTATTAACAAATGCTTAGCTTGCCACCTTGTGGCCATAGGCAGAACCTGCATATAAGAGATGTTCAATCTGGGAAATAACACCAACCCTGAGCAGTAAGAAAACTGAACAAAATATTCATTCAAGTTTATCACAACTATTGAAATAAAAGGGAAGCAGAAATATTACACTTAAAAGAAATATTAATGATCACTAAAGCAAAATCTGAAAATTATGCTTAATTCTTTTTCTGTCCCTCATCTCTCATATAAATGGATCTATTAGCCTAGTTGATTCAATTTCCTAAATCTGGTAGGTAGTTGGGTTAGACAGTTTCCCTGGATTATTCAGGTTTTTTGAGAATATGGAGTAGCCATAGCTCTCACATATTCCTGACTATATAAATTAATATGTTTCTGATGACACACAACTACTTTTTTTAAAATTTTTTATTGTTGGCTGTTCAAAACATTACATAGTTCTTGATATATCATATTTCACACTTTGATTCAAGTGGGTTATGAGCTCCCATTTTTACCCCAAATACAGATTGCAGAATTACATCAGTTACACATCCATTGATTTACATATTGCCATACTAGTGTCTGTTGTGTTCTGCTGCCTTTCCTATCCTCTACTATCCCCACTCCCCTCCCCTCCCCTCCCCTCTTCTCTCTCTGCCCCCTCTACTGTCATTCATTAGTCCCCCTTGTATTATTTTTCCCTTTCCCCTCACTTCCTCTTGTATGTACTTTTGTGTAACTCTGAGGGTCTCCTTCCATTTCCATGCAATTTCTCTTCTCTCTCCCTTTCCCTCCCACCTCTCATCCCTGTTTAATGTTAATCTTCTTCTCATGCTCTTCGACCCTACTCTGTTCTTAGTTACTCTCCTTATATCAAAGAAGACATTTGGCATTTGTTTTTTAGGGATTGGCTAGCTTCACTTAGCATAATCTGCTCTAATGCCATCCATTTCCCTGTAAATTCTATGATTTTGTCATTTTTTAATGCAGAGTAATACTCCATTGTGTATAAATACCACATTTTTTTTATCCATTCATCTATTAAAGGGCATCTAGGTTGGTCACACAACTACTTTTAAACAACTTGTTTATGCAATAAAATTAAAGGTGAATATATTCTATGAAATTCCACTCCTGGGCATATGCTGTAGAGAAATGCATACAAAAATGTTATAGCAACATTGTTATGGTTTTGCTGTTCCAGAAGGGAAAGCAATAGAAATAACTAAATGTCCTACAGGAAAAACAATTAAAAGTACATTGTGATGTACTATATTGTGATATACTATACAAACTTTAAGAGAAATGAACCAGAACTGAATAATTCAACATGAAGGAATTCTACAATGTAATGTGGAAAAATAGCCATAAAATGATACTGTTTATATAAAGTTCCAAAACAGACAAAACCTAAAGAAGTATTTTTAGGGATATTAGTCAAGGTCCACTGGAGAAACACAATGTGTGTGTGTGTGTGTGTGTGTGTGTGTGTGTGTCTGTCTGTGTGTGTGTGGAGGTGGGTGGTGGGGGAGAGAGAGAAAGAGAGGAGTTTTGCATATGGGCTTGGCAAATCTGAAATCCATAGGGCAGGTCAGCAGTCTAGAATCACTTGCTAGAGCAGCAATCTATGGGCGGAACAGATCCTTCCTCAAAGAAAATTCAGTTTTATTCTTAAGACCTTTCAACTGATTGAGTTAGGCCCACCTAGATTTCCTATGGTAGACTACTTAAAGTCAATGAATTGTAGATATCGACCACACTTACAAAATTCACAGCAACACTTAAATATTTGAGTACTGTGATTTAGCCAAGGTGACACATAAAAGTATTAGTCAGAGATACATACCTATATAATAGGACCATGGAAAAGAGCAGAGAAGCCAGGCATGGTGGCACACATCTGTAATCCCAGTGATTTGGAAGGCTCAGGGGAGGAGGATGAAAAATTTAAGACCAACCTCAGCAATTTAATGAGAACATGTTTCTAATTTAAAAATTAAAAAAAAAATTGAGAATGTATCTCAGAAGCAAAGCGCCCTTGGGTTCAATCCCTAGTACTGGGGAGTAGTAGACAGATAGAACTAGGGATCAATACCTTGGAGCTTCCATTTTGTTGGTAATATTCTTTTTTTTTTAAAAAAGTGACAGTTATGAGAGGGTTTGTTACATTATTCTTTATAGCTTATATGGCTAGTATAAATCATTTTATATGCATGAATTATTTCATAGTGAATGCTATATATAATTTTTTTATCACAATACAAAGTAATTGTTATCTAAGAGTGTAGTAATCACCCTGTATAATGTCGGGAGTTGGATCTTGTCCATCCATCCTCATCTGCTTTAGCTGCTTAGGGTTGCTGCTGGGAACAGAAATACCAGTCAGAAAGAAAGACTTCTTCCGACTGGATATCATTGTTAGGCCAGACGCTCACATTTATTAAAAGGAGTTAGGGGACTATTTGCAATGAGTGACTGACAAAGAGTAGCCCAGATCTACTGTTCACAGGGCATCCGTCCTGGGGCTGGATACAGTTGTTTAAAGTCCACCAGCTAGCTGGCCTCTTCCTCTTTCCTCACAGACAAAAGATGGGCCCAGGTTGGAACTCATTTCGTTAACCGCTGTTACAAATTTGATTTTTCATTATTTATCTCTTCTGAGAAATGGTGTAGGACGTTTGAAGGAATGAGATCCAGGTGGGTTTGGAATGCTTTGTAGGTGAGCAGGAGAGTCCCTGAAGTTCGTGGGCCTTTGATGCTTCCTTGCTATAGGAAGCACAGGTAGGCAAGGGCCAAGCTCACTGTCCTGCAGACTCTTCCACCTGCCTCCCAGGCCCCAGCATGGGTCCTCTAAAAGCCTTCGGAGTGTTCTTCCCACTTCTGCCCTTTCCCGTTTGATTAGTTCTCCTTCAGCAGCCAGAGTGAGCTTTTTAAAAAATTGTGGTAGAAACCAGGCAGCAGAAAATGTTATCACATATACCATTTTTAAATGTATAGTTCAGTAGTGTTAATTGTATTCAGTTTGTTGGTTAACACATCCTCCGGAGCTGCTTCATCTTACAGATCTGAAACTGTATACCAATTAAACAGCTCTGTTTCTCCCACTTGCCAGTGCCTGCTAACCAACCATTCTACTTTGTCCTTCTATGAATTTCTCTACTTTAGGTGCCTCATGTAAATGGAATCAAATGGCACTTGTCTTTTTTCACTGGTTTAGTTACTTAGCTAAAGTTCCCAAAGTTGGTCCATGTTGTACTATGTCTTAGCATATTATTAAATATATTATATATGTGTGTGATATATTGAATGAAGTATAATATATACATTACATATGTATCATATATTGTGTAATATATTAAATGAAGTATGTATATAATATATATTATATATATATTCCCCTTTTTTATTGTAGTACTGGGGATCAAACCCAGGGCCTTGAGCATTGAGTGTTGATTTTATATAATATACCCAGGTAAAACCATTATTGAATAGACACCAAGATGAATATGAAAATAAAGCACAAAACTAGAAATGTAACCATGAGATAAATGAACCATAATATGTTTAAGGAAGTTGCTCATGGGTTTTACAGTTAAATTTTGTGTGAATAGGAAACATATAGTGGATCTTATCAGCCTTGCCAAGTCTATTGGTATATGAAAGTTCAAGATGTGCAACAGTCTAATCATTCAGGTCCTATTTTCATGGGTAATAAATTTTGAATTTCAGATTTGGAATTGAATATTTCTCCCCAGCTATCCATTCCTCAAATTTCCCCAAAACTTGCAAATTAGAAGTAGTTTTCAAGTTTATCTACATTGTAGCATGTCAAGAGTCCACAGCAAATTTTAACTTTAGTCTGACACAACTGTGGAAGTAACTTTGTACCAAATAATTGTGTAAGACTCTGTACCAAATGAGTTGGAGGGCACAAATATGTGAAGCTTCCTTCAAGTATCTTAGCATATCAAGAAGGGATTTTATGCTCTATCATCCCTTTTCAGTGACTTTCAACCTGTTGTTCCTTTGACAATATCCTTTCTGTCTCTTATGTTTGAGGCCTTTTCATTCTTTAAAAGTAATCTGAGGCATTTTATTCTCCAGGAGACTACCCCTTATACTTCTAAATCTAGGTTAAGTACATATCCAAAAGAACATGTGCATACTATGTTTTAATATGGTATTTCATTTATTCTAAGATGCATGTCTTATAGTTACTATCTCTGAAATCAGAGGTGTCCTAACAGTGACATTTTAGATTGGTAGCATTCATCAGTCTCATCTACTGAAAAGGGAGCTCAGTGAGAGCTGGGTCTGTGCCATCATCTCTCTAAATATGTGTGTCCATTACAGCCTTAGTGAATCATTGTAAATGACCAGTGAATAGAGAGTTGTTTGGAAAAAAAAAATCCGTGAAGGGCAATTTCCTTGTCAGAGCAGAAAAAAAAAATGAAAACAAACTCCATTTTGCATGTGGAGAATGTTACATATGAGCAAAACTTCCAAGAACAAGATATTTCACACCTGAAATTTGGGGTATATCACTTAAGACAGAAGAAGAATGAGGGAGATGAGAAAGATCCAAGATTTCAGAAAAGAGCCACTTAGCTGGAATTAATGAAGTGTAAAGGCATGAAAAGGTGCAGTAAGAGAGAGGACTTTAACAAGAGACTGAAAGTGGCATCAACACCGCACCAGAAAGTGTCCATGTCATGTCCTGTAGTAATAGCAAACTTCTGAAGGATTTGGATATGGTCAAATATATATTTTAAAAAGTTCTGTTTGGGGATATTTGTTGAATGGATTAGTTGGTATAGAGAATGCAAGCCAGAAAGCCAGTTACTGACTGTCTACTACTCACTTAACATTTATTTAGTATCTATTTAATATCTGACACAGGTTATTAAAGCAATAAACTCAATCCTTTCACTCTATAAAGGCAAATAATAAAATAAACAGACAAAAACAATAGAATGAAAAACTGCTGTGGATGTTTGTCATCTTAACTGAGCCCTGGAGGTGAAGAGATGCAAAAGGCATCTGGGAGGTAAAAAGTGCAAAGTACTAGAGGTGATTTATTATACTAATCTGAATTGAAAATAATTTGAAATTTTGGAACTGTAGGTTTTGGGGGTGGGGTGGATAAAGATGGGAGAGGTAGAGAAGATAAGATTGGTATGCTGGGGCATGGACAGACAAGAAATGTGATTAGAAGGGGAAGTAGGAGGTAAATGAAAATATTTTGGACATAAGAAACAAGGGCCTGATAGGGAGATAAGCAATGGAAATGAGAAGAAAAAAAAAAGCAAGAATCCTTGTTGAAATAGAATCCATTATGTTGTATTAGATTAATTTAGGCCACACCTTCTGCTTTAAGTCTTGACTCTTAGTATATTAACTCACCCAGTGTGCAAGAAATGTCCTCAGACAACCCTGGCTGTAGCATCTCTGAGTTCATCAAGGGATTCTCAGCAAATCATTTGGCCTCCACTCGGATACAAAGAGTCATATTCTGCCAACTTAGTTGGATGGACCCCACTCTGGAAGACACCAGAGGGGAAATACATGGAAGGATCCTCTTCAACTGTGCAGCAGCATATTTGGTTGACAGGAAAATGGCAGTATTATTAATCAGGTCATTTCTATTTATACTTGTTCCTAATTGCATTCAGTGGTCCAACAAAAAATCAGAAGGAGGCTTGCAGACCTGAGCTTTATAAATCAAAGGGCCAAAGTATGTGCCATGCTCAGAAGAAATGTCTGAGTCAGAAAATGAGAAATATATGATTCCGGAGAGGTGACATACTGTGAGAGTTAATGGTAGGGATAGAGATAGTGAGGCATGAACCTCAGTTTATTTACTGGCTTGTGAACAAGGTAATTTTTCTATTTTGAAGGGGAAATGAAAGAAATAAAATATCTATTTTGTGAGTTTCTTATAAGGACTAAATAAATGAATTTTTTAGGCATTAATACCTATGCAGGTCATATCATTGAACTAATCTGAAAGATGACCCTGTCAGTTCTTAGCAGGATACCAGGACCAGAAAATTAAACAAGTGTAAGGATTTTCTTGATTTGTAGCCAACACCTTAAGGAAAAAAAAATAGCTTTCTTTTTTTTTTTAATTGCTTATTAACTTGTGTATTCAAACATCTGAAATAATTATAAAAATACCATTTTTCAGAGAGCATTTTATTATATAATTTCATCTTTGGGCAATTTTAAAAACCACCATAACCATGGGTTACAAACAACTTTACTTCAGGAAATATTAATGGTGTCTGACTGCCAAAGAATCCTATTTGATTGGAACCCATTGCTAATGAGGCCACACCTTCTGCTTTAATTCTCCATCCAGCCCATTTTCCAGTGTCCTTGAAAGCAGCTCATCTTGTGCTTTGGAACAAAGACCGTAGGGCAAGAACAGAGGATGGATCAAGCCCATTTGTACCATCAACAGAGACAATCCACAGTGTGTCCACTTGGACCACCTGGTATCTTCCCTGGAAGGGACTGTTCATGCTTGCTGCTGGGTAAAGGAAGCATGTTATGGAAAAAGGGAACTCTAGACAAAGAGCTATATACCTCATGCAACCAGAATTTAAGCTCTGATGGTCATACGTCTTTTTCGTTTTTTTGTTTACTAGCATTTGAAGTTAGTGATTAGGATGAATATGCTCAATAATAATTTTGTTGAATGAATGAATCATGGTGCTTCCTGTTAGGAAGAAGTTTGTCTCTGTAGTATCCAGAGGAAGCCTATGCCAGCAGGCTGCCCAGGAAAACCCAGGGCAGGCACATAGCCAACAGAAAGAGTCCAGAAGGCATTCTGAGTTTGGGTGGATAAGTGGTCTCATGCTGAGGAATAAGATATGAATGAAAGGGTTTGGAAGTTACTAAGCCAGTTTCAACACATATTCTGAAGTCCAGAGCCTCAAAAGGGCCAGAACGTAGTATCAGTGAGCAGTGAAGGTCAGTTCTTTCAGCACTGGTGTCTGAAACTGCTTTCTCACAGCCAGGTGGACAGAATTGATAACCATAGGTGCATGAGGCCAAGAGCTTTGGTCTGGATAGATGCATACATTAAATATATATAGTGTACAGAGTAGGGTGTCCTCACATATGGAAAAGAAATGGCCTCCACTGAATGTTAGAGCAGTGGATCAAGGCCTTAGCAGCTCAATCTGCCTCCTTCTGAGAATGTGCTGTTTAGCAGTGATGCCATGATACTTTTGATAGCATGGTGACAAACAGCTTCCTGTAATAGTGGTAAGGCTGAGTGAAGTATGTGCATGTGTTGGGGGTGGAGGCGGGGGTAGGGGCGACTCTTCTTAAAAAACTGTTCTTGGAAAGGTGTTTATTTGACACTGACAGAGAAATAGGAAAAGATTTAGATTTCCTAAGTGTCCACTAGGAGTCAGGCCCTGTGCCAAAATGTTTGTGTAGTATCTCATCAATTTCCCATAGCAACACTGTCATGTATTATTATTAGCCTGATTTTTAAAATAAGGAGTCTGTGTCACAGATAGCTTCCATACTTGCCTGAAGTAAAACTGCTTTTAGTGGCAGGAACAAAATTTAAACCCAGGAAACCAAGGTGTGGGGATTTTTATCACTTGACTAAGCAGTTTGCTGACATGAACATTTCCTCTTTTCTGGGCACCAGGCATGCTGAGCCAAATAGGCATCTAGCCTTCAGTAGTGAGTGGCTCTCACAGATGCTGCAGCCTTGGCACAGCTGGGGGAGGGGAGGTTGAGTCAGACAGTGGTGCTCCAGGATCTCACTGTCCTCAATTGAATCCAATGGCAGTTAACCCTGGAGAATTGCTCAGACAGTATTTGAAGTTGGTTCAAATGGACACAACTAATTGTTGGGTTCGTTCTCCAATCCCTGCTTTGATTCCTTAGACCCCCCCCCATAGCAATTTGACTTCAAGTCTGGTCCCCACCAGTAAATTCATTCCTAGCTGCTCCCAATTCTTCTTAGCTGGCAACCACCTCTCTTGCATCCTTCATCTAGCTCTCAAAGTTAACTCAACTGAACTTGGATGAACCTTTCCAAGGGCTGGAGAATTTTCCATTACCACAAAGCTTAAGGCACTCTGGACCTTCTCCATTTCAACAAATGCTTGATCATGTCTTAGGCATTCTGCTTGGTTAATTATTTCCGTCCCTCTACGTAATACATATAGCTGAAAAAATGAAATTAACAGCCACCTAGAAATAAATGCTGTCAAAACACATCAGTGTGTCTCCCGCTAGACTCTTTCTTTGCCTTGCATGTACTTTAGTGTGTTTTATTGTGCTTGTCTGAGATTGGTGCACTCATTGTGTGTTACCTGCTGGTGTGGGGTTTAGAGAGTCTAGGGAAAAATGTGAGGGGTGCCTCCTTTGTATGTTGTGCTTCCTTTGTTGATCCAAATCAATGCTAGCAGAGGATGGGAAAAGTAGGAATTTGCTTAGCTCCTTTCTTGTATATTACCACTTTTCCTTTTTTCAACTCTTGCTCTAAGAAGCATCAGCTGATATTCCTTCTCAGGAGCCTCTTAGTTGAACTGTGGGTAAAATGTGAACGATTTTCCCCACTAGAGGCAAGCTCCAGAAATAACCCCACCTCATAAACTGTGCTATGGAAGTGAATCAATTTTTCATTTTATTACTGAAAATCTTACAGGGTACCATTCAATAATCAGATCTCCTGTAGAATCCATACAGGTTCCTTGAGTATGTGCTACTTCTTGGTGAATACTCACATGAGTGTCACTCCTGAGAGCACAGAAAAAAGACGCTTAGTTAGACCTGGGTGTGCAGGGAAAACATCTGGGAAGAAATCACATGTGACCAGTTGTAAAGATGGATCAATAGCCAGATCAAAAATGGTTATGAGTCATATTAGAGGTATAGAAGACATAAAGAGTAAGGGTAGGGAGGAGCTGTGTCATTTTCATTTAGTGTTGTATTTACAGCACTTTAATATGGTGCTTGCCACATAATAGGTGCTGAATAAATTCTAGTTGCATTGAGTCCAGGAGAGCTGTCAGATTAGAACAGGAAGTCAGTGTGATGAATTAGTAAGTGAATTCTGGTTGTAGGCTTTGAAGAAATTGTAAACAAAAAACAATGTTTTCTTTAATTGGTTGCTTTTTAAGATATCTAAAATTGTTTATAATCAAATAAACCATCTAATATTCCAGTAAAAAGATCATAGTTGAGATTTGACTGCCTACTAGATCACAGACAATCTGCTGAATGCCTTTTATGAATTCTTACTTGTCCTTCTTAAAACTTCCTTGAGATGAGTACCCTTGAATTTTTATGGTGAGGATACCAAGTCTCAGAGTTGAGCAATAGGCTGGCAATTGATCCATGCAGTCTCTCCAGAACGTGCCCTCTTAGCCACTACCTTAAAACTGAGATTTTAGAAAGTTATGCTAGTTCAATGACCTAAGGAGTATAAAGATGAAAGACATTTAGAGGCTGTAAATACTCATTCATATTTTTCTCGATTCTGCTTACAGAATTAGCCATCTGAAACATTTACTTTTGGAAACCATATTATTATTATTATTATTATTATTATTATTATTATTTTTTATGAAAAGCCAGCAAAGTGCAAAAGTCTTGAGACTTCAAGAAAGGAGAATATTAACCTTTTGTTAAGCATCTATTATATGCCAGGAATACAGTGTCTCATTCAATTCTCATCCTATTCCAAGGTAGATAACTTTATTCCTGGTTTGTAACTCCAGTAAACAAAAGCTCCAAGCTATACAGCAACTTGAAAAATGTCTCCCAGCTAGCAAATGGTATAATGAAAATTTGAACTCAAATGTTCTTATTTTTCTGAAGCCAGAATTCAGGCATGTTCCATTATATTGGGCTGCATCCTGCAGTTAGAGAACTGTGTTGGTTTGAAACACAGCTTTGCCATTTAGCATTTTGGAGACTCTCATACTGTTTTCTTATTTGGAAATCAGAGTGACAATGCCTTCTTTATGCAATTCTTGCACAAAGAATTGCTTGGGACAATGTTTCTGAAAATGCTATATAAATTGTAAGAAAACAACATTGAATATGTGAGGTCTTATACAAATTCATTTGACAATGCCAAACCCATTATTTTCCCAGATCAAAGGTCTGTGGTTCCATTCTGATTTGCTCAGAGAGCCTGAGCTCTGTTTAATTCTGCAATTACCTCTCCTAGGGAAGCCTGGCCTCCCCACAGCTGGCCTTTCTGAGTTTTAGGGAAGAAACTGTACCTCCCACCAGGCTTACTTTCCAGCATCTTCAGTGCACAGATGGAGGGCAGCACTGAGTTAGAGTAAGTTCTCTCTTGATTATTTAAATCATCAGTTCTTTAAAAAGAATCTTAAGATCCATTAAATATTCATGGAAGCATCCTTCCTGGCAGCTTCTCCATTGTAGGTAATTACAGAGGGTTTAAAATATCTGACGTTGCTTGGAAGCACACAAAGCTCTGTCAGCTGCAAGCAGACAGCTGATTTGTAATTTAATTAACATCCTGGCTTGTCCTGTTCTTTGTGGCAAAAAGCAGGAAAGTATTTCCTTTCATTTGTGAATTTTGTTTGAAAAAATTCAAATGAAACACCTGGAAGAGCTTTTCATCTCTCCATCAGTCCTGATCCTTATATCCTGCTCCAAATCTGGAAAAACAATTCCACTTTCAAGTGTTCTTTGGGCCAGCTGTATGGATGATTGTGGGTCACTTTTTAAAAGGGCAATTTCACTTGGGGAAGATGTGTGTGTAATCAGCAAGCTTTGACCCAGTTTTATTAAGTCTTTGAGTAATACATAGATTTTGAAATGGATTTGGCTAGACTACTTATTTATTCAACAAACGTTGATGGAAGCCCTACTTAGGAGGCATTAGAGGCCAGCAGTAAACCAAGCAGGTAGGTTTTCCATTCCCAAGGAGTCCTCCTTGAGGAAGGGACAGTGAAAATGATCCACTCTGTCTTGCATTTCCTTCCCCCATTTTCCTTCTACCTAACCTCACTTCCACACAATTATTAACAGATAACCATTCTGGGGGAAGAAAAGAGAATCCTGCTCCAGCCAAAATTTCACTCATAGGATGTATTTTAAAGTAATGAATATAAATGCTGATCTGTCCACTGTATTCAACATTCCTTTAACTTCTCATTTCATCTTTTTCCTTTTTGTAACCCATGCTGTCCCTCTTGCCAGGGAGACAGTGAGTTGGACAGAGGATGCAGAAGGTGCATAAAGGAGATGGGACACAGATGACAGACAAGCCAAGGCTCCTAAAAGATTGCTCCTTTTTAGTTGAGACCTCCTTCCACTTAGTTGAGAACGATGCGGTAAGCAGACAGAGGGAGCTAGAGAGCTGACTGTCTACCTACTGCACAGATCTCAACTAAGTGGAATTCCTAAAAATAAACCTCAAGATGTCTAAACAAAATATATTCCTCAACATAAGAAAGTGACTGGCAGGGTCTGGAAGGGAATACTCAATTGAGAAACTTTTGAGATGAAGGGAAAACCCTTAATTTTGCACCTACTTGATTTTTTGAGACTGCTTCTTTCCCTCCTTGGTTTTCTCTTTTCTGAGCTTTATTCACAGATTTCTTAGGGCACATCACTTCCTTTGCAAACATGTTATTTTTTCTTTCTTTTTTAAAAACAGTTTTCATACTTTTCTGAAATATGTTCTTTCATCCTCAGTGCCTTTTCTTTTTGAGATAGTGAGACAGGAGCCTGCTAAGTTGCTTAGGGCCTCATAATTGCTGAGGCTGGGTTTGAGCTTGTGATCCTCCTGCCTCAGCCTCCTGAGCCACTGGGATTACAGGCATGTACCGCTGCACCCAGCTCAAAGCATATTTTTAAAACCAAGAAGTTTTCTTCCAGTAGAAGCATTAAGTCAGTCAATCTGGTCTATTGGACACAAACTATGTAGTATTGTGGCTTGTTCACTGTGCAGAAGGCAAAGTACCTTAGATTATATAGAGGAAGATAAGGCTTTACCCACAGAACCCTATTTGCAAATATAGTTAACAGAGGTAGCAGAACTAACATAGTATTTCCTAAATGTCAGGCTTTGTGTAAGAAAGTATAATCATTTCTTAATTTTGTATCTGCTTCATAATGTTACAAGTCTTAAATAGAATGATTTGTTTAACATAGCAAAGTGTTCATGGATAATATCCGCTAATTGTTAGGTATTATAATTTACTGACTATTCCTGAGTTCTCTGCAGCTTTTGATTTGTGTTCTCTCTCCCTGTATGTCTCTCTATTTCTCTCTTTCTCCCTCTCCCTCCCTTCCTCCCTCCCTCTCCCTTTCCCTCTCCCACCCCCTTTTTTCTATTTCTGTCTCTGCCCCTGTTTCCTCTCATCATTTTCTTTCCTTTCTCTTTCGCTTCTCTTCTCACTCATCAGTACAGTGCCAACTCTTGCTGCAAGGGGAACATGGAGTGCTTTTTATACAGCAACAGAGTTAAGATCAGATTTTCCTTATGAGTCCTTGAAAGATTTCCACTTCTGCATCCATTATGTGTTGTGCCAGCATATAACCACCTTCCATACAGTGTCAGAGAATCTCTGTTGATGGATCAGAGATGTGTAGTATCTTGTGTTTGAATTCTGGGCAAATTAGTATGACTCTGACTCATATAGGCATCAGCAGATGTATTGTGCATAGTCTGGTTAGACATTTTAGCAATTGTCCATTCATGGGGGAGCTTGTGGTAGGAAAAGAATATGAGTTAGGCGCATTGGTGCATGTCTGTAATTCCAGCAGCTTGGGAGGCTGAGGCAGGAGGATCGCAAGTTCAAAGCCAGCCTCAGGAAAAGCGAGGCTCTAAGCAACTCAGTCAGACCCTGTCTCTAAATAAAACCCCAAATAGGGCTGGTGATGTGGCTCAGTAGATGAGTGCCCCTGAGTTCAATCCCCAGTATTCCGCACCCCCCCGCCCCCCGCAAAAAAAAAAAAAAGAAAGAATATTAGTACAGTTGCATGAAGTTTCTTCTTGGTGGGCTCTTTGATCTCGTTGTTCAGAATATTAAGATTAATTCCATTAAACTTGCATTTATTAGTCTCTTACTTTGCCTCAGTTGTCATGTAGGCCCCGGGGACTCAGAGATACATATGGCTCCATATGTGCCCTGAGGCATTCAGGAGCTAATGGGAGAGACAGGCATATGCACAGGTCATAACAACATTTAACTGTTATTCCCTGACAGAAATCTATCCAGAACACTGTAGGAGCATACCAGAAGGACACATTTTCCATCTTAACCTCCAGAGAATACTTCTGAGGAGGTAACATTGATCTGATATCTAGAACCTGAAAAAGGTTTGCCTTTTGGAGTCCCGAGTTGGGGAGAGGGTTAAGCAGAAGAGGACAGAATTCCAGAATTTAGAGACAAAATATACCAAGACAGGGAGACGCAATAAAAGCCCTTCACCTGCTTTATGCATCACTCCCAGTACTGCTGGAAGAGGAATTATCTGTTTACAAAGGTTCTTTCACTGAAGAGTCCCTCACCAAACAGATGAGAGGAATTCCTTTAAAGATCTCTTCTTTGTAGCCAATGCAGAAACCTTCAAAGGTGCCCAGATTGACATTAGCACATCCTAGTATGAGAGGTGACGCAGGTTTCCCTCAACATTAGACTGATACTTGAATCAGTCTCTGACCTCTGATCTCCCTCATTAGCTGATTTTTAAGACTTCTTAAAAGTGCTAAATTTTGGTGAGCAGACAATAGCATCTGCTACAATTCATTTCAAGATAAAGGTAACTTCCAAAGATCTTTGAGTCCTATCCAGCTTAGAAGACTAAGTGCTATACCTCTAGAGTCAGACAAACATATCTTTGAAACCTGGTTAACGACTCAGCAGGTAGGTAGCCTTGTGGCGGGGAGGGGGTCTATCAGAGCCTCAGATAGAATAACACCTGTCTCTCAGATATGATGATATATAAAAAGCATTTAGTATGCCCTATGGCACATTAATTAGGACAAATATTATTATTTTTTAATATTGAAGTAGCATTAGGATTAGTATTTCTATTAATACAAGCATCATCATTACCATAATTGTTAATATTAGTTTTAACATTACAAATTAAAACTTCAATTCAACCAAAGAAAGTCAAGTTTTGAATCTTAGCCCAGAAATTCTACTGTACCATACAGGATGATTATTTTGGGTGATTCTGTTTGAGTTAAAGATGGTACTTCCTCATTAGTTTTTCTCATCTCTTGTCATCTGTGCAGAAAACTGAAAGAAAACAAAATAAATAGGAGGGGGAATATCTGGCTATCACTGGCAGAGTATCATTTAGGTTTAAGGTCTCATGGATGGCTCCCTATTGTGTATAGAGAATGAAGTCTGCCTTTGGCCTTTTTCCTAACATGCTCTAATGCATATCCGGAACTTTATCCAATGAGACCTAAAATAGGTGTCTGACTTATGGAGGCAGTTCCCAGGGGGAAATGCCTAAGGAAGTTAGAAAGGCAACAGAGCTCTTCAGGAGTATAGGTTCACATGCAGACTAGCTTTAGGCTAATTAGTCTAGATAGTCAAGAGGCTGGTGCTGGCCCACCTGGGAGCTGATGTGAGCCTAAATGTGCAGGTGTTGGTGGTGGGTGGTAGTGGGGTTTGTAGTAGGTAAAGAGGGAAGAGACTCAAGAATTATTTAGGATTGGGCTGGGGATGTGGCTCTAGCGGTAGCGTGCTCGCCCGGGTTCGATCCTCAGCACCGCATACAAACAAAGATGTTGTGTCCGCTGAAAACTAAAAAATAAATATTAAAAAATTTCTCTCTCTTTCTCTCTCTCTCTCTCTCTCTCTCTCTCTCTCTCTTTTAAAAAAAGAATTATTTAGGATATAAATCAGGCAGACTTAGTTACTTGTTAAATTGATTCCTGGTAGGGTGTGAAAGAAAAGAGAGAATCAAATTGACTCCTGCTTTTCTGGCTCAGGTGACTGCATGGATAGTAGTGCCTTCATGAGGGAAAATTGAAAAAGGGGGCAGATGTGGAGGTAGACATGCTGTAAGTGAGAGAAACTAAAATGGGTATCTGTAGCATATTATTTTCACTCCCAGTGAAAGTCTAGCTGATCAAGAATAAATGTAAAGCATTGATCCTTGTTACTGAATTTAAAATTAAAATATCCGATTACCTTCCCAAATTGTTTATATGGTTAAAAAGAAGGATATTTCAGTTCACAAAATGTTCCTCATTTTATTGGAATATCTCAGTGACCTTTTTTGTACCAAGCTGCCAATTCAGTTATCAGACTTGGGCTTCATCTCCTTTTGGAGGTAGACAAGGGACTAGTGATAATAGAAAGAAAATTCAGGTTATCCATTCAGATAGGGTCCCAGCTCTGATGTCTAGTTAGGTGAACTTGGAAAAGTCCCTTAATTTCTCTGTCAGTTTTGTTGTAGGTGAAAGGGAACATCATAACTAAGCATGGTTGCAATGGAAGAAGTATGTGAGTGTCCTTTGCAAACTGCAAAGAACATGACAGGTTAAGTTGTACTTTGTGTTTTGGAACTAAGGCTATCACATGAAGATTCCCTGGAAAACAAAAATACTGATGACCAGTTTCTGATTAAAAGGGGACAGAATACAAACCCTGAAGTTGTTATCATTAAAGTCAGATTATGAGTCACACTGAAAGCTGATGTCCAAGAAGCATGTTTTTCATCTCAGAAATAAGTGAAAAACGTATGCTTGATTTTGTAAGAAGATGTGTTATTTTTGATAACCTCATGTGATAAATAACTGCTGATGATAACCATGATGGTGCACTGAGAAAAGAGATAGACAGTGTGGTTAAGCCTGATGGTGTTACAATGCTTGGATCCCTGTTCCTAATACCCCTGTGTCATGCAAGGCAAAGCAAACAAACACATTATTAACAAGAACGGGGGTCAGATGTAGAACATTGCTTTATTCTTTCCCAGGTAGGTCAGTAGCCTTGAAACAAAAGGACTCTAAAGTCACAGGTCCAAGGGGATAGGGGAAAGAAGCAGGAAAGGCAGGTAGATGGCTTGGAGAACCAAATCTACTTGGAAAACTCAAATTATGGTCTATTTTTTTTTTTTTTTGAGAACACTTTTACTGTTATAGGCATGTCAAAGGAAGACAGTTAAGAAAAGAGGTAAAGGGAGCCAGGTATGGTGGTACCTGACTGTAATCCCAGCGGTTTGAGAGGCTGAGGCAAAAGGATGGAGAGTTCAAAGCCAGCCTCAGCAACTTAGCAAGACCCTAAGGAACTTAGCAAGACAGTGAGACCCTGTCTCAAGGGAAAAAAAAAAAAAAAAAAAAGGCTGGGGATGTGGCTCAGTGGTTAAGCACCACTGGGTTCAATTCCCTGGTACCACAAAAACAAAAATAAAAATGTTAAAGGGAACAAGAGAGAAGGAAAGATTCTCTCTCTTTCAGTAATCATCTGATGATTAGGAGCAGGATGTTTGCTTATAATTTTTAAGCACTTTCAAAGCTAGTTTCATTCCTAGAAGTTGTGATCACTTGTCCTAGAATCTGCCTAACCCCAAGCAATACTACTTCATAGAGGATGAAGTAAATGAAGGATAGTTTAGTTTGTCTTCCCTTTCAAGCTAATACAAATAAAGGGGGGGGGGGCAGACCTTTTTCCTCATTTCTAAGGGAACTTGAATCTTTCACAAATTCCAATACAATATTAAACTTTCTGAATGGGATATATCAGGATTCCATTGCCTGCCTTGGTACTTTTTCTTCTCCATACATCATCTAAAATTTTTAGCACATAATTAGCTACTCTGGTCATTGGGAAGGATCCCCCTCCCCTACTGATGTGTATTTTCTCTTGTCGAAGTCCGTCATTTATTGTCACATATCTGTAGCTCACAAATGGAGTATATTGTCAGGCAAAAATAAATCATCACATTTGTTTATGTTGATGGTTAATTTAGCTTTGTTTACACTTGAGCTGGTTTATGATGACCATCAAGAGTCTGCAGTAAAACGTTCTTGGTAAAATCAACCATAGGCACAGAGTGTCCCACTAACACAGAATTTGAAGTCCAGACTGAATTCTTTGTAAATACTTATACATTGTTTTCTTTCTTCCTTTTTTTTTCTCTCCTAGAAGTATCGATATCAAGATGAGGATGCTCCACATGATCATTCCTTGCCTCGGCTAACTCATGAAGTAAGAGGTCCAGAACTTGTGCATGTATCAGAAAAGAACCTGTCCCAAATAGAAAATGTCCATGGATACGTTTTACAGTCACACATTTCTCCCCTGAAGGTAAGTTATGTTGCTCTTCAGATTATTTTATAGCTGGTTTTGATGGTCAGTCTTTATTGTTAAGGAGACGTTTGCTGGCCTCATAAAATGAGGGTCTTTTAAAACATAGTAGTGATCACTGATTACTGAAGGGTCTTTCTGAGATTTAGAAGCTAACCTGATATTTCTGGGACATATTTTTATTACAGTTGTTTGAATGTCTTCAAAATACTCAGTTGCTGAGAGTGGGCTAAGGAAAGAGCCAAGGGTGACAAATTGAGAGGAAAAAATAAATCATCTACATATTTTTAAAAATAAAACAAGAATACACCATGATTTATCTCAAATGCTTTACCTCATCAGCATTCCTGATCTCAGGCAAAACAAAGAAAGTAAATATGTCATGATCACACCTAGTGATTACCTTACTCTTCAAACTAAAAACAAAGATATGTGAATTGGCTCATCAACACCTCTATTTTTTACCAAAGGAAATTGTTTACCATATTTCTTTCTATTTGGTGTCATACTTTTCCCAACACTGTCTACCTTTTTATTTTAATTATAAACAATATCTTGATGAATGGTATTTGGATAAGAAGAGGACATTAGAATTAGAATTTTGTGTTCCTTAGCTGTCTTTTTCTTTATAGGGTACTGGATTTTGTGCTTTGGATAAAAAGCTTATAAATGCAAATTAAAATTTAGAAAGAAAAATAGAATTAATGCTGTAATTTAAGAGACTTGAAATGATGTGGGAGGAAAAAAACAACCTGTCAATTAACCCCTTAGTTATTGCTCAAGAAAAATTTTCTTTACTAGCCAGAACATTCATTTTTATCAGCACTTTCACGTAGCTCTGCAACAATAAAAAAAAAAATAGAGTCACAAAAGTGGCTCTAATGCTTTCTGGGTCCTTGTTATATCTGCCAAGATATCAAAGAAAGGTTGAATTGTATTTAGTGTAATTCTAGGCTTTGGTACATTTTAATAACTCTGATATCCCAAACATCTCTTCAAATAAACAAGCTGCAATTATCACCAATAAATTAAAATATTGGGCCAATTGTCAAATTTTATTAAATAATATGTAAATTTTTATTTCATATATTCATTTGATAATGTATAAAAATATATAAATATTGTGCTTCTGGGATTCATTATGCATCTTTCTAGGATTTTTCTGAAAATCATTGAAAGACTAAGTATGTTTAACTTGGAGGACAAAAGATTAAGGGTTGAGGGTCAGGGGAGTTACCTTTCTACCTCAAGAGCTCTCATGTGGAAAACATGACATTGATATCATATAGAGGGCAGAAGCAGATTCACTGTGCAAAACTCACAGGAATGTATATTTGGGATCATCACAAAAGCACAGCTCCTGACAGAGCTACCAAAGCAGGTGTAGACTATTTCACATAGACTTCTTTTTGTTCCTGGAAATCTTCTGGGCCTGGATGATGACCAGACAGTGGTTTTGTGGAAAGACTTTACCAGAAGGGTGAACAAAACCATCTCCAAGCTTCTGTCTAAATCTATGAATCCATAATTCTGCTCTGTGTTCAGATCAAACTTCCCTTCTTTAGGGACCCTTTAATCTTTGCAAACAAATGCTGACCTCTGTTCTGTGTGCTGACCCCTGTAAGTTGAGGAAGGACAGAGCTGGAAGACTGGATTGAGAGCACTTGTCTTTCAGTTTTATTTTTTCTAATTGGTTCAGAGACTCCTTATAAGAACCTCCCTCAAGCCTCCCTTCCTTTCCTTCTTTTCAACTTTTTCTCCTTTTCAACTTTTCCTCCTTAATCAGCTCTAGAGCATAGTTCCTAAAGGACTTTAGACCGGGTAGAATAATCAAGACTCATCTAAAGCTAACCCGGTTACCATAAAATAAAAACATACACATGATCAATAGTTATCCGAACATCCAGCAAGTTTGGATGATTATGTCATTCCTTATGACAAACAATACCTCATTTTAAAAATGTATTTTAGTGTTGGGGAGAAAATTTGCTTTTTATGAAGATCAGATCTCAGTTTTATTAAAGAATTTTTCTTTCTTTCTTTTTCTTTTCTTTTTTTTATTCCTTGCCTTTCAGGAATCTCAGAATTTGGTGTCTTAAACTTCAGTATTTTTTCTTAGCTTGGGGTCTCTGTTATATTTATTTCCCTTCTAACTTATTTTTACTCCCTTCTTTTTGAAAGTTTTATTGGTTTTATGGGTTTATTATAGTAGTATTTTTATTGGAGAATCTTATGTCCATTTTAAAAAGTAACCACCTATGAATAATAAACTCCTGATATGAAACAAAGAGGTTGATTTCTGGAAATACCACTTCAGTGCCATGGCCCCTGAGGTAATTTGAAGAGGAAAGAAAGGTGGATTCATCCAGGCCTTCTGCATTTAGGCTTTGAAATTCCTATTTGGCGTTGAGGACTTTTTCCTCATGACTTTCTATGTGGTATTATTTATATTAAACAAGATATGCTTTTACATTGTGCTAGTGAAGATGCTTTGTGTACCTTTCCTTTATCCTTAATGGTGATGGGAATAAATGTATACAATTTTTTTCCAGATAAAGAATTGAACCCTGTTTTGTTTGGTAGACCAAATTCTGTGATATAAATTCTCCCATTATGTCTGATTTAAGTTACAACTTAAAGCTACTATTTCTATATTTGGAAAGAGAGGAACATGAGGTTCTTACCAGCTGGTATGAGCAAGCTCTAGCTAGCACTGCACTGTCAGGTTCAAGCATATGCATTTTTATAACTATAGAACAGATTTTCTAATCAGCTTGTTAAGATGTTATCATATTATCACAATTCAAGTGTTTGGAAAACTTGCCATAATTAAAACCTGATTTGTTATTTTTCCACAAAGAAAGCCTCTTAGAATCAGGAGAATGCTAAGAAGGTACATATTCTCAATTAGACCTGTCATATTTTGAACCTCTTTGCCTCCTTTGATCTGCCTAGTGTTCTTAGGTAAGCACTAAAAGACAGAAGAGAGAGGTGGCAAATCACACAATCAGATAATGCCCCTAGAATCCTTCTGAGAAGAAAATGGGGCTCTCTATTGCTAATTAGGAATTTACATGTGGCATTCCTAAACTGAGTGTGGGATTACTGGATAAGAGTTTAAATGTTGCATTGAGTAGGTTCTGAATCATTAGCTCAGTAATCTCCTTGTTGCAGGTTTGTTATCCTTTCTTCCATCATTGAATATCATTTAAGGCCTCAGTTCTAAGATTTATCTGTCCTTGGTGCGCTCTGGATGATTGTGTGATAAATGCACTTGCTTAGCCTGCTTTCATTAGAGCTCCTGGGCCAGTGTGAAGTATGGAGTCAGAAGGAGAAATGCAATTTAGGAGTGAATACAAGGGAATTTGTTTTCCTTGCCACAAGATGGGGATGCTCTCACTTCAGATGCTACCTAGAATCTTCCACAAAAGAAACTGGCCTATAATAAAGCATGAGAATCTTTTTTCTTTTCTTTCTTTTTTTTTCCAGTTTAGATGTGTTCAGTAAATATTGAGTGCCTGGTATGTGCACTAGGTGATGAGGAGACAAAGAAGAGTAAAAAAATGGATTTAAATATCTATATTACTCTCTTAGGGAATTTGTATTAAAATTATTTGTTACTTGATCTTACTTTACAATAGATCTTACTTTGCAACAGCTTAAATACTGTAGGACTCCAGGCACCTGGAAGTATATCTTATACAGAGTATTTGAGGGGTAGGGGGAGACTCAAGTGTGCTTGAGGATGACAATATAGAGAACTTGTAGGCAGAAGGATAACAAAGTATACTTTTACTATTTTTTTTTTTTTTTTTGCTGGAGTTCCCATGGTTTCACCATAGGAGAATATGTATTAGCTAAGAGAGTGGTAGATCCTGCACAGAGCTTTTGCTATTAACTCTTGCACAAGTCCACTTGCTTAAGACATCCTATGGCACATGGACTTAGTAACTCTTACTTAGTATTTTAAAATATGTTCTTATTCTAATACCCAAGGGGTACCAGGGATTGAACTCAGGGGCACTTAACCACTGAGCCACATCCTCATTCCTATTTTGTATTTCATTTAGAGACAGAGTCTCACTGAGTTGCTTCACCATGCCTCATAATTGCTGGGGCTGACTTTAAACTTGCAATCCTCCTGTCTGAGCCTCCTGAGCCACTGGGATTATAGGCATGTGCCACTGCGCCCATCTTGTCATAACTACTTTTTGTTGAACTAGATCGTCTGCTTTCCTCTGCACATGCCATTTGTTTTGCTCTTATAAATGTATACATTCCCATGAACTGGGCTACATCTTACTTTGTTTCATTTTCCTTCTTACTCCCTCATTGGTATCTGCCGTGAAACTAGACTAGCATTTCTTTAAGTAGGATTCGTGGACAAGAATGGGATCAAAATTGGAACTGTTGCTCTCCATGTATGTATAATATGTCAAAATACACCCTACTATTATGTCATAAAAAAAAGTAGGCTTGGTGGGATTTTTGCATTATAAAGAAAATAAAAGGATGGATGTTTAAACACATTAGGGGAGTTAATCCATTAATTAAGGATTTCTCAGTGCCTTTAATATAGTAATATGCAGTTCCTCTACTTGTCATTAATATGAGCTTGCTAAAATTGTAACTTCTATAATCTTCGGTTTCTTCATTTGTAAAATAACCTCATCTACTCCTATGCTTTTGTGAAATTTAAGTGAAAAAATTTACACAAACTCTTAGCTCAGAGCTTCACACATAAGAAATGCACAGAGATGGAAGATCTCATTATAGGTATTCATGTTTTCTTGTTAGGAGTATGTATTTATCTTATTTCAATATTTTATACTGGAAGCTTTGGAACCATTTTGAAAAAAAAATTTCTATTGATCCCCTTTCATTGGGCATAAATGTCTTGAGTTTTCACCTTTTTCTTTGTGTACACAGTTACCATCCTAACCAGGTTTTTATTATTTCCAGGCAGAATGTAGTGTGATTATTGTTAAAAGAAAAAAAAAAAAAAAGCATGAGCTTTGGAGCCAAATATGTGTTTGAATTCTGACATGATACTCTCTGTCTGGAGAACCTTGGGAAAATCATCTAGCGTTTCTGAGACATAGTTAAATATCAACAAAATCTCTTATGTGCATTCACCTATTTATTTATTTGTTCAATAAAACTTTTTGACCTTTTAGTGTATGCTGCGTTCTGTTATCCCTGGAGGGGATAGCAAAAAGAAACGTGTCTTGAGATTGCTCACATCCTATGATTTGATTCACAAGTTTGGAGATAATATGTATATAAAATGTCCCATTTATGTGCAATAAAGAAAGCAGCAAGCTGAACACAGTGGTGCATGCCTGTAATCCCAGCTGCTTCAGTGACTGAGGTGGGAGAATTGTGAGTTTGAGGCCAGCCTGGGCAATGTAGTTAGATAGCCCTATCTTAAGAAGGGCAGGGAGTAGAGGGGAAGGAAAATAAAAGAAAGCATCAAAGAAGAGGTAGATTGTCCTAAGACTGAGAAAAAATTTGTTTAATTTTCTCTATGGCTACATTAGTGGGTATTGTTAGAGAAAAAAAATTATAATTTTCTTTTTTTTTTTTTTTTTTTTTTTAACTTGAAGGCAGTAGGGGTTAAGAGAGAAAGATTAAGTTTGCCCTAGACTTTAGCAGCTGTGTAATGATAAGAGAGAGTTCTGGAAATTGAATGTAGTTAAGTAGGGTAGAGGGATAAAAATTAAGTATTAAGGTAATGGGTGTGGGGTGATCCCAAAGCATGTCATAATGCAAGAGAGATGGGTGGGAACAGCTGATGAAGGATCTCAGGAAGAGATTGGGTTTTATTTTATAAGTAATGAGGGATAATGACAAAATTTAAAATAGAGAATGACATAGCCCAATTTGCAAATTAGACAACCATTCATGTTATGTGGCAGAGTGGAAGAAAAACTAGAAGAGGTTGGTATCACTCACAATCAAGAACATCACATGAAATCCAAGAAATGGACAAGCCCTGAGACAAAGCAGAGGTATTTGGGGGTGAAGGGAAGGGTAGATTAGAAAGCTTATTCAGGAAAAGGTATCATTATGACTTTGAGACTTACTAAGCATAGAAGGTAAAGGAGAAAGAGAAATGATGTTAAGTGACAAAATCTTTATTTGACCAATTGGGTAGGGAAAATATCATGCAAGGAAATCAAGAAGGCCTGCAGAAGAGTATATTTTAGAGTGAAAAGTGTTGGGGAGATTCTCAGTTTAGGTTTGAATAATTGAGTTCAAGGTATCATATTATGCTCAGGTGAAATGTACAACAATTTGATTTGAAGATCTGAGGATTGAGACGGATCTGACATAAAAATGAAAGCTTGGGGGTCTTCAGTGTAGAAGAAGTCGCAAATATGGATGGGACTGTTCAAGAAAGGGGAGGAAATACTGAGAGCTGGAACAGGGACCACTCCTACCACATAAAGGCTTTGTAGACAAAGAGAGACAAATGGGGAGATGAGATCAGAAAACAGTGAGAAACTTGGCATAGTGTTTAGCTTTTAGAATTAAGGTGCCTGTGTTTATTTTTATTTTTTTAACAGAGTTTTTATACTGATGATAAAAGGGTATCATGTCTTATACAAGAATATGTAGCTCTTCTGCAATGCCAAAGATCATGTTGGCCAAACAGTAGATTTTTTTTTTAATTGCTTATTACCTGATAGATGATTTTTAACAGAAGAAAAGAAAAATCTAAGAGCTACATGTGACTACAATTGTCCTGCAGTCCTGATCAGGTGAAGAAAAAAAGCATTTATTTATTTTTTTCTTTCTAGATGGAGAGTTTTTCTAATATTACTAACTAGAATTATAAATTCTTGTTTTAGAATATGAGTAATCTTTAAAAATATAAAATGCTTCTACTTCTATCTTTTGCCACTAGATGGTGGAAGTTGCTGAGCTGATGATTCTGCAAGGATTTGCTCTTTGGAAAGATACTGCAATTTGTGTGGTTAAATTCAGAAGCTCTTAGTGAATAAAGACATAGGAAGAGTTTGGCAAAGATTTGCATACTCATGAATAATGCATTTTGCTCCACCCCAGTTTTTGGTGAGAGGAAATGGTTGAGTGAAATATAACTTTGAAAGATATACTGTATTGAGGCCCAAGAATTCCTGATTAGAATTCTTTGCAAATGAAACGTTTCTTGCTTTAATTATCTTTAATTGGAAAGAGTGCCAACAACATAACCCAATTAATTCAGGCTATTTAGGCCAGGCATTGGAAAAAGAAGAAGAAAAAAAACAATAATCATAAGACCTACCATACCTTCCACATAACCTTCCACAGTTCAAGATTCTTTATGGAACTAAGCCCACCAAGGACTAATGGGTTCCCCCCATGACTTTTGAAAGATGAGATTTGTGGAATAACATTCAAATCTTCGGCTTCTCTCATGCATATAATAATAATCACAACAACAATAATTATTTTTTCTAAGAAATATTAATAAATAATATAAGAAATATTAATAAAGGTATAACTTTTAAAAATTTGCAGTGTTTATAACAATCCTGAATAAACATCCTTAATAATTATTTATAGTTGCAGATGTTTCTGAAGGATTAACTGAATTACAGACAGATCTCACTGCTACCAAGGTCTCTGTTATGATTAGAAATAAAGAACTGAAGTTCACAGAGGCTGCCTATCAATAAAAGGCACTTATTGTTACTATTAATGATGCTGTTGTTATTGGTGCCCTAAAATTATAGGTGGGTACCTCTCTACATCCCTGCCCACTATAGTTTTTTGGTGTGCATGGTTTTTGCTTATTTGTTTTGTTCTCTTTTGTGGGGATACTGGTGATTGAACTCAGGAGTACTCAACCATTGAATCACATCCCCAGCCCTATTTTGTATTTTATTTAGAGACAGTCTCACTGAGTTGCTTAGCACCTTGCTTTTACTGAAGCTGGCTTTGAACTCGTGATCCTCCTGCCTCAGTCTCTGGAACTGCTGGGATTACAGGTGTGGGCATGTTTTTAATTCTTTCTCCTTCACAAAGATTCAGAGAAATTATCCTAAACTTTACACAGTAAGTTAATAAATAAGTGCCAACATTGGTTGGATTGGAGAATATTTTGATTCTTTCCCAGTAAATACAGAAAAGTAATAGCATGTATAGTAGTGGAAAGTGGATGGGCTTTATAATTACCCATTCACTGTGTTTGCATGGTGGCTCTGTTACTTTCTATTATTTAGCACCTTGATTAACTTCTCCTTTTTTGGAAATAACAGTATGGAATTTATTGGATTGCAATAAGATTCATTTGATTATTCCTAGAAAACCTTTAGAATAGTATTTTTTGCATAGCAGTTGCTCAGTAAATGGTTATTATTTTAGTTTAAAAAATAGGTTTATGCAAAAATAAATTTAGGAAATAAACTGTTAAAACTTTCAATAAATGTTGGCTTATTGTTACATCATTATCGTTGTAGGCCTTGAAGTAATGACTTTACACTACATAATATTACCAAGTCAGATAAGCAAGAGTGTGTTATCCAAATGGTTCTCTCTTGTGAAAGTGAAGATGATTTTGGCTAGTTCAAATGAACAGTGGCAAGTGAGTTGGGGACATCAACCTGGGTTTTTGTGGTCCAAACAAGAAATTACTGAGGCATAAAGAAATGGACTTTTCCTTTGTGACTATTGTGGAAGATATGAGAGCAAGGGGGGAGGAAGGAATGGATTATTTCTAAGCCACTTGGATGAAAGCAATATTTATAATCCCTGTATGTTCATTTAAAAAATATTACTTTAAAATTTTAAGAACATAATTTCATGGTAACAAGTTGACATCTAATAAGTTTTGGGTAAGAAAATAGAGATCTCTAACAAACACTGGATTCATACATTTGCCTAAAGTTTAGGGAATGTCATTATTAAGTCACGAAGAGGGAACCAGTTTTTGTTCTATGGCTATAATGTATTTGTAAAAATACTCCACTTATTTTGGATATAGATCAAATCCCATTTTTATAAACTCTAACGGGCCACCTAGCACCATTTTATATGACTATTTATGTTGTTATTGAAATCAGGTGCTTATTAATCTGGGGTTCCCTTTGACAAGGAGATTTTGGTTTTCATCAACAGTTTTGTTGTTTTTGTTCATTTATATTCATTCAACAAAACCACTAGCTTACTGTAGGTTGATGGTATGAAACAGCTGTTCATGGCTAAAATTTAATTTTATGAGGCTTTTTTTTCCCTTTAAAATGACATCTGCTCATCTAGCTTTTGGTCTAGAGGTTCTTTAGGAGAAAAAAATAATAATATTTAGCATTTATTGCTTTCCTAATATACTCTAGATGCTTTTTAAAATGTTTTGCATGTATTGGGTTTTTCTACTCAACAACCCTATAAAACAGGTTTTTTGTTTGTTTGTTTTGTTTTTTAGGAAACAGAAAAATGAGCACACAGTTTGAAAAGCTTTTCTAAGTTCACATAACTAATACTTGAAATATATGAGGTCTGAGTCCAGCTAGTCTGAAATCTGAGTTCTCACTCTTAAACACATTATTCACCAGAAAATGAGAATCATATACTTTTTTTTTTTCTTTTTGGGTTCCGGGGATTGAACTCAGGGGCACTTGACCGCTGAGCCACATCCCCAGCCCTAGTTTGTATTTTATTTAGAGACAGGGTCTCACTGATTTGCTTAGCACTTCCCCATTGCTGCAGCTGGCTTTGAACTCGAGATCCTCCTGCCTCACCCACCTCAGCCACTGGGATTACAGGCATGTGCCACTTACCCTGGAGAGAATCATATACTTTTAATATAGAAGAGGACAATAAAAATGATCCATTCCAAGGTTTTCAAGCTGCAGCTGATCCACTGGTAGGAATCGGCTTGAAATAAACTTAGTTGGTGATTGTGGAATAGAATTAAAGGATAGGATAGAAATGGCTCATAATATCAAATGTATTTTTCTCTGTGATGAAGGTCAATGAAGTTAGCAAGCCACTGATATGGTTTAACTTCCCCAAATTGTAAATGAGGGGAAGGAGAAGTTACAAGACTTCTCAAAAGCACATTAGTTTCCCTTTTATTTTCATGAGTCCTTTTTAAAAATTTTTCTCTCTCTCTCTCTCTCTCTCTCATTCTGTTATTCTCTTCCTTCCTTCTTCTAGCTGCCACATAGGAGAGAAAACTTTCTAAGTCTAATTTAATTCATTCAGCATTTTTTTCTCCAGTTTCATCCGTTTACCAGCAAATAACACAATTTCATTCTTCTTTAAGGCTGGATAAAACTCCATTATGTATATATACAACATTTTCTTTATCAATTTGTCTGTTGACCAGCATCTGGGCTGGTTCCATAGCTTGCCTATTATGAATTGCATAGTGGTAGAGCACTTATATAGCATGCATGAGGTCCTAGGTTTAATCACTAGCACCACAAAAATAAAATTAAATAAAAAATAATTAAATTCAAATTCAATACATTGAAATTATTTTTCCTACTGCTAATTATTCACTGATTCTATTGTATAAAATACAAAGATACTACATTTTGAAAAAATTATAAAGCAGCACTTTTGGTCAGGAATGGCTAAACCTGAACTTGAATCCTTTATAGTATTAACTGTTTTGGCAGCCATCACTACTGATTAAGTTACTCAAATCAGTGGTTCTTGCTGGATGCAGTGGCGCACACCTATAACCCCAGCGGTTCAGGGTATTTGAGGCAGGAGGATCACTAGTTCAAAGCTCGTCTCAGCAATGGCAAGGTGCTAAAGAACTTATTGAGATCCCGTCTCTAAATAAAATACAAAGAATAGGTCTGGGGATATGGCTCAGTGGTTTGAGTGCCTCTGAGTTCAATCATCCCAGGTATCCTTAACACTCATCACCCCCCCGCAAAAAGAAATCAGTGGTTCTTAGAATTTTGTGTATATTAAAATCACACAGAGGCCCAGTCCTATCCAACTCCATGAAGCCTGGAGATTTGTAGCAATTCTGCACTACTCCTGAGTGTAGTAGTAGGATAGAGAGGGAGGTATATTTCAGGGAGGATGGCAGCATGTTGCAGTTCTTTCAGAGACTGCCACATGGACTGTTAAGGGGGTTAAAACCATCTTAAATGGGAATATCAAAGATAGGAGTGATGTTGTCTGTAGAGAAAAGATAGCTCACAGGGACATGTGACTCTTGTCCACAAATTGTTTGAAACAGGAAATTATTTTAGACAATTTTCTATACCTCTAGTGTAAACAATGTGGAAACCAACATGGTCCATGTAAGTTTTAAAAAACATTTAAGGGAACTGTTAAAGACAGAATGGACTGCCTTGTAAGGTGGTGGGATTTCTGCTACTGAAGGCATTCAAACAGAAGCTAGAAAATTATCAGGGAGACAGATGATTTAGGTATGAATTACTTAGTATTTTTGAAGTGTCCTTTGAAAAATTGATGAAAACTATGAGCCTTTTCCCCAGAAAAAAAAAAAAAAACCAGCAATATATACCCACAAAACTTTCACATAAAATTTCAAGATGCTACGGATCACATGCAGCCCATTTTTGAACTCCCTTAGGAGTACAAGCTTGAGGTTAAGAACTTTTATATGGACTAAATTTCAAGTTTCTGTTCATTGCTGAAAATTTATGATTCTCATTTCTCTGCCTCACAGTTCTTGCATGATTAGGGAATGCTTGTCCTTCCCAAGAAGAAATCTTTTGTAAATGTCAGGAAAAAAAAAAACAGGAAGACACCCAATCCATTGTGCCCATGAGATATGCCCAGTTCCACAGCATCCTTTAGGAGCAGAAATCAGTAGGTTCAAGGTGAAATATTTGAGCCTGTATTTTGTTCAAGATAATGCTCTAAAGGCAGAACCTTTCTGCCTGATCCCCTTCTCCTCAGTATCTTTTTGCATTCTCCTAAAGCAATATTTTATGTTTATTAGTGTCATAAGCTTTTACCACCTTTGCAAGCCAAGAGTAATAATATCTTGACTCTCTAAATTCAGCTTTTAACTGTCCTAAAATTGTTTTCTCTATGCTAAATGGAAGTTTCAGCCTAGCAAAGAACTGATCTGAAATTACTCCCATCAACTTGCTAAAATGATGATGGATTTTCCATATGTTTCCAGCACAAAGGAATTCCAGTATGTGGCTAGATTGTTCATAGAAATATGAGTCGTAAAATGTGCACTGGATGTTTATTTTTTCATCAGAAGTGCACTTAAATTGAACTCTTCTTTTCTCAGTATCATTAAGATATTGATAGGTTCAGAGTTGCTAGGTTTGAAATTTTAAGAATAGCTAGCTCATAACATTTCACTTGCTGCTCCAGGGCAGGGTGAGTTGCTTATAAATCAGGCTACAAATATGATGAATTGGATGTCTCCAACTCAATTAGCTTAATGTGGGTAGGAGGATTTCCAGGTTTTGAAGCCTCTGTTTTACTAATCCTCTGTGCAGACTGTTATATAAAATGTGGCTGAGTATAAATGTCTGAGTCTCAGAGAAACACGGTTGGTATTTTTCATTTCAGCATCCAATGTCATCCTGTATTTCATAGCTTTGATTTGGATCCAGAGCCACTGAGTGACGGTTCTTAACATGATTTATATTATTGTAAGCCTTACCTTGTTATCTTTCTGCCTCCTGACCGAGTTAAGAAAGTAGCCTAATAGAATCGCTGCTGTCACTGGGTGATTTAATTGGAAGGAAAAAAAATCTCAGCAATTTAAGGAAAACTGCAGAAGCAGGAGCTGTTTCTCTGTCAAATAAATGATCAGATGAGATGGGCCCTAGAAAAGCAGATGCTGACAGTTTGGAGAACTTCCAACATACCCATCAAACTTTCATAGTGAAATTTGTTGGCAGGATTGATTATGGAGTTTGGTTGTTTTTTGTTTACTTAAGAGAATATATCAAAACCCTGGGTAATGCCTATTTTAAAGAAAACATCTTGGATTTAAAAACCTTATGTGCCTAAGAATATCATTTGATATTTCCTTTATATTTTCTGTCTCTTAGCACTTATTAGTTGGATTATCACCCTACATATATTTTCTTCTCCTTCCCCTGCTCTCTAGTAGACCCAGTCTCAGCTGTGTCTTGCGTATTGCTTTCCTTTATGTTTTTAAATTGACAGATGTAGTTGTATGTACTTACCATATGTAACAGATTTTTTTGAAGTAGGTCTGAATTGTGGGATGACTAACTCTAGCTGATTAATGTACACATTACCTTACATAATTATCATGTTTTGTGGTGAGAATATTTTACATCCACATTCCAAGCAGTTTTCATGAATATAATTTGTTAACTATAATCACTATGTTATATAATAGATCTCTTGAACTTTTCCCTTTTGTTTAACTGAACTGACAAGATCTTTTCATCTCCTCACCCTCACCCACAACCTCTCAGCCACTTTCTACCCTCTACTTCTATGGTATCATCCTTAGATTTCATACCTGGGTGAGATCATGCAAGTACTTGTCTTTTGGTGCCTGGCTTATTTCACTTAATATAATGCCTTCCATATTTGTCAGTGTCATTGCAAATGGCAAAATTCCCTTCTTTTCTTGACTGAATAATATTCTACTGTGTATATGTAACTCATTTTCTTTATCCACTCATGCACTGATGGAAACTTAGTTTGATTCCATATTTTATCTACTGTGAATAATGTTGCAAGAACTGTGGAAGTGTAGGTGTCTCTTTGACAGACTGACTTCATTTCCTTGGGATATATACCTAATAGTGGGATTATTGGATCATATGATACTTTTATTTTTTATTGTTTTTCGTGATATTGTGCATAAGGCTGTATTGATTTATATTCTCTCTAACAATTGTGCAGGGTTTCTCTTTCCTATACATTCTCACTATCCTCGCCAGTAATCAACACTTGATTTTTTGGAGACAGCTGTTCTAAGGTGTGAGACAATAGCTCATTGTAGTTTTGATTTACAGTTCCCTGATCATTGGTGTTGTGGAACATTTTTCCCTATATCTATTATCCATCTGTATGTCTTCATTTGAGAATGTCTATTCAAGTCTTCCCCATTTTTATCAGGTTATTTATTTTGTTGATATTGAGTTGATTTGGATCCATGATTTATAGGTAACATGATATACCCTTTTCTGATGTCTCTTTATCAGATTTATATTTTTAAATTATTTTCTCCCATTCTGTAGGTTCTTTCTTCACTCCGTCAGATGTTCCCTCTGATGCACAAATACATTTTAGTTTGATGTGATTCCATTTGCCTATTTTTGCTTTTGTTTCCTGTACTTTTGGGGTCATAACCAAAATAATTCCTGAAATTATTATCTAGACAAATGTCATGGAGATATTTCCCTATGTTTTCTTCCATTAGTTTTATAACTTATATTTAAGTCTTGAGTGATTTTTATATATGGTGTGAGATAAGGATCAAAATTCATTCAATGGACATTCAATTTTCTCAAACCATTTATTAAAGGCAGTTCTTTTCCCATTGTGTGTTGGCACCTTTGGCAAAAATCAGTTGGCTGTAATTGTGTGGTTTTATTTCTGGGCTTTCTACTCTGTTCTACAGTCTACATGTCTGTTTTTATGCCAGCACTATGCTCTTTTGATTATTATAGCTGTGTAGGATATTTTGAAGCCAGGTAGTATAATGCCTCTAGGTTTGAATTTTTGCTCCAGATTGCTTTTGCTATTCAGGGTCTTTTGTGATTCCATACATATTTTAGGATAGATTTTTTCCTATTTCTGTGAAGAATGGCATTGGTATTTTGAAAAGAATTGTGTTGAATCTATAGACCACTTTTGTTAGACCATTTTTACAATATAAAATTTGTTTAAACCATGAATACAGAATATATTTCCATAGAGTTGTGTCTCTTTCATTTTCTCCTATTAGTATCTTAGTTTTCAGTGTAGAAATCTCTTACCTCCTTAGTTAAATATATTTCTAAGTATTTTATTTGTAGCTATGATAAAGAGGATATTTTTCTTAATTTCTTTTTCAAATAGTTCACTCTTAGTATGCAGCAATACTACTGAATTTCACAGCACTGAGGGAGGGCAAAAGCCCAGGGCTGCTGAATTTGGCAGAATACCATGTGGATCAAAGTATCACACAAGCCTAAACTCTGGGCAGAGGCAAAGAGTTTTGCCTTGGGCAGAGGCAAGTCTAGAAGGTCAATTGAGTGAGGTTTTATTGTGTTGGGATCAGTGTTGGGTTCAAGGCAAAGTCCTATGCTTACTTCCCTTTTTTGCCTCCAAGCATACCCTATCATTTCCTGTGTTCCTCTTCCTGGGGTTGGGGAAGGAATGATATAATATAAACTGTCCTTCAAATTATTTTCAGTGCTTCCACTCTTATTATTGTGCTGTAGCCAGATACTCTGATTTCTTACCTGGTTTTCTTAGCTCTTATGAAAGTATGTTCACGCATGGATAATTGTTCAAATTTATGTTTCACGGAGAATAATGACTGTACAATCCTACTCTACCATCTTGTTCTACTTTGGAAAATTGCACATTAATTGTTAAGTTCAAGGACTTTGAAATGAAATCAACATGGTCAGTCCAAGTTTGTCCAGGACTCACTGTATATGACCTTAGGCAAGAAACTGGGCTCTCTAGGCTTTGCTTTTCCACCTATTAAATGATGGTTTCAATAACTACTTTATGGAGTTGGAATGAGAATTAAGAGGGATTGAGGGATGTAAGGGCATGTTAATGGAGAATGAAGGTTAAGGTTAGTGGTTAGACAGTGCTTGATTACTACACAGTGAATGGAATGATGAAGGGGATAGTCCACTTGCCCTGCGTTCATTCACATGTTGGCTCCCTTTGGCTC
Organism: Marmota flaviventris; assembly: GCF_047511675.1. Lineage (NCBI taxonomy): Eukaryota > Metazoa > Chordata > Mammalia > Rodentia > Sciuridae > Marmota > Marmota flaviventris. Next base: position 72,079,919 of record NC_092506.1, on the reverse strand, counting down.
ACAGGGTGCTTCACATGCCTCCTTTCATTAGGACAACATCCCTATGAAGTGGCCAATTTTTATTATTTACACCTTTCAAAAAAGAAACTGAGATTAATCTGTTTGCTTAAGATTATGCAGTTAATAAATATTTCTGCATACTCATACATAAAATAAATTGTGTATTCTTTATGTCCTGCCTTGTGTAGATCCCTAGAAATCTAAAATTGATTGAGAAACAACCCTATCTTTAAAGCAGCACAAAGTCAAGTGCAGAATAAAAAAAAAAATAGCAAATAATGAGGACCAGGACAGTGTTATACTGACTTTTATTTCTCTCAGATTCTCTCAAACCTGATGTTTTTAAGGCACTCCATCCTGACATTGGTTTTGCTTTACCTACCAATTTTCTCTGTGTTCCTAGTAGTTCTTGGTAAATGTTGACATTATTAGCTCAAAAATCTGTGGAATAGGCTGGGGTGTAGCTCAGTGATAGAATGCTTGCTTAGCATGCATGAGGCCCAGGGTTCTGTCCCCAGAAGTGAAAGACAAAGGAGACAAAATGAAATCTGTGGGCAGGTAGAGGTTTCCTGTGCCCCAAAGGCACTTACATGCCACTGTTGGGAGGGCACAGGCAGAAATGTCTTTATAGCTTTTCTGAGAAATGCCTACTGCCTTTGAAAATGCCAACTGGTCTATTGCTTATATGCTTTTTTTAAAAGAACAATAATCCTAAAACCTTTTTCTTAACTTGGTTAAAGAAAGAAGAAAATAAAGTAGTAAAGGTACAGGCTCTGGGGCATGCAGGAATAATAATTTGAACCCAAGCTCTGTCATTTGCTCAGTGCCTGACCTTGAGAATGTCACCTAGTGGTTCTTAGTTCCAATAAATTTATCCAAAGGGGTTGTTATGAGGATTAAAATAGTTTATACAAAAATTTGCCTAATCATAAGAACCAGGTGGGATCATTTTTTAAAGTCCACATTTTTGGACCCATTTAGAAGTAATGAATCAGAAGCCCCAACTAGGGGCCTGAGAACCTGCAATTTTACTCTATTGCAGATGACTTTAATATCAGGCAAGTTTGGGAAACACTGAGAAAGAGAATGCAAAGAACCAGCACAGTTGTGTGATGTGACCTGCTACTCAGGAAGCACCAAGAGACTCCACAGCAGTTATCTTATCATTCAGGATTGTTTTTGATGTTGCGTTCAAGGGAGTGGGTTATTTCAATCTGGAAATTTTTGATGATTAACATACTGTTCAGCACATTCATAATTGTCAACATAAGTTATTCAATTAAATCACTCAATGAAGATGTTTTGGAACCTATAAAATATATTATTTTAGGAGCTCTAGAAGAGACAAAACTACAAGTAAACTCTGATATAATCTGAAGAAGTATAAATGTTATCATTATGTTTTAATGGTTTATGAAGGAGAGGGGTTCATTCAATCTGGAGTTCAAAGAAAAGTGTTCATTTGGACCAAATGAGGAAGCAGTGTTCCAAAAATTATGCTAATTTTTATTATTCATTTTATTAAATTATTTCTATATTAAATTGAATGGAAAGAGGCATTCTTGCTTAAAAATGAAATATTACAAAAGATAAATGTAGGAAAAAATGTTTCTCTGCCTGCTATCAAGAAATCTTGAGCTAGGAGCTATAATCTCACCACATTGTTTTTTTCCTACTATACCCCTTTGAGCCCACTTGATAGATTATTATTTCCTATTTTTCTTATCCATAAGACACCTTCTGAAAAAAAGATGTATTTTCTCCTTGTGGCATTCAGTTAGCATTTCCATAGCCATCAAATTCCAAACATGAGAGAAGGAAATATTCCATGGGAGAAGTTATCTTGAGAGGTCACAGTGTTATAAATTACTTACCACTTTGGATGGAAATTTTTCTGAATGAATTATTTGGCTGTCCCACTCTTAGAGAATATGAAACAAAAACCCCAATTTTTTCTTGTTTCATGGTCAAAACTATATACTTTAATCATTGTCCTTTAATAACAATTCATTCAATGTTGATAAAATTTCTGTTATTTCAGACTGTAGAGAATAAAAAGTGCCTTCCTGTATGATGTCTTCCTACAATGAGTGAGTGCTAAATGACATAATCAGTAATAACATGAATAGCTGGCATTACAAAAAGTACTCACTGTGTGCCAAGTGGCATATTGCCTCCATTAGAAACTGTCCCTCATGACAATTCTTTGAAATCAGTAGTATTTGATTCCTATTTTACACATAAGAAGACAGTCTCAAGCTATATAACTTCCTTAGTCACACAACTAGGTTAGTAGCACAGCTCTGTAGTTTTGTTCTGCTAAGTGTTGTTTCAGATTCTCTAATCTATTTAGTGTAACTGGGAGCAAAACTCTTAGGGATTTGGCTCTTTAATTTAGATTGTGCAAGATATTATTTCTAAACTCACTTTTTCTTTTATAAAATGTGACTGTTATGATTTTGAGAATTCTTTAGTATTAAATTAGATAACATGTTATAATTTTTTTAAAAGTCAACTTAGTCCCCTGCACAATTTTCCAGCCATTGAATCTGTCAATATTTTTTCTTCCCCAGACTCTGTTTTCTGAGTAGCTATAAATAGACCTTCTTGCTCTATCCTCCACATCACAATCTTTTTCATATATTCTATCACATTTTCTATTTTATGTTCTGTAAAATTTTCAACTCACCACTTCCCTCTTTAGATGTGAACAAAATTTGCTGTTCAATTCAGTGTTTTCTCATTTCAGTACCTAGATTTTGTACTTTCTCTCAAATTATTCCAGTTTTATTTTGAATATTTTTGCAAGTTCTTTCTTTCATTGTAAGTGCTTACTTATAAGATATGAAATTTGTATTGTTTTAAGCCACAGTGCTTATGCTAACTTCTTACAGCAGCAATATAAAACTCATAAAAGAATAATGGGTAGTACAAGGCTGAATGATGGTGATATATCTAGTATCTGAATGAAGGGGAGAAAAAATAAGAAGAATTTACTGCCCAGAGAAGATGATATGGCAGCAGACCGCTGGCAATTATTCTGCTCTCTCAGTCAATCCATCCTCAATGTAGACAGACAATCATGTGACAACCATGGCTTCAACATGTCAGTGGCTGAGGTCATCCTGCTTCTCTGGTTCTTATTCTTTGTTCATTCTATAGTCTTTAAAAATATAATTCTGCTTCCCAAGTAGACATTTTTACTGGAAAGTCTGATTTGCCAATGACGTTTCCATTCTTCTTGGCAGATTTGTCCCTCCCTGCAGATTAATTATTAGGTCTCAGGTTTCTATGCTCTCACCTACTCACACATTCAAGGAGTATTCATTGAGTCTACCTTATGTGTCTGGTGCAGCACTATTATCAATTCAGAAATAAATCAGATATAATTCCTGCCCTCAAGGACTCACAGTCAGATGAGGCAAATATTCTAAAAGATTCTTAAGTAGCAATTATAATGCAGCCTGGTAAATGATAAAATAGGAATAAATACAGAGTATTTAACTTCCACAAGGACAGCTAGTTCAGATATATGGGAATTTCATGGGCTAAAATCAAGTTGTCCATAGACACAAGGTAAGAATCAGTTGCCTTGTCTTTTCTAGCTTCTAGAGAACATTGTAGAACATTCCTTGGCTTATGACCCTTTTTCCATCTTTAAAGCCAGAAACATATCATCTTTAAATCTCCTTCTGATTGTGCTTCTGTCTTCACATATCTAACTCTTTAGCATCCATGTGGTAACATAGAAACCAGATAATCCAGGACAATTTCCAACTTCAATGTCCTTACTTTAATCATATCTGCAAAGTTATTTCTTGTCAGGTAGGGTAACAAGGTCACAGGTTCCAAGGATTAGCCTGTGGACTTTTGGTGGGGGCGATTATTCTGTCTACCCTGACTCTTAACAGCCTTTCTAAAGAAAATTAAACTAAAATGTATGAGATTGGACTGTAAAGTATACATACTACTGTACTTTACAATTGTCTACCTTCCTTTCAATCTATAAAATACACCTGAGAAGCTTCTTGTTCCCCAAATCTCATTTACAAACACTTTTAAAGATAACACATTTCTTTGTATTATTTGCTACTATTAAATAATGCTAGAAATGCTAATATAACTATCTCTTTTAAAAACAGAAAGACTTGATGGGAGGGGAGGGGAGGGGGGATAGGAAGGGTAGCAGAATACAATAGACACTAGTTTGGCTGTATGTATAAATGTGACTGTAAAACCAATGTGATACTGCAGTCTGTACACGTAGAAAAATAAGAATTCATACCCCATTTGAGTCAAATGTATGATATGTCAAGATCATTGTAATGTTTTCAGCAACTAATAAAAAAATAAAAAAAGAAATTAAAAAAATAAAATAAAAACAGAAAGACTATTTTTATGGTGATGGGGATTGAACCCAGGGCTTTGTGCATGCTAACCAACACACAACCATGGAGCTACACCCCCAGGCATAACTGCCATTTTTATTGCTGAACACAATGAGGCTCTAGACTAGAAGCATTTAACTCTATGTAGTACCTACAATAATTTTGAAAGGTTTTATTGTCCTTATTTTGCAAATTAGGAGTCTGATATTGAATGAAAATTAAACACTTGCTTAAAGCCATCTAACCACTATATGTATATGATGGAACTGAAATTCATATTAAGTGTCTCTGATTCAGTACTTGCAATAATTTTACTATGTCTGGACTTTTAAATATGTTATCCAATCTTTCCAAGTCTCAGATTACTTAGCTACAAAATGCAAGCAGAACCTATTTCATAGGATTCTTATGAAGACAAATGAGATGTTATGTGTAATATATGCAATTATTTGTCATAGCCACTGGTATATATATTGTGTGCTAACTAATTATTACTTTTAATTTTAAAAATCTGAATTTCATTGATATCTTATACCTAGTTTGGTGGAGGTAGCCACTTACTATTCTGTTGATATATAAGCAATGATTATGTGAAATAAGTAAGATATAGTTTAATATGATTATTTCACTGTGATCATAATTGTGGTACAGAAAGACTGAGTGTCAAAAGAAAGCTATCCATACAGACAGTTCTCCTGAATGCAAGTTCAATGATCTACCTATTGGCCATTTTAACTAATTTGACATAAAATAATATAAAAGATTGAATGGCAAACATACTATCCATAATATTGCATAGTGATAAGAACAAATGTTTTTGTTATATATTTGTGTGCATGGGAGATTGGGGAGAGGGGCTGACTTAGAACTCATCTGTAAATAGATGATTCATTCAAAGAAAGTCAAATTTTAAAGTCAATTCATAGATGTTGCAGCTAAAACTTTGTGTCAACACATTGTTTTTTCGTTTTGTTTTGTTTTTTCAGGTGAAGCTCAAACTGTCAGACTCCATTATTTGTATATAATCCTTTGGGTCATTGTTTATTTCTAACAAGAACTATGAAGATTTCAGTGCTAAAAATGACTTTTTAAAAAGGTTGGCTTAAATTCCTGGAAAAAAATACTACATAAATTCTTTACTTATTAATCAACTTTAGGTTTTAAGAAAAAACTCTGAAGATGAAAAAGAATGTTGGCAATTAGGTCAGCACAATCTCAGGTTTTATCTTTGAAGTAGGGCTTAAACTATATCTTTGATAAATAAGTAATGAGGTTTCCCATGATAAACTAAAATATCTAGTCATAACAGTGTTTGATAATAAAAAGGATGTCATCAATAATTTAGATTTAATAATACCCAGAATGGTTTCTAATAAACCAAACATTTAGTCATCAGGTCAGTTTTGGTATTATAAATTCAAAAAATCTTGTCTGTGATTTGCCTGAAGGAAATTAATATCCAAAGACTTCTTCCTCCTTGCAGAGGAAGAGCATGGTGGAAGGACAACCATTCAAATAACCACATTTCTGAGCTTCAGGGTTTTTCTGTGTAAAATTATGTAATACTATAATAGGATTACTAAATGAGATAATACTTGCAGAGAGCCAGAATAGTGTCTGGTGCATAGTAAGTCCTCAGCAAGTAGAAGCAGCTATTTTTGTCCCTGTTTTCAAGGATAATATTAATGCCATGTTTGGCAGAAAATCTACATGCTTATCATAGTTATATACAGATTTTCAAAGTCCCATTTTAGATTCATCAGAATACATTGTAGGGAAAAGTACATAGTAATCTCTTTATAGAGTGTTTATAAAACTAAAGAATAAGCATTGAAGAGTTATGGAACTTAAAGTTACCTTACAAACCTAAGTTATGATGATAAGAAAGGTGGAGTTATGCTTATAGCACGTATTTCAATTTCTTCACTGAGGTTCATTTTTTGAGCATGTCTGGGCTTTTACTAAGGTTCTAAGACAAATGTGTATACTGTTGAACCTGCTGATTCAGACTTTTCTTAAGAACCGTCTATCACTTTAACTTACTAGGCATTCTATCCCTGGTGCTGGAACATGTGGCAAAGACAGATTGCCTGGTGGGAGATGAGGGTGAGTTGGCCACCGAGGTCTCTCATCTCATCTGTTCCTAGGAAAATACCTTTGACACTAGCTGAAGAAAATCAAGGGTCCTGGTTAGCAGGTTGCATTAAAACAGTTTGACATTAAATTCTCCAGCTTCAGATAGGTGAATTGTTCTGCTCTTTAACACCACCCTTTCCCCAAAATGTAATTCAGAGACGTTTATTATTTGTCTACTCTGCCAAATCCCCTATTAGGTCCTTTATACCTATTAATCCAACTGTATAAGACAACTCTTAAAAATAGTATTGAGCATTCAGAGATGAATGAAGTAATTTTCTTATCTTTCTCTATCTACCGGTTTCTCTATCTACCAAAAGAGACCATTGCCAAAGGTCTCTCCCATAAAAAATTATATGATATCCAGCCCTGACTTTTTCAACAGATTACCCCTCTACTCCATACCACTACCATTAAGTCTTATCCTTCAAGTCATTATTCAAACCACCACTTCCAAGAAGATTTTTAGAATGTATTATAGAAAAATCTCTTCAGTTCCACTCAGTGTGGTCGGTTTTTTACTTTTTCTTTCCTAACTATTCCAGTTAGGTACTTATTCCTGACCACGGAAAATTTTCTCCAGAGATGTGAGCGATGATATACTTACTGTCCAGATTCCTGTTATTTGTGGTTTTTAATTTCTTCTACCATAGCCCCTTAAGTATTTACCTACTTTGGTTTTCTCCATTTTAAAGAGGAAGATCCTTAGGGATCTGGGTAATTTGCAGACCTCCATAATTAAATAGGTAAACATCCCTTAAAATGTTCAGGTCATTTTAAGAAACTAATCTTCATGGAGACATTTGATGCTCTTAATACACAGATGAAGCTGAAAGATGAGGTTGACTTCCCAGAGTTCATAACTTGGGTTGGGAACAAAAGTAGGTTCTGAAATCAAAAGTCTTTTAGGCATTAGTGTGTCTAAACTTTGAAAAGAGGTTTCTTTACTACTTCTAATGGGCTTTCCACTACGTTAGTTATTTCTCCTTACAGAATTTCTTTTTTGATGGTTATTAGGTAACTCTGACATTGAAGACAATTTTGAAACAAAAATGTAGTTTAGAGGACATTGGCCTATTTTTATTATTATAGATAATAAAATCTCTTACATTGCACTGAAAAGTTTTAAAAACTGACATGAAAATGACTATTTCATACAATTCCAATGACGTTAGCAAAGAATTTTTATTCCAATTTCATAGGTGAGGAATTAAAATATATGCGACTCCCTGACACACACATATATAAAACAAATAATCAGAAATGAACTCCCCTTTCCCACTTTACTCGGCTCATGTCCAATGTCTCCTACTACCTCCCTTTTTAATTGAAGAATATATCTGGGAAATAAGTGACTTTTCATATGTGTTTGAAATTTTTCATAGTTTAAAAATTAAAAAATAGGAATTTTATGTTTAGAAACCTATATGTTCCATATTGGAGTAATCAAGTGCTAAGAAGTATAAGAGTTGAAATATTGTATCTACATACTGCTATTATTAGCTTATGTCTGAGAACCTACTATGGGTCAACCAATCAAGGAAACCAGAGTTGGGGTGGGGAGTTGGCCAGATATCAAGTTGTCTCAAGTCAGGTGGGCCGAATTCAACAACCAACATCTCTGTATAAATGAGATTTTTTTGTTGTATCTTCCGGAGTATATTTGTCATTTGCTTCTTAAAATATCACCTGAATCATGGGAAAGGACTTTTAACTGCTGTACCTCTATTGGACAGGCTTGTGTCTACCTGGAAAAACTGGATAAGGGGTCATCTCGGCATTAGCTTTTTAATGTTTATAGGGTTTTCAGGTCCCAATGTATGTTGGACCTTGAATCTTACTCATGTGTAAGAGAATTTGGACCTTCACATGGCTTCTATTTACTTGTCCCCAATTTAAATAAACAAGGATACTTTCTTGATGCCCTGGAGCTATTAATGCAGAAACTAAACCTGCCCTAAGCAAAGAGAGGCTAGGAGATCAAAGCTAAATCACCCTTCCTGAACTGGAATGAAAACAAGAATAGGAAAATGCTCCCTAAATATTAAGTAGTTCCTCTATCAAGATCCCTGGATTTTAGTTTGCTCACGTGTGAATGTATTTTTAAGCTATTTAATTTTCTAGCTATAAATTTCTCCCTAACCCCCTTAGTTTAGCCAAAATAATTTCTTTGCTTTCATGTTTCTTGCAACCAAATAGCCCTAGCTGAGACATTGCTGTGTGAAAAGACTATTGCCTGCCAGGGTAAGAACTGCCAGTTAGCTTTTCCAGGTATCTACTCAGGAAGGAACTGAGTGCTGAGAGCAAAATGTCCTTCCTGGAATATGTTTTAAAGTCTCCCTATCGAATGGTCCATTTCCAAATTACTTCAACCCTTTACTGTATGTATTTTACTTCCTTTATCACTATCTGATTCTATTTTATTTATTTTCCTCTGAGTATTTTGTCTTTTTTTTCCCTAAAATTAAATCTCCTTGAGGGCAGAAACATGTTTATTCCTGTCTGTATTCCCAGAAAATATGGCAATGTTTGGCATATAGAGTACCAGTAATTATTTTCGATGAATAAATGGATAACTGAATGTGTGGCTGAATAAAACCTCTCCACAATCAAATAGCTCCTGAGGGACAGAGGTTGAACAGACGCTAAAATAACCTGACTCTAATGTGTTCTCTTACCCTCTCTGCCAGATATGTAGGCAGTTAATAAGCAAGTAGATTGTGTGTGGGGACTGGGAGGTTATGGATGGGAGCATACATACCCATGTATGTGTATGCTTGTGAGTTCAGGAGCGAAAGAAACAGAGACAGAGAAATAAAGTGAGACTATTGAAAGTGAAAGTATCTGCTTTGATTTGCTAACCTGGCAAATGTTTATATTTAGTGCCAAGCTAAGGCATTTACTTAAAGTAAAACTGTTAATCTTTGCTTTATATTTGAGCTAGTAAAGCATTTTCATCCAAGAGAGCCATTAAGGCTACAAGTATCTTTTAGTTTAGAATAGCAGTTTTGGAAGTAGTATAAGTATGTAGATGGCACAGAGCCTCCCAGTTGTAATATATAGCACAAACTTTGTGTTTTAGCACCTCTTCAGAGTAAAGGTCATGGATTGTAGCTTTGGAAAGTATGGTAGTTCTGAGTTCCTGTGCAAATGTGAGCTACAAAATTGTTATTACCCCATTGTTGATAAAATGTCTATTCAACCTGAAATACACCACCATTAGGAATTATATTAGATTCTTAATTAATGCCTAATTTAATGCTTGCAATAGACCTATGACACAGATACTACCATGCCATTTTACAGATGAGAAAATTGAGGTTCAAAGAATTTAAACAGATTACTTATCTGATATCAAAGAGCTAGGATTCAGCATCAGTTTTGCGTTTCATTACTTCAAGCTTTTAACCACTTAATTGTGTTTGGAACAAGATGGTAAAACTCTTGAAAAAGAACATTTTTTTCTGTTTAAACAAATTACTAAGTATTAAACAATATGTAAGAATCCATGTCTGTAATGGAATTAGCAAGGACTAGGAATTACAAAATGTGGGTCCTAGGTATAGCTTTAAAACTCTGTCTTGGGACCTTAAACAGCATATCCTTTGGTGAACTTGAAAAAGCATTGTATCAGGCTCCTACATACCTGCATCCAACCTTAGCCTTGCCATTTCCTTTTCTATTTCTGTGTATAAATCACTTTACTTATAATTGCTTCAGTTCCCTAACTGTATGACCAGGAAAATAACATGAGACATGTGTGGGAATTAAGAAAGGAAAATAATATTTATAAGAAAGTGTGTGCTTTGAAAACTCCAGAGTTCTCTGAGAATTTCAGGCATTTTTAAGTAATGACTGCCTCAGCACTCCATTGGTGTCATTTTTTAAGGTAGAGGGCTATTTTTTTTTTTTTTTTGGCACAAGACATTATTGCTTTGGTGTTTCAGCCCAAAACATTTTTGTTTTGGTTTTATTTTTTGTTCTTGATGGTAACTTTTACAAATCATTTGTAAGTATTATGGTGATCTACTATGTTGTTTCCTTAACAAAGCTTTAGAATATCGTAGCATGTTGGCTGGTATTAGTGGTAATGTCTCAGAAGATGGGTTCCATTAGAATGAGGTTTACAGTTTCTTCATCTCATGCACTGTACCTAGAAACCAATTAGCCACTTTTCATTAGATTGAGTTCCAGAATATCTATTGCATAGACTCTTAGGGTCTTAATTTCTTAACAATTGTAAATTAAAATAGAATCACCATGAAAGCATTTCTGACAATTTTATTCAGACCTAAGAAATGTTGAATATCATCCCAAAATATTTCCTAAACTTTTCATTGTTGAATATCACTAGTTATCTCCTTTAGCTTTATTTACTGCCAGAACACATACTAAGTTTATATGTTGGCAGGCAGCATACCAGTAGGATTACTGAGCAAATCTACCTTCGGAAACAATCTGCCACACAGAAAATCAATGTCTTTTCATATGTGATGTGTAGTCATTCATCTTCTTACTATGAGTGCCTTCGTCCTGTCCTCTAGTGTATGGTACATTTTGATTGCCAGCTGGTTCTGAGCTGAAGCTCAATAAATAGATACCCTTTTAATGTCTTCTCTACTGATTCTTCACTTGTATTTCTTCTTCTTTCTTAAAACCTACATGGCTACCTGCTGTCAGATCAAGGTAGTGCAGAATAGAACTGACATTCAATGGAAGTGCGACCACATTTGAGTGTCATTGATAAGAGACAATCCGTTACTTTAATGATTAGTTACTTTAATTTCCACAGAGGTTGACATATTTCATTATGCAAAATAATAAACATATTTTATTATGAATTCTGTGGTTCCTGAACTCATGTCATGGGAATTATAATTATTAATATATGAGCAATGCAAAGGACTAATGAGCTTATAATTTTGCTTGAATTAAAATTTCAGAGATTTCCTCAGGGGTCTCTTTTGGAGGTAGCAATAGTCTCCCATAAGTCTAATGGCCTTCCAGATTTCTAACTCATCTCCCTTAGAAAAAATATTGCCTTTCTGATTGGGTAGTAGGATAGATCTAAAACATTTCTTTAATTCTGAGCCTATGAGACATAGTTGTAATAGCAATAATCTAGTATTTGAGATAGTTCAAAACTAGCTTCAGCTTTTCTCTTATTAGCTGTGTGACTTCAGGCAAGGCATTTAATGTCTTAAGACTCTCATGTTTTATATGTTTTTAAAAATGAATGTAGTAATTCCTCTGAATCCTCATAGCAATTAATTTATATCTCTCCTATAGGAGAATAAAGAAGTAGTAATATTAATCGAACATATTCAATATACAAACTTAGTGCTAAACATTTTCATATGTGTTATTTAACCTACATGATAGAGTTTAATGCCATTATACATCATTTTAGTGAGGGCATGAGAGTGGTTAAGTACTTACCTAAGATCAGAGAACTAGTTAGATAGTAAATGAAAAATTCAAATCTAAATTGTCTACTAACTCTTCACCTGTATTTCTTCAGTGTAACTGTGACTCCAGAATATTTTACTTTTTACCTCACATTAAGTAAATAGACCATTCTTTCATTGAAAATTGTCTATTCTTACCACCTCTAGATACTGCTCTGAACATTAGAAATGTATTTATCACAAGGCTCATATTACTGTTCTCATGGGACTTCCTTTTTTCCCAGTGGACTATGAAGCATGTGGAAACACAATAAGGTACAAATAAAAGGCTTTAGACAGCATATAAGACTAAATAAATGTTAAATTTTATTTATTTGTTTGTTTATTTATTTATTTTTGGTACCAGGGATTGAATTCAGGTGCACTCAAATATTGAGCCACACCCCCAGCCCTGTTTTATATTTTATTTAGAGATAGGATCTCACTGAGTTGCTTAGCACCTTGTTGTTGCTGAGGCTGGCTTTGAACTTGCAATCCTCCTGCCTCAGCCTCCTGAGCCACTTGGATTATAGGCATGTATCACCGTACCTGGCAAATTTATTTTTAATGTTTGTGCAACTTTCTCCTGGATTGGCTTTGGATAAGTTTTAGTAAAAAAAAAAAAAAAAAAAAAAAAAAACTTGCTTTTCCCCTTATATTACATTATTAAGGTATCTGGATAAACTCTTTATATTAGTAAAAACAGCAATCCAACAGTGAATGTTGCCTCTATTAACCAGTAATAAAGAATCTAGTGCAACACCTGGCATGATATATGCACACCACAAAAGTTGTTGATTCTGACTACTGATTTCTAAGGTTAAAAACACTTATGTGGTACATCTATTGAGCTGATGCAAACTGTAATATGAACAGAATACTTGGGAGCACACCTCTCTGACTGAAGTTTTCTGGACTCTCTGAAAGCATACAGAACTCACCCTAAGCTATATGACAACACACAGCTAAGAATGCAATAGTTTTCCATGACTGATTTCTGAACTTCTTTCTGAACAGTCTTCTTTTCAGGCAATTACAAGAATGTGAAGCCAGATGAAAAAGTCATGAATCTTGTGGGTCTAAAAGTTGGTGCATTCACTTAGCCATAAAGTTTAAGGAAACACATCTTTTATGAAGAACCAGAATATACCCATCTTCTCCATGACCAGCATAGCGTAGATGCCTGGCAGTACTTGAGAAAGCAGAGGATATAATGAGTTTCCGGCCCCTGCCCTATGTTCTGAACTGAGCCTCACCTGTAGACTCAGCTCCACTGCAGACATCATCCTTGCTCAAACAGATGTGGTATGCAGTAGAGATCCATCACCTACTGTACACTATATTTGCCTGAGTGAATGAGGTTGAATCCATGACTTCATAGAACTAGGGAGGCCACATAAAAAGAGATCACTCCCACCCAGCTAAACATGGTTGTTGCTAAAATAGGGATAAACACAGGGAAGGAGAACTTCATCTAGTTTGAGGGTGAACAGAGTTTTCTAAAAATAAGTAATAACCAAGCCGTCATCATTATTCTTGTTTGTTCAATAAATATCAAATAAGTGTCTAGCAGCCATTCTTCAAGAAACTAATAGCCCAGCAGTAAAACGAACATGACTCAGTCCTTTTCTTTTGGAGTGGAGACATGCCAAATATGATACAATTGGGGCTGGTTTGAATGCTGTGTGTAGGGGGTGGGGTGGGGGAATAAAGCAGAAGGAGAAAGAAGATTTGGACTTCTGTTCATAGGTGTGGCAGATTGTTAGTTTGGTCAGATCAGGTCTCCCTAACTCTGAGGTAAAATTTTCAGATAAAACTGAAGAAATAAAATCGCAGGCCAACAAAATTTCTAGGCAAAGAGAACCCAAAGACCAAGAAACTAGAGGAAATAATAGTTGAGTCAGAGGAACAGCAAGAGTTACCAAGGAAAGAGTAGTAGGAAATGGGGCCAGAGATAACCTGGGGGAAAGATTATGTGAGCCTTTCTAGGACATGATGGGACTTAAAACAGAAAACTGTTGGAGGAGATGGAGCAAAGGCATGGAACACTGTGTTGTTTTTAATGGTGTGTGTGTGTGTGTGTGTGTGTGTGCGCGCGCGTGCGCGCACACACATGCATTTGTTTGTATACTTTAATGATGATAGAAGCAAGAGAAAAATGTGGGACATTAAATGATTTGGGAATTTTTCTCAAAACAATGCAAAATTTGAAGAGTTATAAAAGGCAGAAGGACCCAAAACAGGTGAAATTAGGGGACAGGGAGACTCCTTTGGAAGCTGTTACAAATTAAAGTTGGTACCTAGAAATGTACAGGACCCTCTTGGATACCCCATCGATTACTCAATTGCAGGGATCTACATGGCTTCCACCTCTTCTACTCATGGTCCTGGATCTGCTACCTTCCATATATACATGGATGACAATATAGGTGCCTACTGCCTACCCTGTCTGCTTTTAAAGCAACTCACTTTATTGACTGAATCCACTTTCGGGTCTAAATACATTAGACTGTGACGAGGTGCTTAAAAATTTCTCTTTTATTCTGTTCCAGGCCAAGATTTACATCTTGATGAAACTTATTTTTTGAGACTGTATATTACTGATAAATGGTTTATGAAACATCATTAGTCTTTTGTTTCATTTTGTTGAAACATCCATTCTTTTGAGTGCCTATACAGTGTTAAACATTATTCTAAGTACTTAATATGCATTATTAGGGATGCAGTAAAGATTATCTCCCTCCCCTATTTAATGTTTCAGGCCCCACTAAATCCTACATGGGCCTATGTAATCTTGCTCCCTGGGCAACTGTGAACTACGTGAGTGGTAGAGCTAGATTTAAACAATATTTGTGATTTTAATGCCCACTCATTTTTTATAGATAGACAAACACCTGGGGAGGGGACATATTGTACCTGCCACAGTAACTAAGGATCTGACCAATGTCTGATGCATAAAATACCTCCAAAATAGGAGCCATTATTATGACTCAGGCACAGGCTTGCTAGAGAATAGGGGAGGTGGTGAAGGGAGATCTTGATGGGTGAATAGGGAGAAAGTTGCCAAACATACCAATTTCAAAACCCACCCTTACTTATATTTAGATAAGCAGGGGCTGAGCATTGCCTTTGTTCTGCTTCGTAAAACTAATTTTACTGCTTAGTAATGTCAAATTACTTTTAAGCAGATAGTAAAATATTTCAAGAGTCTGAGCCTTTGCCAAAGGCAGAGAGCCCTGATGATTCAGTATGTGATCCACTGGATGATATTTGAATCTGCAATGATTAATCCACCATCACACGTCTCCAAACTTATGATTTCAGGTAGGAAAGGGAATGTGACTAGAAATCATGTTTGTTCCTACTGTTTTCTTCTCAGTCACTATTCTCCTACATGATTTCTTCTTATGCCCAAGTCCAGTCCAATTATTGTCAACTTTTAAGATCATGGAAAACTATCTCCTTTTTAAGGAATATTAGGGATCCTGCCATTAGGATCATGTCATAATTCTATAAGCTTTAAGCAAGTTAGTATCCCCTGGGAATCTAATGCTTATAATACTTTGGTCTGATAGTTGAAAAATGTCTGTTGGAAATTAAATGAAAAGTCAAAAGACACTCCATTTAAGCTAGTAGTTCTCAACCTGAAGCCTGCTACCCTTCCCTTATCCAGTAGTGATGAAGATGAAATGATGATGATAATGGTGGGGCTGATAATGATGACGATGGCCAAAACTGAAATTAACATTTAATAAATATACTAAGTACTTCACTAAATATTTTGCATTATCTCTTCATAATAATTTCATGAGTTACATAGTCTTATTTGTTTTACATTATACACCTGGGGAAACTGATATGAGAGAGGTTAAATATCTTGCAGAGGATCCCATAGAC
This sequence comes from Marmota flaviventris, assembly GCF_047511675.1. Lineage (NCBI taxonomy): Eukaryota > Metazoa > Chordata > Mammalia > Rodentia > Sciuridae > Marmota > Marmota flaviventris. Next base: position 72,064,051 of record NC_092506.1, on the reverse strand, counting down.
ATTATTCACACTCAACTTTTCCAGCCATAAAACATGAGTCTTAAATCATGCTACTTTCATTATTTTAGAAAGCTTAATCCAATAATAAAAGCCTATGCACTCTAAATTTTAAAAAGCAGTTCTTTTGCTTGGGTTGGAATTATATCACCCACTCTGCTAACAGTGGTTTGCTTGGACTGATTAGATGCTTGTCTTGGCAATTCCAGATATACTTAATTGTAGTTTCAAAAAAAAAAATCAAATAATCACTGATTGTATGTAGTTATCTTGATGAAGTAATTAAAGGAAACTTTTTATTGATACTAGAACAGTTGGAGCCTCTTTTGGGAAGTGTAATATATTCTGGCCTGAAAGGTCTTAAGTTTATATCTCTATTGTGTGAATTCAAATCAACACCTTATTTTATAAATTTTGCTGGGACATATTTTTACCTCATGTTTTCTTAAAATATCTTTTGGAGAGCCTCCAAAATACCAGAATCCTTCCTTTTGCAACCATCTACAATAGAAAGGATAAGTGGCAAACATTTCTGACATGAGAGATAAAATAAGAATATTTAAAGGTGAATATAGACACTGGGAAGGAGCTTATGTAAGAATCTGACCATAGCACCAAGGAAAGTAATTTAGGAGAAAAACATGCCTGACACTGGGAACCAGGGAACTCAACTGCAAGTGGGAGTTGGAAATAGGTTTAGAACTTTGAGAGAAGCACAATAAGCCATGAACAAAACTGCCAGTTGCTTTGGCCATCACAAATGGTCCTCTTGATGCTCATTGCTGTGTAGGAATTGTAATAAAGCCATGTTGTTATAGCAAGCAAGGAGTGGTCATGTAGTTATTCTCCTCCTCTGTCTAGGACTTTGTCTCCAACGTGGTGGTACCTGTGCCCAGCTTCAAATCTCCTCTGACTTTGGCAATGTGTCCTAGTATTCCCTCTTCTTACCCTTTTGATCTTATGTTGAGAGTATCTCTGGCAGCTTAGGTCTGATTTCCCTGTTCATTCTGTAAGATTTATGTTTTCTTTTCTATCAAAGTTAATCCTGTAATGCAACCTCAGCATGTTTACTGTAACTTAAGTTTCACAAGTGTAATGGAACCATCTTAAGTTAGGAAAATATGTGATCAGAATGGATCCATCTTAGAGAGTCATGTGATCACAAGAGAGTCATTTTCAAATTCCCTAACAGTTACCCAATCACAACTATGGTTCATGTCGGTGCCCATCCTCTAGTTGTATCCCTGAACTCTTCCTATCAAGAGTGAGGGGCAGGACCTCATTAGGGATAAATATTGGCAGGCTGCCTGCCCAGCTGTGCTTTCTCTCAGGATTCCCTTTGGGAGTACACCCTTCTGCAGAAGTACAGTTTTGCCTTGCCAACTCACTCAACATTTCATTTTTTGCAGCACCTCAGTATTTCTAACAACTCCTTTAACAATTGGTAAATAATTACCTTTTTATTTCATTGAAAGTGCCATTATCATTATTTATTCACTAATTCATCCAGCAAATCAGTTAATAGTCATTTCTCTTACATTCTAGGTACTATAATACAGGGATGAGGATGCATGCTTTTAAATCCACAAAGCAAGCTGAGGAAGGGGACATTACGAGTAACTCTTACACAGAGCTACAGTCTTCTGAGAAATGGAGGCAGAACAAAGATTCCCCCTTTGAATCTTGATTCTTATAATCAAGTCAGAAAGATTTCAGACAAGATTTTACAGCTTTTTTGGTTCATATCTGTCAGTTTCTAAATGGAGTCTTTCTATATTTCCCAAGCTGTTTCAAACTCTTAGGTTTGAGTTTAGAGAAATAGGAATTACTTTATTGAAGAGCTAGGAAAAGGGAAAGGAGACACTCTTTAGGGAGACAGTGGGTCCTCTCAGAGATGAGAGGGACAATATGCCTCTCCTGCACTCCAGTTTTATTGGAGATTCCAGAGAAGTTTCCAGAGAGTCCTGCCCAGGTCCATATCTTGAATTTTGATTGACAGCCAGATGATATCAGACTTTCAAGTCCCCACTGCCATGATAGCTCTAGGTCACCTTGAACCATGCTGACCAGTTTAATTAGATTCTTAACCATATTTTTTTTTGTAGATTTTATGGTTAGGAGGAATTATCCTTATCTCCCTGAGTTTTAGGATCTGGTCACAAAAGTTTCCCCCTTCAGGGTAACTTGGGTTCCTCTTATCAACATTATTTTGGGCCTGCATTTCTCCTGTGGTTAACAAGTAGTTTGCTGAGGAATGTGACGCAACCTGTTCACTTAAGCTAAGCAGAGTTTACATAAATTGCTTCTTGGAAAAGAAAGCAGGGGTCAGTGCACTGGGCCCATTTTGTAGAATTATTCCCTTAACCTCATGTTCACACCATTCATATCTGTCGGTTTCCTAACATCTTTGTTGTATGAATGAGACATGGAAGACTCTGATTTTACAGTTTTTTTTTTTTTTGTTGTTGTTGTTGTTGCTGTTGTTTCTAAATGGTATCTTGCTGTATTTCCCAAGCTGTTTCAAACTCTTAAGCTCAAGTGATCCTCCTACCTCACTCTACAGAGTAACTAGGATTACAGGCACATGCCAGTGTGATCAACTCGGGCTCTATGGTTACAAATTGTTCTATCATGGATTATCATTAGCGAACTCCATCTTCAAATCTATAGTCATAAATCATCAAAGATGCTGGGTATATATTTTCTGAATGAATCTAAGGTGAAAAACAGGTTGTAGTCTTGGTAATGAGTGGGTACGGTCCAGAGGGCTGTCTTTAGCCAGAGCTTAAAACTTAGAGATGGCGAAAGGGGTCATGGGCAAAATGTTTCTTCTCATTCATGTGTCCCCAGTTGAGAATCCAAAAGTAGAAGTAGAAACTATGCAGCTAATTCTATAGCTTTACCACTGAGATGATTCAGGATACAGAAGACACTAATTATTTGCTTAGGCACAGGACTAGAGCAGGCCTGCTTAGCTTCATACCTAGCTTTGCTACTAACTTTAAGATAACTTGAATAAAAGGTCTTAATCTCTTTGAGCCTTAATTCCATAATGTGCAAAATGAAGATAGTGACAGAATGCATCTTAGAAAGCCAGTGAGAATTAAAGGTAACAGTATAAACCCCCAACACACATACCACACACACACACCCTGTTTAGAGGATCTGGCAGAATAAGCTGTGTTAGCTCTTATTTCCCTACTTCGCTGTACTGTAGTGGACAGAAGATGTCCACAGAAGGAAGCTAGGTGCCATTTGATTTTGAGGGCTTACAATGTACCCCTACATTATGCACTTCCTTGTTTTTTTTTTCCCAATCATTGCTCTTTTCAAAACACATTTAGCTCTGATCTGTAAATCTGTGATTTTTTGCTCAGAGCTCTATTCTTTTTACCTACTGCTGGTGACCAACAGTGGCCTTCTATTTTGCTTGTTTTCTTTCAAGACATAAATACTTATTTCTAGGGATCAAAAATTAATCTCCACTGAGAGTCATCAAGAACTCTGATTATACAGATGCCAGCAGGTTATTAAACCAGGACTCAGTTCTCCTGAGCTTTTCATTTACAGATATTGCTCAATCAGCCCTGATAGCTGCTGAGTCCTTGGTCACTGTACAATAGTGGAATTTAGAAGATGTACGTTTCTGCTTTTCTTATTCCAAGCAACAATCTTCCTAGTTCCAGTTAACTTGTAAAATCATTCCTACAACTAACAGTATAAGATCTGCTTCAATTTATGAATCTCAAAACCATGTGCCAGATAATATGTCAAGCACGTTATCTTATTTTTATTTGTTCTTTTTAGTTATATATGACAGCAGAATCTATTTTGACATATTCAAAAAATATAGAGTATATCTTATGCAAATTAGGATCCCAGTCTTGTAGATGTACACAATGGTGAGATTCACTATGGTGTATTCATATATGTATATAGGAAAATTATGTCAGATTCATCACAGTCTGTCTTATTGCTATCCACCATCCCTTCCCTTCATTCTCCCTTGTCTAATTCATTGGATGTCTATTCTTTACCTTCCCCCTTATTAGTTAGTATCTACATATCAGGGAGAACATTCAATATGTGGTTTTTAGGGATTGGCTTATTTCAATCTCCAGACTGAAGTCTCCAGATCCATCCATTTACCAGAAAATGTCATAAAGTCATTCTTTTTATGGCTGAGTAATATTCTGTTGTGTATATTCTACATTTCTTTATCCATTCATCGTTTAAAGGGTACATAGGATTGTTCTATAGCTTAGCTATTGTGAGTTAAGTGCTATAAACACTGATGTGGCTGTGTCACTCTAGTATGCTGTTATTAATTCCTTTGAATAGATAAGTGAATATAAGTGGTATAACTGGGTCAAATGGTGGTTCTATTCCTAGTTTTTTAAGGAATATACATACTGTTAAGCACTTTATGATATAATCTTAATACTCAGAACAATCCTTTAAGGCTGCTACTTTTGTTTCTACATTACTGATGAAAAAACTGAAGTCTATAGAACTTGCCCAATACAACAGACCTGCTAAAACCTAGAGCTGGGAATCAAACCTATTCAGTCTGACTGAAGGGTTTGTGTTCTTATTGATCACTTTTCAAGATTTGTTAAAGATTACCATTTTATTCATTTTGTGTTTTTCTTTTCTGTTTTTGGGGGGTGGAATGGAAATCAGGGGCACTCAACCACTGAGCCATATCCCCAGCCCTGTTTTGTATTTTATTTAGAGACAGGGTCTCACTGAGTTGCTTAGCACTTCACTTTTTCAGAGGCTGGCTTTAAACTTGCGATCCTCCTGCCTCAGACTCCCAAATCGCTGAGATTATAGATGTGTGCCACTGTGCCGAGCTGTTTTTAAGAATTGCCTTTTTTGAAGGTGCCAGAAATGTACATTGGAGAAAAGATAGCCTCTTCAACAAATGGTGCTGGGAAAAGTGGAAATCCATATGCAACAAAATAAAATTAAACCCCTATCTCTCACCATGCACAAAACTCCACTCAAAGTGGATCAAGGACCTAGGAATTAAACCAGAGACCTTGTGCCTATCAGAAGAAAAAGTAGGCCCTAATCTCCATCATGTCAGATTAGGCCCTGAATTTCTTAATAAGACTCCTATAGCACAAGAAATATAATAAAAAATCAATAAATTGGATGGATTCAAACTAAAAAGCTTCTTCTCAGCAAAACAAACAATCAGGTAAATAGAGAGCCTACATTTTGGGAACAGTTTTTTACTACAAACATATCAGATAGAATACTAATCTCTGGAGTATATAAAAAACTCAAAAATCTTAACACCACACACACACACGCAAAATAAAATAAAATAAAATGAATAAATAAACTCAATCAATGAATGGGCCAAGGAACTGAACAGACATTTCTCAGAAGATGATATACAATCAATCAACAAATATATGAAAAGATGTCCAACATGTCCAACAATTAGACAAATGCACATCAAAACTTCTCTGAGATTTCAGCTCACTTCAGTAAGAATGGAAGCTATTAAGAATGCAAACAACCATAAGTGTTAGCAAGGATGTAGGGAGAAAGGCACACTCATACATTTCTGGTGGGACTACAAATTGGTGCAGCCAATATGGAAAGCAGTATGGAGATTCTTGGAAAATTGGGAATGGAACCACCATTTGACCCAGCTATCCCTTTCCTCAGTCTATACCCAAAGGGCTTAAAAACAGGGACTACAGGGACACAGCTACATCAATGTGTTATAGCAGCACAATTCACAATAGCTAAACTATGGAACCAACCTAAATGCCCTTCAGTAGATGAATGATAAAGAAAATATGGTGGGGCTGGGGATGTGGCTCAAGCGGTAGTGTGCTCGCCTGGCATGCACGGGGCGCTGGGTTCGATCCTCAGCACCACATAAAAATAAAGATGTTATGTCCACCGAAAAACTAAAAACTAATAAATAAATAAATAAATAAATCTCTCTTTAAAAAAAAAAGGAAATGTGGTGTGTGTATATATGTATGTATGTATGTGTGTGCATACACACACACACATACACACAATGGAATATTATTCAGCATTAAAAGAGAATAAAATCATGGCATTTGCAGGTAAATGGATGGAGTTGGAGAATATTATGTTAAGTGAAGTTATCCAATCCCCCCAAACTAAATGCAGAATGTTTTCTCTGATTTAAGGATGCTGATTCATAATGTCAGTGAGAGGGTATGGAAGGATTAGATGAACTCTAGATAGGGCAGAGGGGAAGGAGAGGAAGTGAGGGGACATGGGGGTAGGAAACACAGTGGAATGAGATGGACATCATTACTGTAAGTACTTGTATGAAGACATGAATGGTGTGACTCCACTTTGTGTACAACCAAAATTATGCTGCATATGTATAATATGAATTGCAATCCATTCTGCTGTCATATATAAAATAAAACAATTAAAAATATATAAAAAATAGAAAGATTGCCTTTTTGATATTATTTCTTAACAGCACTCCTTCAAACACTTCAAGTATTTTCTATTTTCTTCTTTTTCTTTTGACTCTTCTTTCTCCTCTACCTTTTTCTTCTTGTCTCTTTTTCTTTTCCTTTTACCCTCCACTTTATCTTCTTTCTCCCTCTTTTCAGAAAAAGAATAATTCTAATATATAATAGAAAATGCGAAATTTAAGAAAGAAAAGATACTTTGAATCTAGATGGTTAGAAAGGGAAGAAGTAGATTTTTGAGGTGGGCATTAAAGCTTGAGTTGCATTTGGATTCATGGAAAAGTTCATGGAGATCAATCCAGACAGAGGAAGTGAGGAAATCCACACATCATACAGCATATAATGTGGGCTTGTGAGGTTAGCATTTTGTTTGGTTGAAATGAAGATTGACTGATGGATATATTAGGAGGTAGATTTTGGATAATCAAAAGTGACTAGGTAGAAGGAGCCTAGGAGTTCAATGTGAGGATTTTGAACTCTAGGTCATGGAAAACCATGAGATGTGAGCATTGCAGTTTCCTTACCAGAGACCTGTTTTTTGCTCTGTTTTATTTTTTAAAGAAAAATGATCTTTGGGCAGACTATTAAATAAAATAGAGCTGGGTGCAGTGGTGCACAACTGTAATCCCAGTGTTTTAGGAGTCTGAGGCAGGAGGATCACAAGTTTGAGGCCAGCCTCAGCAATTGAGGCAGGCCATAAGTAACTTAGTGAGACCCTGCCTTAAAAAGAACTGGGGATGTAGCTCAGTGGAATAGCACTTCTACATTCAATCCCTTATACCAAAAAAAAAAAAAAAAAAAAAGGTAGAAAAAGGAGTCTAAAAGTAAAATGATAGTTTGGTTATTGTTCCAAACCTTTGTTTCTGCCACAACTCAACTGATAGATGACATTCTCATCCAAGCAAGAACAGTAATGTATTGATGGAAATATTCAACCTCATAGTAGCTGTAATTTCTCTCATTTCTCTAATGCCTACATATAGGGAGTCAATGAGTTTGAATTCTACTCTGACAGGATAAACTTAAATTTTCTCTAATTTACTTCTTTTTTTTTTTCTTTCTCTACCCCTCCCCACCGGATTAAACTCACAGGTACTCTACTACTGAGCCACATCCCCAGCCCTATTTTTACTTTATTTAAAGACAGGGTCTCACTGAGTTGCTTAGTGTCTCGCTAAGCTGTTGAGGCTAGCTTCAACCTCAAGATCCTCCTGCCTCAGCCTCCTGAGCTGCTGCGATTACAGGCATGTACCACTGTGCCCAGACTCCAATTTATTTTTAAACTAATTTATGTCGACGTTTTGCTTTTATTAATAGTAACAAATTTCTGTAAATCCATCTCATTAGTGTTTACATCATTCCAGAAAGTCAAACCTCATAGATAAAAGCCACTGGTCTTCATTAGGGTTATGGTCGTGGAGAAATAGAAGTCAAGAAGATGGATGTGAGTGTAATTAGAGGATCAGAATTGAAAAGCTGGGAGATTATTATGTTTGGAACAAGAAAGAATGCTTAATTAAAGCTTTTGGGGATTCTAACTAGAGTAACTAGATAGATGGTAGTACTCACAGCAAAACTTAGGAAAACAAGAGTGGGAAATTTGGAAGTGAAGCTGCTAAGTCTAGTTTTGATAAAAGATATGATAAAGCAATCAGTTATCTACAGCATCTCATGTTATTTTTACAACAAAGAATAAGGATGGTGAGTATACATTGAGGATTTGAACAAACTTGTTCCTCATCACTAGAAGCAAGGAATGAAGTGTTAATGGGATTTATGGAAGAAACATTTTAAACAGGATGGTTTAAGAAGAAAAGTAGCTAATATTACTCAAAAAGCAAATAGTATGTAAATAAAGTTGCCTATGCCTAAAATGTAGAAGCAAAAAGAATAACCACTATCCTTGGGAACATAAAGAGTTCTTGGAAAAAAGAAAGAATAATACTAACAAGAGAAAACACTACAGTGCAGTTTGTTTTATAGTATCATGAAATTTGAAATGTCTATCCTCTAAGTCTCAAACATGAGGTTATGTAGGATGGATCTGTGGTATAGAAGAAATAGGCAGAACAAATGAATTGAGCCTTCTCTGCAATTTATTAGACTTATAATTTTAGGTGAAGTTGGTAACATATTTCTGAGCCTTATGAACTTTTGCTGTTGTTGTTGTTATTATTATTATTATTATTATTATTATTATTAAACATTTGAGCAATTATGGTGGGTGAGGTCTCATCTTCAGATATTCTAGTCACTGTAACTTACCTAGATACTCTTGAAAAAAGAAGGCCTATCTTTATGCCCTTGATGTTATTTAGTTTATTGAATCAATTGTATGAATATTAAACCTGTGTTGGGATATAAATGTATAGACTTTTTGCACCTCAGATAAAGTACAATGTTTGTTTGTTTTTTCACCAATCTTCTCAGTGGTTTTGAATAATCCTTCTTGAATTATTTACCTCCTGAAGGAATCTAGTCTCTTTAAGATTCCTTGATGTGAAAGGCTTCTTTTAAACAGCCACCATTTCTTTGGATTCCAGTCCACTTGCTGGATCAAGGTCAGTTATGTAGTGATGGAGAAGTAGAGTAAGAATTCTTGTGAGGGTTATTGATTATGGGACATGAGGGGTGCTGGGCATACAGGGAAGAACAATTCAAATAGGAAGCCATCCAAATTTCTGGGATAAAGGAGAGATTCTTCTGCTGGACAGTCCATAGCCTGGAAAATCTGTACCATATAGCAAAGAGAGTAAAGAGTAACATGGTTCAGTTAGTATAGCAGTGCCCTGGCTGCAACCACAGCCATCAATTAAGACCTTCTATAACTCCAGCTACATCTGAGTTCATCTCTTCTCCATGTTACCCCACCTGAAAATCCTTCCCAGCTTCCAGGACTCTACCAGTAAAGTTGTAGTGTGCTTAGCTACCTTAGGAGGGTGCTTTATTCCTCTACATTTTCTTTCCAAAACTAGTGACAATAAGGCAGCTTGCTTTGTAATTCAGAAGACCAAGCTCTTGCTCTTTCTGTAATACTTGGGTTTCCTTTTGGTGTTTTGAAAGCCTAGAGCTAGAATCAGGAGACTGAAAGTTCTTTTCAGTTAAGTGAGAAAAACAGGCCATAAAAATTAAAGATAGTATTATTATCAAGTCCAATATCAGAGGTCTGACTCCTGGGATTTCAACAAACCAAGTCAGGTAAGTCATCTCAAAAACCTAATAGAAAAGGTAACAATGAAAAAAACAAGAAAGGACTTTGATCAAATAGTAAAGGTAATGATCTGACTGTTTGTAATATAATCTCAGTTCTGGTTCTGCAAGGTGGTATTAGAGAAGTTTATTAAGTGAGGGGGAGAATCTCTGTTTGCTGCTCAGGTTGTCTGTCAGACCTGTGATCCTGGAAAGGGTCAATTCAGTTCCCATGAAATGACTGCTCCTGTTTAGGGACCCATAGTGGGTGATGTGCCTGAAATCCTCCACTGTCCTGGGAAGGAGCTCTCCCATGGGTCTGAAACAGGATGCTGTAAATGTCCTTGCAAATCTTGTCTCAGACTTGAAGGGGGATGAGACAGATTAGATAAATTTAGGGATAATAAACATTGTATTATCCATTTTTAGATCAACATTCCTTAAATATTTAGCATGCCTAAAGCAAAACTGAGCATATCTAAACTTAAGGTAGTAAAAGAGACACACAAAATGAAGGCAGAGATGCTAGGTTTTATCCTTACTTATTGGGCATCTGCAGGCCTGAGTCATGGCTTTTAGCAAAGACAGCCTATCTAAATCCTGGTTGAGTATTTCTTGATAAATATAACTTCTCAAATAATTCTTTATGATGCCATGCCAATCAAATTCATTTCAAATTTTGTCTCCCCAGCCACACCTTTCATCAATCACTTTTCTTCAGTAGAATAAGATCTTCTTTCTGAAATATTTTAGGTACTTTTTGGCCTCCATGTTTGTTCATTTGGAATGAGTTTTGCTTTCCCCAATTGGTTCTTCCTCTAGATCTCTGCTGAAATCCTCCTATTTTTCAATGCATTAATGAAGCCTTTCTTCATTTTCCAAATGAGGTCCTTGGCTAGATCCCCATGGCTCTTCTTAACATTCTAGCCCAATCTCATAATGGTTATCTGAGTATTTCTCATACCATTCTTACTAACTTGTAAACTCCCTGTAGGCTAGAGGGATATCTTACTGTATATTCTAGAAATTATAGTATTTTTCATTGTACCTCTGTTTAGAAAAAGTCGAATTATCAAGATTTTAGAAAATATCTAAATCATTAAGTCATTATGAAATGAGTAACATATTATTTTAGGAATTTGCTAATAAAAATTCATTATAATGCTTTCACCTGGTGACTGTCGGGTGTATACCCAGAGAGAATCTCTGTTACTTTCTTCTTGTTGGGCCTATGATGCCAATAATGCTAATTCTCACACAATTATAATCACAGTGGGAAAAATTTTTCAAGCATTTTATTTGTGCCAAGCATTGGCTAAGTATTTTAAAGTAAATAATAATTTTATAAACACTGAGATTATGGTTTATCTTGAATTACTGGATGAGTTTAATTGCCATTGGAACACATGTATTTTAGAACAAAGTAAACAAATGATAAACTCTCTGGTGAACCCAGATCAAATTGCTATTGATTAGCCATTCAGTAAAATTTCCCAATCTTTCTCTTATGTTCTTTGGTTTCCTAAGCAACTAGGTAGATGGAATCAAGTATTATAGCTAAATATTTCTTTGGAAAACACAAACTCTCTATCTAGATTTCCCTATAACACTGTCTCCCATTTTGTGATTATTTGCTTTGGCCTTTTCTGGTCAGATTAAGAAGAATCTATATCCTCCACCTGAAGTACCTTATAATTTACACATCATCTTTAACTTAGCAGGGAGGAGCCACATTATATGGCTATGTACTTGCCAAGAATTTTTTTGGTAGTTATTATTTTTATTTTGGCTGTATTACGCCTTGTTAAAAGGGGTATTAATAGCTTTAAATTAGCAATTAATAGCTCTCAAACCATATAGGTAAACATTCTTAAATAACCTTGCAAATATAACTGGGTGCTGGAAATATTGATATTGGAAAATGAATATTTCCCCTTATACAGATTATATATATATTATATTTTTCTCTACCTTTTTCACTTTTTTTCTATTTAGTTTGTATTTTTTAAAGACTATAACAGAAAGCTGTTCTTAGATCACAATAGTATCAACTAACAAAACTGTTCTTAGATCACAATGATATCAACTAGAAATCATAGCTTAGAGGGAAATCAATAATCCTTAAGTAAAAAATACATTTTTATATAACACATGGGTGAAAGTAAAAGTAAAATAATTTCTGGAAATAAATGAATACAGCAAGTTCACAAGGTACAAGGTAAATATAAAGAAGTCAATCACTTTCTAATATACGAGAAATAGAATTCGGAATTTTAAAAAGGACCCATGTACAATAGCATCCAAAATGAAATATTTAGGTATGAATCTAAGAAATGTGTATAGGACTTTTAATTGGAATGCTAGAAAACTCTGATGACAAAATTATGGACTATCTAAATAAGTGGAACAATATTCCATGTTCAAGCATTAGAAGATGCATAATTGCTTTATATACTTCTGGGGCTCTGTTATAAGGTATATATGTTTTTATAATTCTTTTATATCCTAATGGGATGGCCTTTCTGTCACTATGATTATTGTTTCCTTCCTTCCCTATTCTTTTTTAAAAAAATTTTGTTCTAATTAGTTACAAATGACAATATAATGCATTTTTGACACATCACACATTAAAGGAGTCCAACTTCTTCTTCTATTCTTGTTGTACATGATGTAGAATCATATTGATCGTGTAATCCTATATGCACACAGGATAATAATGTCCTATTAATTCTACCGTCCTTCCTATCCCTATTGCCCCTCCCCTCCCTTTCCTCCCCACTGCCTAATCCAAAGTACCTCTGTTCTTCCATAGTCCCCACCCCCTTATTGTGAATTATCACCCACATTTTAGAGAAAACATTTGGACTTTGATTTTTGGGAATTGGCTTATTTCCCTTAGCATGATACTCTTAAACTCCATCCATTTACCTGCAAATGCCATAATTTCATTCTTTTTTAAGGCTGGTGATATTCCATTGTGTATGTATGTATGTATATGTGTGTGTGTGTGTGTGTGTGTGTGTGTGTGTGTATATATATATATATATATATATATATATATATATATATCACATTTTCTTTATCCATTCATCTGTTGAAAGGCATCTAGGTTGGCTCCATAGTTTAGCTATTGTGAATTGAGCTGCTATAAACATTGATGTGGCTGCATCATTGGGGCTTTTGACAATCTTTGTATGTTCCAAGTTTAACTTAGGGACTAGTGCATATCAAGTATCAAATAACTGTTGAGCTGTTGAGTAAGCTATTGAATGTATGCATGATTAAAAGTATGCTTTCCTCCATTATCTTGGGGCAGCTGGTTTTTTAAAGTCACTGATAATGACACCTATTAGTGGTAGAGATAGACATTACTCCAAGAACATTCACAGGACATTGTCCTGCCTTATCTCAAAGCACTTTTCACCTTCTTATCTGTCTCTGGGAGTGAAAACATTTAATTCAGGCAGTTTTTCACACCTATTTCCAATATAAGGCATTCATCTAGTTACTCATGCAGACATGTAAATAATTAACAAGGTGACTTATATCACCTTGCTATTTGGGGACTTAGTTTGTACTTCTAGGAAGAACCTATCAAAAAGCAGTATCATCAAAATCCCTTGGCCTCGGCAACCATATTTAAGAGGCTTCTAATTTTGGATGATTGGTTCAGGAGTGAGATATGAAACATCGTGGGTTGATTTTAGCCAACCCTAACTAAAACCCACTCACTCCTTTAAACCTTGTTTAGGAAGGGATGATCTAATGGATCGAGGGCTTCAAAATTTGAGCTATTCAAGCCTCTTAGAGAGTCTACTCACAGGTAATATTTGTATCACTCAATCCTTTATTGAGATCTAACTTTTATATAGGAATAAAGAAGGTATGGTATCCACTCAACTAATCTACCTAATGCTACCCTAAGCTGGCTTTCCACATTGCTTGGCCCTATTATCATTTGACAGGGTTATATGACTAGTACTGGCCAATGGAATATGGGGAAAGTAATATGTGTCTCCCCCGGGCCAAACCATGGAGAAGCCAGTATGGCTTTCCTTCAGCATTGTTCTTTTCTGACTCAAGGATCAAGGAGGCCTCTGTAGCAAATGATGTTGCTACAGAATCTGGAGCCAGTTAGTCTAAATCCTAAATTACGATGTACAACAGAGTGTCCATCTGACCTGCAATGATATAGCATGAGTGAGAAGAAACTTTGGTTTTATTAAGCTATTAAGATTTCAGGGTCACTATATTCTTATAACAAACCTAACCCATTCAGACTAACACAAAAGGAAAAAAAGGAAAAGATTAACATTTACTGAGTATCCACTATATATTCTGTGACACGTTTGGAACTTCACATGGTCTGTTGTTTTTGCTGTTTTGTTTCTCACAAACTCAAGTGGAGAATACCAGATAGCACAGAAAAACCACAGAGTCACAGTGATATGGATGTATATGTCCATAATTGCTTCCACCCTGCCTCTTCTGTAGTGCCATGTTTTGTCTAAATGATAAAATGTATAGACCTGCCTTCTGAGGGGCATACATATATATCAGCTACTACTTAAGAAAAATTATATTGATTAGATCAATGATCACACAGGACAAAACATTTAGGAATGAGTTAAGCATATTTAGGCCATTTGCATATTTGGTTATAATCTGTTAGTTATCTGAGTGTTTCTTGCAAATTATCACATATGACTCACTTTGGCTCCATAGGAATTATGTTATTTAGTCTCATTATTGGATATTGTTCATTCTTGCTAATGAATAAATTAAAAATAGAAATATTATGTGTTTATATCAAATTAGGTACCATAGAAAGAGGATAAATGGGGATGTGTTTACCAAATCATCACACAAAGGAGATGCCTTCAGCTGAATTATGAATACACAAATAAATTCTTTATAGTATATATGACCTCGGGAGTTGAAATCAGAATACCTTAGTTAAAATTCAGACTCCATATTAGCTGGATAATAATATTACTTGGCTGAGCCACAGGTTTATCATCTATAAATTGAGTAGAGACTAAATTTACCTTTTATGACTATTATAATAATTATGGTGTTGAATACATATTAAAACATCTCTGATGTATGGTAAATGAAAATACAGTGTTAGAGACTTGGTTTGCCTCTAAAGCACATGAAATAAATTACCTCACTACATTGTTCAAGTTTAAAACATCAGTGACTATGTTGACTCTTATAAATAGGCGTGGGCATGGGTTAGATGTATCAGACAAAGCCACCTAGCTTTTAAAACTGTCTCCAAGGGGAGTGTTGTCTTGGATCAATACATTAAGGTCTAAGATCAGACTTTTTGTTGTGTAGGCTCCAAAACTCAAAATTTGGCAGTATGCTAAAGTCAGTCAAACTCAGGAGTACTAATTCATATTAGCAAAGCTCATAAAATACTGATGGAGATGAATTGGTACTTACTAGAGTTCATTAATTTTAATGAGAAATGGTTGGTAAGCTGACTCAGTGCCCATACACTGTAACCAGCTCATTATTCCTTGGTACAGAAATTATAAGGGGAACAAATAAATGCTAACCCTAAGTTTACCTGTGTCTGACTGAACATGCTGGTTTATGCTGGTGCAGACAACCACAAAATCTGCTATTTATATGCCAAATTTCATTTATCTTTCAAATTTAGGTACATAATGTGTGATGGGTAATTTGTTCTAAGCTATCTTTACTCAGGAAACCAGGATTATAGAGTCTGTGCTTCATGGAAGGAGTATATTTTGAAAAGATATTCACAGACTTTTAAAAATCTTCCACCAATAAGTGTCATACATTCCTTCTACTTAAATTTCATTGTCCAAAGTAAATCAAATTGTTATACCCAAGTTTCAGGAAGCAAAATGCTACCATCCCATGGATCCTAAAGTAGAGAACAATAGGACATTGATATATACATCCAGTAACCACATTTGGCAAAATAGGTAAGTTAAAAGATTGTTTCATTTAAGTTTTGGTTATTTAATGACCTTATTCTCAGAAGCCTGATACCTCTCTAGCCACATAAAGGACATAATTGCCAGATACTGATACCCTCATGAAGTTCTATCATCAGAAAATTCTTTCCTAAAATAGAAGTAGAAAACATACTGCCAAATACTGCCTTAGAGACTTCTTACCTTCACCACACTGACTGACCAACCTCTACCATACAGTTAGTTTCTCTCTCTCTCTCTCTCTCTCTCTCTCTCTCTCTCCTCCCTCCCTCCCTCCCTCTCTTTCTCTCTCTCTGTTTTTTGCAGTGCTGATGATTGAAGCTAGGGCTTCAAGCATGCTAGGCAAGTACTCTACCTTTGAGCTACATCCCCAGCCCTCACATAGGTATATTCTTTCTTTAGACCAACTAATGTACTCAACTAGGTAGAATCTAGGTCTTGCTGACCTGAAAATTCTCTTTGAGATGATGATTTACATAGCTAGATCTATTACTTCTTGTTCTTCTCCTCTTACTCCTTCTATTTTTTCTGTTGTTGTTGGTAGAGTAATGAGATTAAACCCAGGGCCTCATGCATTCTAAGTGCACACTCTTAACACTGAGCTACACTCCAACCTCTAGATCTATTTAATCTTGAATTTATAACTTGACCATGTGGATAATATTATTTTTCTTATTTTGAAGTTTAAAGGTACCCAACAATTCTAACCACCTGCCAGACTCCTAGTGTACTGCCTCTGAATTAAAAAAGGATTTTTTTTGTATAATTCATAATTATGTAATTGTATAAGACTATTAGAAGTTAGTTATGTATACCTGTGGAATATCATGTACTCTTCTTGCTCAATGAGTGTTTTCTTGTACTTCTAATTATGTCAGAATGCCTGTGCAGAAAGTAATTTCAGCCTCCTCAGTTGTTCAGAATGAGTAGCATTCTGCTCATAGAGACTAGGGTTAATTGTAATTTAACTATAGCATGCCGACCCCCTACTTAAATTATTCTTTAATGAATAGTGACCTGTAAATTAGCAAAAATTGTTCTATTTGTCCCTGGATCCCACGAGGTAAATTTGGTGACTTTTAAATTAAACACTCTTTTGTGTCTGCATGAGTTTATATTTTCTGTCTTAACCATGGAATAGTTCTGCATTTGACAACTATAGTCAACATTTTTCTTGTCTACTAAAATATTTTAGCAAATGGTATCCTGAAATCAGAAAACCAATTTGCTCAATTTTTTCTTACCCATTGTTCATTCATTCCATTATTCTTCATTCATTAATATATTCAAAACAATTTTGAACAATAGCAATCCTTAAAACCATAAATTTTGGGAATCGGATAAGGAATAAGATATTTACCTTCAAAGGACTTCATTTTGGGGAAAGATGGAAAAACATAGGCCCTCATGTTATGGTTTGGATATGAGTCAGTCCCCCAAAAGCTTATGTGTGAGATATGTAAGAAGTTTGTTCAAAGGAGAAATAATTGGGTTGCTAATCCCTGGTAGCATTTAACTGAGTGGTAATTTAAGTGGTAAGGTGTGGCTGGAAGAGGTGGGTATTAGTTTGTGGCTTTGGAGTATATATTTATATCTGGCAAGTAGAGACTTTTTGTCTCTCTCTTTCTCTATCTCTTTCTCCTTTCTGTTCATCATGTGAGCTGCTTCCTTCTGTCATACTCTTTTGCCATGATATTCAGCCTCACCTTCAGCTCTGAGGAATGCAGTCTGCTGTCTATAGATTCAGACCTCTGAGATTATGAGCCCCCAATAAACTTTTCCTTCTCTATGCTTGTCCTGGTTGGGTCCTTTTAGTCACAGCAACAAAAAAGCTAGATTGAAACAGAAATTGGTACCAAGAAGTGGAGTCGTTGCTGTGACTAACCTAACCATGTTGTTCAGAAGATTTTTGAACTTTTTGGATTTGGTGGGAGGAATTTTGAATTGCTTAGCAATGCAAACTGGAAATGATTTAGATTGTTGTAAACCAAGTTTAGAGTTTATCAGATGATTCTGGTGGGAGTTCAGAATATCAGGATGCCAATAGGACTGTGAATCATGAAGACAGGGCTCAAGAGGAAAAGGAGGACACTATTGGAATTTGGAACAGAGACCATTCATGTTATGTTCTGGCTGAGAAGTTGTCTGCATTTTGTCCACGTCCAGAGACTTTCTGTGGGCTGATTTTAAAAGCAATAGAATTCCTAATCTGGTGGAAGAACTTTCTACACAGCATAGCATTCAGGTGGTGGCATGGATATTGCTGGCAGTTTTTAGCCAAATTTATTGTGACAATCAAGAACAGAAAGCAGATCAGAAATATTTGAAAAACAGACTGGAAAGGTGGGAATAAAACTGGGGTTAAGGAAATTGCAGTTAAAGACATGACCACCATACAGTTGTTCTTGTTGGGTCCTTTTAGTTACAGTGGCGAAAAAGCTGATTCAAACACTCCATAATAAATAACAAATAAAAGCAAGCATTGGGGAGAATATTATATATGTGCTTAATTTTGGTACTATTCAACTTCAGGACTTTGAAATACTTAAGCATCCTATTAGATTTACAAAACACTTTCTCACTGATGATCTCATGTAATCCTGTCAAACAGTTCTATGTGATGTCATGTTACCCCCTTTGTGGATAAATCACTACAAGCTTACTGAAATTAGTCATTTCGTATAATGCTTCACTATTATTAACTGACATAATCCACATTTTTAAAAATGTTCACGTGCTACAGGCTAAATCTTACACCTGTAACCTATTTGATCATGGATCCTCACTAGTACTTTTGCCTGAATCCTTTAACACCATGAGTTTTAAGAATGCCCAGATGTTATAATTTAGTGAATGCTCATTTATATCAGGCTATATTATTGGAATAAGTATCAAATACTTGTATGTCAAGATGCTGCTTTTGTGCTTATTTTCTTTGCTTATTTAGCTTTTAAAGAAAAGGATAAGGTGTTTGTTTCAATTCACTTTTTAGAATAAGAAGACGGCTTTTATCAACTACAGAAATGTATTTGTTCACATTTCAATGCTCAGGTTATAGAGAAAATGTTGGAAGAATGCTGAAATGTATTTCATTACAAGGAAAGAAACAGAAAAAAGAAACAACTTAATGTGATGTAATGGAAAAGTTTAACTGAGTCAAAGAGGCTAACATATAGATATCAGAGAAAGAGGTAAAAATAAATAAATAAATAAAACTTTAAGGATAGACCTAAAAGAATTTACCAAAGTTTCTGTCTGAAAATAATATGGAAAAAAGAAGTTCCTGTTTGATCCTGAGTTTTATAAGAATAATTCAATAAACTACATTTAGTGTTCATGTTAATTCATACTGGGTTAGACAAGAACTTACAAAATGCATGGTATTGGCTCTCAAAGATGTTGAAATTTCATGGAGGAAACAGAACATAAGCAATTACAATAGAAAGTGAAAATGCTATGCTTGAACTATAGGGTATTTTGGGAGCAGAGGTCACAGAGCTAGAGCTAGAGCTGGTGTTAAAAGAGTAGAATGAGGTTTAGGGATGGGTTTGAGAACAAGAGAACCCTTTTTACAGGAAGCTATATCTGAACTAACTTTGAAAGACAGACTAGGAGTTAGGCAGCAAAGAGAAGAGAAATGCCATAATAGGTAAAAAAAAAAAAATAAGTTTACTGTTTTCAACTGGGTCAAATTTATGCATGGTCCTACTCATGGTCTTTTTCCTGAAATAGCTCATGCAATTCTCTCCACTGCTCTATGAAATGGAAAATATTATTTCCCCATTTTACAGATGACAGTGCAAAGCAAGACTGGAGGGAAGCTAGTGTGATTTACCTCAGATAGCCAGAGAACTCCAGGCAAGAGGCTCCTAGTTTAATAAGACCCAACAGAATAGGTAAAATGGTACAGAGTTAGAAAATAATTAGGCAAGTTATGATATAGTATGTGGGAATAAATAAAGTTAAGGAAATAAATCAGAAAAGAAACAAAAGTGAAGTTAGCAACCATAGGAATAGTAAAAATCTAATTGATAGATAAAAAAATTAATAACAACAGATACTGTTCATTGAGTGCTAGCCATAACCCAGGCCTTGTATTATGTTTTCATGTATAATCTCTTTTAATCCTAAAAATAATCCCATAAGGGAATCATCCTCATTACTAATTATATTTGAAGATACTCATGGAACTACAAAGATAAGGTCCATGTTTCAGTCTCACGGTAAGAAGCAGAGCTGAGTTTTGAACCAATATACAGACTCTGGAGCCCTCGCACTTAATCACTATCCTCCTCAACCTCTTGGATACCAGCAATGGGATTAGCACTGTTTGCAGCTTTCTTTTGTAAAATTTATATTTCAGTTATATCTTTCTAGGACTAGATCCTATTTTCTATGAAAGAATTATAGCCAGGCCCTGCTCTTCTTATCTGATTTAGGAAGCATATTTTTCTCTAAATCAAGATGGCTAATCTCATCCACTGCCTGTTTCACTGATGTGACTCTCAGAGAGTAAACAGCCTTATCCCCAACTCATGGGGGATTATCTCAGCTCCTTATATAAGGACAACTTTCACCAGCTGTAGAGCAAAAGTCACTAACTTTTTCCTTTGTATATAGGACACAACAGTGTAATGATAGCTGAAGAGTCATGGGTACAGGAGACAATTTAAAGACTTTACGGTTTTCATGATTTTTAAAAGAAATTAAAATCATAGATTTTTATATAGCTATAAAGTTGCTAAGAAGTGTAATGAAGGCCCATTTAAAATTATTTTTATTCTGTGTTTGGTGCCCATGAAATAATACCTAAGATGGGAAGATTGTAAGCAAAACATTTCTTAAGAGTTCAAGTTCTTCATGAAATATACATACTTAAGAAACAAGGGAAATGAAATTTTGAGCTCCTTCCAAAGAAATGAGAAAAGGAGGAAACATAACACCAAAATAATGTTTGCTATTTTTGTCCCTTAAGTGACAGTAGTTTTGCTTTTCCCTAAGATAAATAATCGTTTCTCTTTATAGCAATTATTGTGCAGAAGTTTCATTGGATTATATTTTTTAGTAACTTGAGTGGTTATAATGTAGATACATTTAAACTGTGCATTCCTATTATATTGAAGTCCCATAGTAAATTTTAAATTTGCTTTTAACAATTAAAAATATTCTTTTCCTAACAACTCTCTTTGGTTAACATATGTTCCCACGTGTTCCTTTTGTATGTTTCATTTTTCTACCATAACATATAGAACCTAATTTAAGCCTAGTTTGAATTTCTAAAGATTTATATTTCAGAAAAATTAAAGGATAAATTATTCATCTGTTATACTAAGAATTTCTCATAGGAAATAAATTTATTGTGTTCAAGTTTAATTTTCAAACATAGTTGGCCCTGAAAATATGTATCAAAGGAAGAAGGGAATTAGAAGATTGGAAATAAATGTTTTCATGAATCAAATTTTATCTAAAAGGAATGAGATAAAATATCAGGAAAAGAGAGTCCTCCCCTTAGGAAAGATAAGTCAGACCCTTCATGTCACCATCTAAGGACTCAGATTGCCGTTTCCACTCAAACCTACCAGAAGTAGTTTGTACCAATTAAGGATATTTACTTAATTTTTATAGTAAAAAACAATCTTTTCCAGAAATGAAGGAATTATTTATGAGAACAATCTCAAGATTTTATGTTACTAAAATATTGATGAAAGGCAAAGAGCATACTGTGGTAATGGGTGATTGGGTATTAATTCAGAGTTTAAAAATATGTAAATCATTATTAAAGAAAACACTTTTTCCTCTGTTACAAGCAACAAATAGACTTGAGAGTTTCTGAAGATTATTTTTTTATGAACCATGATTCTTGTTTCTTAGAATTACATAAGAGTAGTAGTGTTCTCCCAGGTTGCAAAGAATACAATACTCTTGCCTGCGAAAGCTTTTCATTTACATTTGCCAAAGCACCTAAACAAGTTATTCAGAATTTATTATTATACAAAATGATACTTTTTGTAAGTCACCTTTTCTAAGTCAAACAGCCAATTTTGGAATTAAGCAGATCTAGTTCAAATCCAGCCTGGCCTTTTGCTACCTGACAGATCTTTATCCTTCTTGAGACTTTGCATGGGGAAAAATATGTGTGCATATAAATTATATATATATATATATATATATATATATATATATATATATATATATATATATAATATATAAATTGTGATTATAATATGATATATATTATTTAATTGTGATTTTACAATTTATTCTAATTCTGGTGGTATCCCTATTAAGATTTTAAAGAGATCATTTAACTCCTCTGTTTTTCTTCTCCATTTTCATTAACTAAATTGTTATTTTCTAATCCATCAGTTCCATTTTTAGAGATTTATCCTGAATTAAACTGTGCATATATTTATGCATAAAATGTTAACATAGAATTTTATTTATGCTAGAAAAATTTAACACACCTATCTAACAATTGGTTTAATTTTTTGCAGTCATGCATTAGAATTATATACTGCCAATAAAAATAATAGCTGCATTTTAATTAATACAGATGTGGGAAAGAAGGTTAGAAAAATGTGTAACATAATTTTAGGTTTTAAAATAAATGTATCTGAGTAATATGAATAGAAAAATAATTGTTAATTATGTACTACATTCCAAATACTATTATGAATGATTTGAATGTATTTCATTTTGTTTATGTTATGTTAGGTATGATATTAATATCATTTTAGATAAAAGTTAAACCACTGAGTTGTTATATATCTTGCCCAAAGACACATAGTTAATGGTTGCAGTATTTGAAACTAAACCTACATTCTTTACCTCTGTGCCATGCTGCCTCCTAAAAAATCTATAAGGAGGAATTAACTATTGACAGTGTGCATCTATTAACTTCTTTTATTGAGCACATGGATATTTAAATATGGTATATTACTCAAGAACATCAACCCTGACCCCGTTTCTACCACTTGCTAGCTCTGTGATTTTTAAAGTTTCTTGCCTTTTCTGGGTCTCAGTTCCTTTAACTGAAAGACAGGATTAACAGTGGTTTATAGCTTCTATGAGGATTAGATGAACAGACATGAAACACTTAAATGGTGCTTGAACCATAAAAGATATTTTTAAAATGTTAACTGCTACTGATACTGCCACCCGGCTAAACAAGGGTGGAATCAGAATGTGAAACTTGGTTTAACTCCAATTCATATTTTTTTCATCTATTTTCAGATTCTTCTAGGTCAGTATTCCTATCTAAAATATTCATATTCTCCAAAGATTACAAATGAGTTAATTTGCTTTAGGTTCTCCCCACTTGAAGGGTGAGAAAATATTGTTTGAATAGGCTCTCATGTGGAATAAAACAAGCAAAACAAAACAGCTTTATGTATTTGCACTCTAATCCCTAGAGATTTTACAGTACTTTGCTCTAAGTTATTTGCACAACTTTCTTGTCCTAAGAGTACTGTTCTGAATGATTTGGGAGAGGGAGTTGCCATTATTTAGAAGGGAAGGACAAAAAGAAAGTTATTTGTCATTAAAAGTTATAGTCCTCTTCAGACTATAATTAGAAACCTACATTATTTTTATGTTAGGATTTTTTTTAATTTATTCAAAAATATTTATTGAGTGTTCACTATATTTTAGGTCTGTCAGATAGTGCTTCCTGCTGTCTGGCCTAAATGTCTGTATTTGTTATATTCTCTGCATAGCAAATTACACAAAATCTTACCTGCTTAAAACAATGATCATCTATTATCTCTCATGTTTTTTTGTGGCCAGCATTTAGATGAGAATGTGTCTACACTCCATGTTTGTGGCCTCATTGGGAACACACAGGGACTGGAGCTGTCTGGTGCCTCATTCACTCAAATATTTGGCTGTTGGTGCTGGCCATCTGCTGATTGCCTTAGTGGGGCTATAGTCGAGAACAGCTGCATGTTCCTTCTCATATGGCCTGGACTTTTCATGACACAGAGGTTGACATCCACAGACAAGCATCCCAGGAGAAAGAATCAGGCAGAAGTCACACCCTTTTTATGACTATCAGAAATCAGATAATATCACTTTTGCTTAGTTTTTCTTACACAAGGCAACATATGTGTAAACTATAAATTCCTGTACACATGTTACTTGTTACTGATGTTCAGTATGGTTGGATTCAAGACTTTTCAATATTTGTAGATAATTCTCAACTCAGACCTTGAGTTTTCTTCTCTGTAAAATGGGGTAGTGTGATAGTAAGTACAGCATGGAAACACTATAATTTTCAGGGATCATTTCTATAGTTCATAAGTATATCATGGAGTTAAAATGATGATTAACAGAGAAAAACTATGAGACCTGTGTTTTTTAAAATGCAATGTATTTTATAAGAGTTTGTCTTCTGTCATAGGTATAAAAATTTTCCTTAGCACCCAAGCTTTAGAAAAATAGTTCCCATATATGCCAAGTGATGGTTAGCACACAGTCATTGCGGGGGGAGATCTTACAGTTATATAGTTGTAAATTGGATTGCTGCTAATAATTTATTAGGTATATGATTTTGAGTAAGCTTCCTAACTTCTTTTAACTATATGATAGTCATCTATAATTTAAAAAAAAATCTTTTTCTCAAGTTTAGGTAATAGTAACCAGTCCATAATTCCAGTTCTTATTATTTGAAGTAGAGGGTACATAAAGAGCAATATGATTGATCTGAACTGTACTTAAAACACTAGGATAGTAAACTGGGGAGCATGAGTTTAGGGACAAACACAATCTGACTTAAACAAAACCACTAATCGCCCAGAGAACATCTTATTATTTTTTTGTAAACTGGAAAGCTGTGACCTTCCAGAGGAAGTTACATCATCATTCCCTCAAGGCACACAGTTTGGGCATCAGGGTGTGAACTGGATTTTTTAGTCCTCACTTACTCATAAGTGAATTCCTTAGGCAAAGAATAATTTTCAACCATACACACTGTAGCCCAATGCCTTCCTATTTCAAGACAATTTTTGCTTGTTCTTTGTGGTAGATTTTCATATAACCAAAGTTAAATGCAGTAGTGTGCTAGTAATATATTGTCAAAAAGGGGCGGGGGATGCTCTGATTTGTAGCTTGTAGTGTTTGCTAATAGCCATAGTGTAAATACTCCCACAGGGCTGATTTCAAATTCCAACATTTTAACAGCTGGCTTGCAAAATGACTGTTTCTCACTTGCCGGTAGGAGCTGCTTTAGCACACCCTGATGACAGAGAGAAATTCATAGAAGTGCCAGAATATAGTTCTGGGACCCCATAACTTCCCCTAGACACAAAGCATACTAAGACATGTCCCCATGGTAAAACAGCCTTCCAGGGCTGTGGACAGTTTCATTGTATATTTTTGCTTTTTTTTTTTCCTTAAATTATCTTTATTTGCCTGAGATAAAAATAGCACTTCCCTTCTAACTGTTACTGATACTTTAGGGAAGAAAAGTAGAGATATTTTAGAAGATCACATTTTAGAAAAGAAGCACACTAAAATCATTTTTTAAAAATGAAATACACTTCTACAAGCTGGTTTGGGAGAAGGGGAGACAGAAGATGATGTCATATGTCTTGGCTTGGAAAGAAGCCAAGATGTGCCAGCCAAGAACAACATAACCTATTGGTTACAACTTGTTAAAACTCAATGTGTGATATCTGTTCATACTTCCACATTTTGGGTCACATCCACCAGATTTTATGGTCTCAGCAAATGGCATTTTTAAATTTCTCATTAGAAATGAAGAGTAATTATAACAAAGGACTTGGTTGTTACATTTCTGATTTTGGTTTTGTTAATCTGTATCCTGCCACAAAGGAGGTAGAGGGATTAAAACAAAGGCATTTTTTCTATACCATTTCTGTATTTATCCTAAAGAATTAAGGTCATAGTGACACATGCACAGCCATGTTTATAGTAATGCAATAGCCAAACTATGGAACCAGCTTAGGTATATAGATAGTTGAATGGAGAAAGAAAACATGGTGTGTGTGTGTGTGTGTGTGTGTGTGTGTATGAGTTTAGGGACAAACACAATCTGACTTAAACAGAACAATGAAGTTTTTTCATCATAAAAAATAATGAAAGAAATTATATCATTTTTTAGGAAAATGGATGGAACTTGAAAGTTAAGTGAAGTAACCTAAATGCAGAAGGTCAAAGGTCATGTGTTTCATTCCATATGTGGAAGATAGGAAAAAGAAAAAGAAAGACTGGAGTGGGGTCTCATGAAAATAGAAGGGAAACCAGTAGAGGAATACCACAAACAGGAGGAAGGGAGGGAAGTAAAAGTAAAGGAGAAATACTGAGAAACAATACTGAGCAAATTATATTGCTATATCATGTTTATGTATGAAATATAACAATGAAGCCCACGGTGTGTTTTTTTAGATATTCAATGTTATGTATAATTGCAATGTACCAATAAAAATATGGAAAAAATAAGATTAAAAAAAAAGACAGGCATTTTTCCAATAGGGGATATTTGTTTGTTAGCAATTTATTGTGACCTCCCTTGATTCAATTATAGTCACTTGAATTTAAAAAAAATACAAATAAGTCATGGTTGCATTTCTCAGAAAGATTGTGGTTGAGGAATTGGACTCAGACAGTTTAATATGACATAAGATGACCGTAGAAATTTAATAGTACTACTACTACTACCAGTAACAGCAACACTAGCAGCTAGTGGAAGACCTGCATTTGTATTCAGAATCTGTTGCCTACTGGATATATGAATTTGATTAAAGTTACTTGATACCTCTGAGGCTTTGGTCTTATATATAGAATGAAAATACTACCTCACAAGACAAAGAGGGATATATGTCAAATTCTCAGCACACTAAGTGACAGAGACTAGGAGTGAAATAAATGGTATCTATAGTTATCATCAAATCATTGTTAGGATTGAGTTAGATAGCTTCCTCTAATAGCAAAATTATTAAATAAAAACCTACCTTTGTGTTGAGTGCATTTATTCACTGAGTCACAAATTGATTGCAACAGTAAAGGGACACATATATGTTGTCCCTTTCTCCCTAACACTGACACTCCCTTATGGTGAGCAAAGGGCTATAATGCAGCCATGCCAGTCTCTGGGGACTCAGAGCATGTGGAGATGCCACTTGATGGAGACGATCAGAACTGGATAGTGAGAATGATGAAATTAGAGAAGCACTGGAGAATGGCAGAGGACATATTCAGACTCACTCCCCATTGTGAAAGCTCTGAATTGCATAAATGCATGTCCCTTGCCATAGGATATCATGAACATGAGGATGAATTACTTCTAACACTGCTCCGAGACACCACTGGAATTTCATAGCCCAGCAAGAACAGATAAAGTCAATGAGTTTTGCCTATATATAGTTTGATCAGCACTTTGATCAAACTTTGAAAAAATAATCACTTTTTAAGATATGAATATGGGGATGATTGAAAAAACAACCATTTTTTCTTAAAAAATATTTGTTTTTTTAGATATTCATGAGAGTAGAGTATATTTTGACACATTTATACAAACATGCACTATATCTTATTCTAATTAGAATCTTAGTTGAGGTTGTACATGATGTGGAGATTCATTCTGGTATATTCATATAATATATATATATATATATATATATATATATATATATATATATATATATATATATATGAAAATTATGTCAGATTCATTCCACTGTCTTTCTTATTCCTATCCCCCATCCTTTCCTTTCATTTCCCCTTTTCTAATCCACTGAACTTGTATTCTATCCCATCCCCTTCCATTGTGTGTTAGCATCCACGTATCAGAGAGCACATTCAACTTTTGTGTTTTGGAGATTGGCTTATTTCATTAGCATGATAGTCTCTAGATCCATTAATTTACCAGCAAATGTCATAAAGTCATTCTTCTTTATGGCTGAGTAATATTCCGTTGTGTATATATACATTATTTTCTTTATCTATTCATCTGTTTAAGGGCACCAAATATGGGCCCATAGAAGATCAACAGATTTTAAGCACTGTGTGACCCAACATTTTCAGGTATCAACATATTTTTCCTTTTACCTTGACTTAAAGTTTATAGTACCATTTCTATAAAAAGTAAAAGAAACAGGAAAACTACTTAGTTTTCAGTGTTTGTTTTGCAAAGATTTTTTCAAAGACTGTCTGGTTGGATATGCTCACTAGATATTTTTCAATTTCCCCTGGAGAAAATGACTTTAGAATGCTTCTTTTTAAAATTTTTTATTTGTTCTTTTTAGTTATATATTACCCTAGAGTTTATTTCAACGTATTTATACAAAAAATCCTAATTAGGATTTCAGTCTTCTGGATGTACATGATGTTGAGATTCACTATGGTGTATTCATATGTATACATAGGAATATATGTCAGATTAATTCTGATGAAGCTTATTCTCAAGGTTTTTTTGGCCTGTTTGATGTTACCTAATAAGAGTGATACATCACACTACTGTCTCTTTCAATGACATCAACTTAGTTTTGCAGAGCATGCTTCCTGCCTTGGTTAGGATAATCTGCCTTTCCCAGGCTTAATGTCTTATGAAAGAAGGACAACAGTACAGTTCCCTCGAGGAAGCTTTGTGCCCATTTCCCAGAACTCCGAGGAAATGGAAATACTGTAAGATTGACTTAGGCTGTTTGTATGTGGGTGAGATATTGGTGGTCTCAACAAAAGGGCTCTGTAATGCAATCCTAATGAACAGAATGCATCAGAATTGCTTCCTAAAAATAAGACCAAAACCAACAATTTCTTCATTGAAGGAATTAGCTGACTATAGAAGAATAAGATTCACCTGAGAGTCAAAAGATAAAATATAAAGCTTTGATGCTGCCCAAAACTTAGTTCTGTAAATTTTAGATGAGTCAGACGATAACTCTGAATATATCTCTCTTCATTTGTAAAGTAGGGAGCTTAGACTAGATAAACTCTAAAGTTCTTTTAGCTCTGGCAATACTCAATACTGTCACTGAAGATCTGGAACATCTTCTTGTTTGCTTGAGATACTTTATGTATTATGAAGTTAAATCTTAGGTGGAAGAGATAAGGTTTTGTGATATTTGATTGTCTATCCTTAATGACAAATAGTGTCATTTGTGACAAAATTGAGTGATGGTCTTACAAGTTAGCAGGGATTTGAAGATAAATGAGAAATATCAGAAAATGTATATTTTTAGTTTTTCAGTTGCTAGTACAATTATCTTCCCTCTACCTGACCTTGATTCAGTATTCACCAAACATCTTGACAACACCTATTTTTCTGAGTACTTCTGAGCTGAATATCTGACACTTAAATCTACACAAAAGGATAAAAATGGAAGGTGCTAAGAATGTCCCATCCTTATTCTAACACTGCATATATTAACAGATTCTCAATTGTCTGATTGTCCCTTTTGAGAACTTTGCTTACCCATTACCTACAGAATAAAGTAAAAAATTATCAATATACCATAAAAATTCTTTCTAACCTACCCTCTGCCAAATAGCCCATCTGCCTTTTCTACTAACCCTGTGCACACACTCCAGACATTGTGAATGTTTATCATGCAGTCTGCAGGCATTTACTTCTGCGTGTATCACTTCTCCCAGGGAGTATGGCCATTACCATTTATGCAAATATATGTCTTACCTATAAGCATTGCATATTTACTCTTATCTTTGTGTATTTAGATTTGACAATGTTTGCCAACACCGTGCTTCACATATTTCATTTCATTTATTTTCATTAGACCATATTTTCTATATACTTTGTATGTTTGCATAGACTTCTACCCATGTGGTTGTTCAATAAAGCTGCAAAAATTTCAATATAAATGTTATTTGTTGTGTGCTCATGCCTCTTTATGTTCATATGATTTATTTTGTCTATAATTAGATAGCAAGAGACATTAAAAATCATTTTTCTACAGCAACCTAGTCCTGGATTAATATTTAATGATGGTAATGTTGATTCACTACAATATACAGAATGAGAATAAAGCAGTTTCCACCATCATGCAATGTAAATCCCCACTGCAAAGATTTGTTGCTAGTGAAATAATTTCTGTATGGCGTCTTGCATTTTGTTGAGGTTTTAAAGGTGTAAATGATTTCCTGAATTTTAATTTTAATCCAAGACTTTACAAGTAAGTCATTGGGTTTTGCTGTGCCATCAGTCTAATGTTTTAAGGATAGGAATGGATTGTCCTTGATCTTAAGTTCAGTTCCTGGGTCTAAAGGAATTTTCGGTTACATTCCATATAATGACTTATGACCAGCCTTTATTCCTTCAGTGTGTTCTTCCTCAAATTCTCCCTCCCCTTGGAAACCCTTGTCAGATTAATCTTCCTAAACACATTCTTCATCATCTCATTCTGCCAGGATAAAACCTTTCAATGTTAGATCCATTGAAGGGAGACTGATACCAAAGTATGATAAATATTATAAGGATGGAAACATTAGTCATTCAAGAAATATTTAATGAGTCCTTACCTGTTGCCTTCTATTATGCTAAGTACTGAGGAAGACTGATTTGACCCCCGCCTGGGTGTTTGGGTAGATTCACAAAAGAAGTGTCACTTCAACTGGTGCTTGAAGGTGAGTTAGGAATTCATCCTTCAACTCAAATTTCCTAATAATTCTGTATGTTTGACATTGTGTTTCTGTCTTGTCTACAGCAAAATGGAATAGTTCTGGAAGGCTAAATGACAAGGATTAAAATTTTAAGGCAAAACATAATGACAAAGGAAAAACTGGAATTTGATTTAATATATGAAACGTCTAGGTTGTACATATTTTATGAATATTTTAGCACCAACATGGTAAATTAGAACTTTTTTGATGTGAGTAAATATGGGAAATGGTATTTTAAAGAAAGACCTAGGATGCTAAAGCATGTCTTGCTTTAATCCAAGGATAAGAGAGCCCAGTTATAAACAAAATTGAAGGTGTTGAAAGGACACTTATGTTAAAATCTAGCAGCCGTTTTGGCTGCAATGGGAGTTAAAGGCAAAGATATAAGAATATGGTAATTAGAGTCTTTGGTTGGTATGTCAAGTCAGTGTACAGGCATGTGTGCTAGAAACTTGGTCTGTGAGGGGATGTGCACAGGGAGGATTATTGTTATTCTTCACTTGGCTGGGTTTAAATGGAAGGGCCAGAACAGACAGTGGGAAAATAAGAATTCATCTCTTCCTTTGGGAAATTCAGAGCTAGCCAACAAGATCCAATTAACTCACATGGAAGTCAAGGGACCATTTTATGATAATTTAACCTACTTATTCACATTTGTACTAAACCCAAAGTTGTCCACTTAATGCAATAAGGCATCCCCAATTTCCTCCATATGTTAATTGGTTTCTGTGTTATAAAATGCAGTATAATAGAGGAAGATAGTAAAGTAGCATTTATTGAGAATCTGTTTACTACCAAGAATTATGTACTTTATTTTAAATACTGATTTATGTTTAACCCTATAAGAAACCTTCACAGAAGTTATTCTTTTAAATTTTTATTTTTCCAGCATTGTACCAAAGTAATTTTTAAACTCAGTGGAATGTTGACAGAATAATACAATGAATATCCATATTTCCTGAATTCAATAATTATTGTTATGCCAAATATGTGTTCTTGTTTAATCTATTGCATTGCCAATCTCTTGATATATCTATTCTCATCTAAACCAGACAGATTTATTTTCACAGAACTATCTGAAAGTAAGTTGTGAATGTAGTGATATAAATTTGTCTTTAAAGTCATAACAACAATAACACACACAAGACAATTACCAATTACTTCCTAATATTATTTAATATCTTGTCCATATTCAAATTCCCCACTTATCCTCCTAAATTGTTTATAGTAATTTTTTTCCCAAATCAAGATACAGTTATGGGGTATGGATTACATTTGGTTCTTACTTCTTTAGTATATTTTATCTCCAAGAGTCTTCCTAATATTTTGCCATGACACTGAAAGTTTCTCTTGACTTTTATTTTGATTAATAGATAGCTAACAGAAAATCTGAAGGAATAGTAAGCTAACACCGTTATACACTATACACTTCACCTTATTCACCAATTATTAACATTTTATTGCATTTTCTCTCTCCAGCTTGCTTAGCCTAATGCTGTCACTCCTTTCTACATGGCATTTTTATGTAAAGAAGTTTTCATTCATTACCCTAATATGTTACTTCAATGACTTAATGCTTTTCCTTTGTTTACCAAATTTTGGCAGAAGGAGTTGGTGCAAAAATTAACATGATGGCAAATGATTTTCAGTTTTTAAAAATGAATCACCATTGAGACAGGTACTACCGGGAATTGAACCATGGGTGCTCTACAACTGAGCTATAGCCCTTTGCAATTTGTATTTTGAGACAGGATCCCACTAAATTGCTGAGGCTGCCTCTGAATCTCTAATCCTCTAGCCAAAGCTTCTTGAGTTACTGGGATTACAGGTATATGCCACCACACCCACCTAGCTCATCCTTCTTTTTGATGATCAAATTTTTACCAGATTTGGCCTGGAGGACCTCTTCAAGCATGTTCTGGAATTTTCCATGTCCCAGATATATAATCCAATTCTCCAAGGAGCCCCAGATCCTTTCAGTAGACAATGATAAGTAGAAGTCAAGATCTTTGTACTAGTTATGCTTATAATTACTAGAGTGCCATTGATTCCTAGGACCTTTCAGTGAACAAACTAGGGAATATATATAGATATATAGATATTCCAATTTAAATTTAATATTACATAGTATCTCCTTAAAATTTCTTTGTTTTATATTTATAACTCTTTTCTGTATTTTAATGTTTTTTAATTTAATTTTTTTTCTTCTCATTAGCAGTTTCACTTAACTTGCATAATTCTACATTTTACATCTACATTCTGAATTTTTGTGTTTTCTCTCTTGGTTTTAGTTACCAATTTGATACACAGTTACATTAGTTTTGCATTTCTACATTGGTTATTTCTTCCATTTCTGCCCTGTGTCCTCTAATCTCCTATAGGAACAGTCCCATATAATTGATTGTTCAATTAGGATACTTTGAGAATATGAGGGTGTCACTTAAAATACTTAAAGATCATTATTTGCAATAGTTACATATTGAATAAAATTGATTTTATCATGTGGAGAGTTCTGTAAAATAATTTCACACAAATTTGCAGAATATCCTTATATGTTAAAAACAACACATATACACACATAATACAGTAGATTTAGAAATAAAAGGGCCTATCATGGAAAAATAGTTTTCACATCCATTTACATAGTTACCCCTTTTTATTGTTTTCTGATTTACCAATTAATGTTTATTTCTACAAATTTTAAAAAAAGTACATATAAATCACATATTATATATATAGTCATCTATATGTATATGCTAAAACTCTTTATTTTCCTTCTTTCCATATACCAAAGTTAAGCATATTTTTACTTGGCTTTTTAAAATATATGAAACATCCATAGCAGTTTCTAGAGATCTCCATTCTTCTATGTAAGCACATAGTATTCTATTAGATGGATGACCAATGGCTTCATTTAAACAGTTCCCAACTGGATGTATATTTGAGTTCCTTCTATATTTTGCCATTATATGTAATACTGTTACAAATAGCAATGTAGATATGTTGTTTTGTATTTATGAAGGTCTGAGTACAGGTTCCAAAAAAAATGGGATTTCTGAATTAAAGGGGACACACATAATGTACTTTTGTTAGATATTGTCAGACGTACTCTCCGGGGGCGGGGGGCGGGGGCGGTTGTGGTACTTTGTAATCCCTCTAGCAGTGCAGGAGAATGCTGGCTCCTTCTTGCCAACAGAGTGTGCTATTAAACATTAGAATTTCTGCCCATCTGATAGCATGAAAGGGTATCTCTCTGGAACTTTGTTTCTCTCATAAGTGATGTCATACATTTTTCTTATGTCAGAGGGTCATGTGTCTTTCTTTTTTATTTTTATTTTTTTAAATTTATTTTTGCATTACAGTTCTTAATACACTATTATACCATAATTTATCATATCTCTGATTATTATATGTTGACACCAAATTCACATCTTCATACTCTTTTTTAAATGTGTAGTCTGTTTATGTCTTTTCAATGTTCTCTTTGGAGTTTTTCTATTTTCTTCCAGATTTCTAGAAACTCTTTTATACTAAAGTGATTATATCTCTGTGCCTTACCGTATGTTGCAAATATATTTTTATTGGTATCATCTTTAAAATATACATGTGCACACTTTTTTTTTTTATTGTTCCTGCATTTTGAGTCACGGTTACAAAACCTTTCTTCTCTCTTAACTTATAGAGGAATTAATCATGATTTCCTGTCTTCTTCTAGCGCTCATATTTTTCTTTCCTTTTAAAATATACTACTATTGATATATTTGGAGATTATCATTTTTTAAATCTTTTTGAGTGACTATTCAATTCTCATTATTTATTTAAAAATCCATCTTTTTCTCACTGACATGTGACCTTTATCATGTACTAAATTCCACATTTTGTCTTCCTTCAACCGTATATTTGTATTTAATTTGAGTGATATGTTAATATTATACAGATTTTTTTATTATACCAACAGCCTTTAGCCTTTTCTAAAAACCAAATGAGGAAGTGAAACTTTAGAGAAATAAATGGTTTGCCCAAGGTAAATTTATTAATAAAATGTCAAACCCAGGTTTTCTCCACGACCATCCTGTGTTGGAAAGACAGACTTTTATGTAGAATATTTGTCTCAATTACACAAGTACAATTGTGTAGATTTTTATATCAGAGGTGCACTCTAAATAAGTGTAATATCGAGCTGTTGTAAATTGCAGAAATCACAAGCACAAAGTGCTTTTCGTAATGCAAAATGATTATTTATTAAAAGCCTTCTGAACCCCTTCCCAATGTATGTATGAGCCTGTATACTACAATTTAAAAACTCTTGGAGAACCCTTTAATTACAGAAGTGGAACTTCACATTAATATATACAAGTAGAGTATAGATGGCCAATTTTGAACTAATTTGAATCATAATGAAACTTGGGCATGGCGGAAGAGATTCTCTATCATTGTCTCTTATGGCTCATATTCTAATGTCTACCCAAGGTGAGAATTCCTATGATGAGTATATTCTTTTACAAACATGAAGGAGAACCACTAGTAAATAGATATAAGGCAAATAAATGCCACTTTCCTAATGTTGGGCAGTTTAAAACAAAAACAAAAACCCACTGGCAGAAGCCATCTGTTCCTGGCAACTTTCCCGGTTAAACACTTTTAATTGCTTCTGTGATCTTGGTGGGTTGGCATGCCATGGTTTCCAGGGATTTGGGAGAATTGACCTTTATGAAGTAATCACAGTTTGTTGTACAAAAGAACTCTGAGTTATCAAAGCAGGCAGCGTATCCTGCTGTGAAGCCATGGCAATGAAAAAGTATCATATATGTGATGATTTCCTATTTGAATTAACTTCCTTATGATACACTCCTGCTAGGGGCATCCTAACAGCTAACAACATTCAACCTAGAATGTTCTGTAAGTTTTGGCAGGGACTCATAAATCTGGTATGGTCTGTAAATGAGATCTGTTTGTTTATTGTTAGAACCACTCTGCTGACTCCAGGGTTCCTTTGCTATGCATCATCTTGAGATGTTTTAGTTACTGTTTGGGAAAAGATATTTCTTGATACAGGATGGTCCTTATCTATTTATGTTGAACTTAATTATGAAAATTTGCTAACGTTTATTATAACCTACTCTCTCATTTTAAATTTATAATATTGATAACAATGGCCACATTTATTGAGCAATTACTATGTTCCAGGAATTATGAAAATTTCATTATATTCTTGGTTCATTTAGTCTGCACAGTGCTGTAATATGTGGGTATGCTTATAATGTTTACTGATGAACAAGCTGAAGGTCTAGACTAATGAAAAATTTTGCCTAAGGTAAAGCAATAAATAACAAGAATTTAAGCCAGGTCTGTCTGATGCCAAAGCCCATATCTCAACCATCATAGAAGAGTTTCAGACACAGGGGTATTGATTTTTTCTACCCTCTATCACATAACTAGATCATTACAAAGCTAGGGATAGAACTCATGTTAACTGTGTCTCAAACCACTACACTGATAAGCCATTGGTAACTGGGTGAGAAGTTAAACCTGAGCCATAATGTATCCAGAACTATTCGTTACCTTCTGTCTGCTTCTGTAGTTTTGTTGTTCATAACCTCTGCTATGGCATTCATCATTCTACATATTATTCTCTGTTGACATGTTTGTCAGTCTGACAACAGTGTGCAGAACTTAATATCCAGATCCTATATTATTTATTTATGCACAAAAGGCCTTAAATACATAGTAAGTTCTTAAAAATGTCTGTTGAATAAATGAATTTGATTCCTAATGCAAATGAGCCTATTGCAAGGGTAACAGTTTCTAAACACCTTGGAAAATCACATTGAAACTTGACATATTTGATGAATGTTGCTGCATACATAATGGCCAATTCCATTTACCAAAGGTAAGTTTCCCTTTATATCTGAAGTAGAGGGTAGGAGGACTTGGATTGCATTTCCTGCTCCCAATTTTTATCTCTGGGTCTGGCATGTTAGGCCTAGGGAAGTAGCAGAGCAAAGCTTGGGAGCTGTTTTTGCTCTTTGGTGTGACCTTGAGGAAGTAGGACCTCCCTGAGATCCAGTTCTTTCTTCCCTTAGGCAAGGTTCCTGGCTCTGGGACCTGGCTTTGTAACCAATAGACTTGGGATTTTATATAACTAAGACTTACCCTTATTTCTATGTCTGACAGTGCCAAAGCTAGCCCTTGCATTCCTATGAACTTGGTAGAACTCAAAATTCTTTCTTCATTGTAACAAGATCAGATGAGTGATGTTTATGGGTGACCTGCTAAACTCTGTGCAGGTTCTGTGACTTTGTCTAAAAGGGTCAGGGCCTGTTGTTAAGTAGGCCACTAATAATTCTGCTCAGCTGACGTCTAAAGTTAGATGCTTTATTGAATTTTTGTATTTCCCACTGCTAGTAGTGATGATACAGTTATTTTCCCATTCAGCTTTGCTTAAAAAATGAGTAATAGAGTGGACCGCAGAGGGGCAGAGCTGCCAACCACTCCTGCAAGGTAGGCGCGCCTGCGACCCACGGGCAGAACAGGAGCAGCGGCCTGCTGAGAGGCAGAGCCGCCCCCTCCCCCGCGCCTGCAAGGTAGATGGAACTGTGACCACTCACAGAACAGGCCCAGCGGCCTGCTGAGGGGCAGAGCCGCCCCCCCCCACCGCGCCTGCAAGGTAGGCGGAACTGTGACCACCAACAGAACAGGCCAGACCTGCAACCGACAGACAGAACAGGCCCAGCGGCCTGCGGAAGGGTAGAGCCACCCCCCCCCCCGCGCCTGCAAGGTAGGCGGACCTACGACCCACCGGCAGAACAGCCCCAGAGGTCTGCAGAGGGGCAGTGCCGCTGCCTGCGCCTGCAAAGTAGGCAGAACTGCAACCACTGACAGAACAAGCCTAGCGGCCCAAAGAGGGGCAGAGCCACCGCCCGCGCCTGCAAGGTAGGCGGACCTGCTACCGACCGGCAGAACAGGCCCAGCGGCCTGCCGGCATGGTAGGCACATTGCCCCAATTGGAGGAGGGGCAGAGCCGCCACCCGCGGCTGTGAGGGAGACTTTGCAACTATACAAGACCAATATAAATATATAGGGGGGAAATTCAATAGCACAACAGTTTCACCAAGTAGAAAGGAATGCAAACAGTATGAAGAGACAAGGAAAGAAAGGACCACAAGCAATGCAGGTCAACTCAACGTTAGAAGAGGTAATATCTGCAGCAGATGGAATGTCAGATAAAGAATTCAGGATATACATGCTTCAGATGATCTGGAGTCTCAAGGAAGACATCAGACAGCAAAATCAGACAATGAAAGATCACTTCAACAATGAATTACATAAACAAATCCAAGAAGCAAAAGATCAACTATACAGGGAGATAGAGTTTATAAAAAACAAACAAACAGAAATCCTAGAAATGCAGGAAGCAATAAACCAACTTAAAAACTCAATTGAGAATACTACCAGCAGAGTAGACCACTTAGAAGATAGAACATCAGACAATGAAGATAAAGTATTTCAACTTGAAAAGAACATAGACAGCTCAGCAAGACTGTTAAGAAACCATGAGCAGAACATAAAAGAAATATGGGATAACATCAAGAGACCAAATGTAAGAGTCATTGGGATACAGGAAGGGATAGAGTTCCAAACCAAAGGAATGAGCAGTCTATTCAATGAAATAATACGAGAAAACTTCCCAGACTTGAAGAATGAGACAGAATCCCAAATCCTAGAAGCCTACAGGACGCCGAATGTGCAAAATCATAAGAGATCCACACCTAGACACATTATAATGAAGATGCCCAACATACAGAATAAGGAGAGAATTTTAAAAGCTACAAGAGAAAGGAAGCAGATTACATTTAGGGGTAAGCCAATCAGGATAACAGCTGATCTTTCAACACAGACTCTGAAAGCT
Source organism: Marmota flaviventris (assembly GCF_047511675.1). Taxonomy (NCBI): domain Eukaryota; kingdom Metazoa; phylum Chordata; class Mammalia; order Rodentia; family Sciuridae; genus Marmota; species Marmota flaviventris. The sequence goes on along the minus strand of NC_092506.1, from coordinate 72,025,862 downwards.
AGAAGATCCTGGAATAACATATTTCAAACACTGAAAGAAAATGGGTTCCAAACAAGAATTGTGTATCCAGCAAAATTAAGCTTCAGGATGGAAGATGAAATTAAAACCTTCCATGATAAACAAAAGTTAAAAGAATTTGCAGCTAGAAAACCATCTCTTCAAAACATCCTCGGCAAAACATTACAGGAAGAGAAAATGGAAAATAACAATGAAAACCAACAGTGGGAGGTAGGACAGTAAAGGGGGGAAAATAATCAAAGAGGAAAACAAACCATGTTTAGTAACATAAATAAACAAATATGGCTGGAAGAACAACCCATATCTCAATAATAACCCTAAATGTTAATGGCTTAAACTCACCAATTAAGAGACACAGGCTAGTAGAATGGATCACAAAACAAGACCCAACAATATGCTGCCTACAGGAGACGCATTTGAAAGGAAAAGACATACATAGGCTGAAGGTGAAAGGTTGGGAAAAATCATATCACTCATATGGACTTCGGAAACAAGCAGGTGTGTCCATACTCATATCAAATAAAATAGATTTCAAGCCCAAGTTAATCAAAAGGGATAAAGTCAACCTAGACTTAATTGACATATATAGAATATACTACCCAACATCAAGCAGTTACACTTTTTTCTCAGCAGCACATGGATCCTTCTCAAAAATAGATCATATATTATGTCACAGGGCAACTCTTAGACAATATAAAGGAGTAGAGATAATACCATGCATCTTATCTGATTATAATGGAATGAAACTGAAAATCAACGAAAAAAGAAGGAAGGAAAAAGCATACATCACTTGGAGAATGAACAATAGGTTACTGAATGATCAATGGGTTATAGAAGACATCAAGGAGGAAATTAAAAAATTCTTAGAGATAAATGAAAACACAGACACAACATATTGGAATCTATGGGACACATTGAAAGCAGTTCTAAGAGGAAAATTCATTGTGTGGAGTTCATTCCTTAAAAAAGAAAAAAAACAACAAATAAATGATCTCATACTTCATCTCAAAATCCTAGAAAAAGAAGAGCAAAACAACAGCAAAAGAAGTAGAAGGCAAGAAATAATGAAAATCAGAGCTGAAATTAATGAAATCGAAACAAAAGAAACAATTGAAAAAATTGACAAAACTAAAAGTTGGTTCTTTGAAAAAATAAACAAAATCGACAGACCCTTAGCCATGATAGCGAAGAGAAGAAGAGAGAGAACTCAAATTACTAGCATACGGGATGAAAAAGGCAATATCCCAACAGACACTTCAGAAATACAGAAGATAATCAAAAATTATTTTGAATCCTTATACTCCAATAAATTAGAAGATAGTGAAGGCATAGATAAATTTCTTAAGTCATATGATCTGCCTAGATTGAGTCAGGAGGATATAGACAACCTAAACAGAACAATATCAATCGAGGAAATAGAAGAAACCATCAAAAGACTACCAACTAAGAAAAGCCCAGGACTGGATGGGTATACAGCAGAATTTTACAAAACCTTTAAAGAGTAACTAATACCAATACTTTTCAAGCTACTTCAGGAAATAGAAAAAGAGGGAGAACTTCCAAATTCATTCTATGAGGCCAACATCACCCTGATACCTAAACCAGACAAAGACACTTCAAAGAAAGAAAACTACAGACCAATATCTCTAATGAACCTAGATGCAAAAATCCTCAATAAAATTCTGGCGAATCGGATACAAAAACATATCAAAAAAATTGTGCACCATGATCAAGTAGGATTCATCCCTGGGATGCAAGGCTGGTTCAATATACGGAAATCAATAAATGTTATTCACCACATCAATAGACTTAAAAATAAGAACCATATGATCATCTCGATAGATGCGGAAAAAGCATTCGACAAAGTACAGCATCCCTTTATGTTCAAAACTCTAGAAAAACTAGGGATAACAGGAACATACCTCAATATTGTAAAAGCAATCTATGCTAAGCCTCAGGCTAGCATCATTCTGAATGGAGAAAAATTGAAGGCATTCCCTCTAAAATCTGGAACAAGACAGGGATGCCCTCTCTCACCACTTCTGTTCAACATAGTTCTCGAAACACTGGCCAGAGCAATTAGACAGACGAAAGAAATTAAAGGCATCAAAATAGGAAAAGAAGAACTTAAATTATCACTATTTGCAGATGACATGATTCTATACCTAGCAGACCCAAAAGGCTCTACAAAGAAACTATTAGAGCTAATAAATGAATTCAGCAAAGTGGCAGGATATAAAATCAACACGCATAAATCAAAGGCATTCCTGTATATCAGTGACAAATCCTCTGAAATGGAAATGAGGACAATCACTCCATTCAAAATATCTTCAAAAAAAAATAAAATACTTGGGAATCAACCTAACAAAAGAGGTGAAAGACTTATACAATGAAAACTACAGAACCCTAAAGAGAGAAATAGAAGAAGATCTTAGAAGATGGAAAAATATACCCTGTTTATGGATAGGCAGAACTAACATCATCAAAATGGCGATATTACCAAAAGTTCTCTATAGGTTTAATGCAATGCCAATCAAAATCCCAACGGCATTTCTTGTAGAAATAGAGAAAGCAATCATGAAATTCATATGGAAAAATAAAAGACCCAGAATAGCAAAAACAATGCTAAGCAGGAAGTGTGAATCAGGTGGTATAGCGATACCAGACTTCAAACTATACTACAGAGCAATAGTAACAAAAACAGCATGGTACTGGTACCAAAACAGGCGGGTGGACCAATGGTACAGAATAGAGGACACAGAAACCAATCCACAAAACTACAACTATCTTATATTTGATAAAGGGGCTAAAAACATGCAATGGAGGAAGGATAGCATCTTCAACAAATGGTGCTGGGAAAACTGGAAATCCATATGCAACAAAATGAAACTGAATCCCTTTCTCTCGCCATGCACAAAAGTTAATTCAAAATGGATCAAGGAGCTTGATATCAAATCAGAGACACGCCGTCTGATAGAAGAAAAAGTTGGCTACGATCTACATACTGTGGGGTCAGGCTCCAAATTCCTCAATAGGACACCCATAGCACAAAAGTTAATAACTAGAATCAACAAATGGGACTTACTCAAACTAAAAAGTTTTTTCTCAGCAAAAGAAACAATAAGAGAGGTAAATAGGGAGCCTACATCCTGGGAACAAATCTTTACTCCTCACACTTCAGATACAGCCCTAATATCCAGAGTATACAAAGAACTCAAAAAATTAGACAATAAAATAACAAACAACCCAATCAACAAATGGGCCAAGGACCTGAACAGACACTTCTCAGAGGAGGACATACAGTCAATCAACAAGTACATGAAAAAATGCTCACCATCTCTAGCTGTCAGAGAAATGCAAATCAAAACCACCCTAAGACACCATCTCACTCCAGTAAGATTGGCATCCATTATGAAGTCAAACAACAACAAGTGCTGGCGAGGATGTGGGGAAAATGGTACACTTGTACATTGCTGGTGGGACTGCAAATTGGTGCAGCCAATTTGGAAAGCAGTATGGAGATTTCTTGAAAAGCTGGGAATGGAGCCACCATTTGACCTAGCTATTCCCCTTCTTGGTCTATTCCCTAAAGACCTAAAAAGAGCATGCTACAGGGACACCGCTACATTGATGTTCATAGCAGCACAATTCACAATAGCAAGACTGTGGAACCAACCTAGATGCCCTTCAATAGATGAATAGATAAAAAAAAATGTGGCATTTATACACAATGGAGTATTACTCTGCATTAAAAAATGACAAAATCATAGAATTTGCAGGGAAATGGATGGCATTAGAGCAGATTATGCTAAGTGAAGCTAGCCAATCCCTAAAAAACAAATGCCAAATGTCTTCTTTGATATAAGGAGAGTAACTAAGAACAGAGTAGGGTCGAAGAGCATGAGAAGAAGATTAACATTAAACAGGGATGAGAGGTGGGAGGGAAAGGGAGAGAGAAGGGAAATTGCATGGAAATGGAAGGAGACCCTCAGGGTTATACAAAAGTACATACAAGAGGAAGTGAGGGGAAAGGGAAAAATAATACAAGGGGGACTAATGAATGACAGTAGAGGGGGCAGAGAGAGAGAAGAGGGGATGGGAGGGGAGGGGAGGGGGGACAGTAGAGGATAGGAAAGGCAGCAGAACACAACAGACACTAGTATGGCAATAAGTAAATCAATGGATGTGTAACTGATGTGATTCTGCAATCTGTATATGGGGTAAAAATGGGAGTTCATAACCCACTTGAATCAAAGTGTGAAATATGATATATCAAGAACTATGTAATGTTTTGAACAACCAACAATAAAAAATTTTAAAAAAAATGAGTAATAATCCATTCTAATTAACTTTTTATTTCTTTGGAACCAAACTGGCATCCCTCTAAAGAGTAATAAATATTTTTCCTAAGTGTGAAAAGGTGATTAATTATGATTTCATAGTCTTGTTGTATAAGAAGGATGACCATGTTTGCTTGTTAACATAGGGTCATTTCTCAGTTGCTGGACAAACAATACATTTGAAGAAGTGAGGTCTTATATTTCTGCTGCCTAGAAACTTAGACTTACAAAGATGTTTAAAAGCACATTGATCACTTTATGTATCAGTTAATTCCAGCTCTGTTATATATTTGTTTGCACTAGTATGTAATTGTGGGAAAAAAACATTTAAAAATTTGCATTTATGGCCATTAAATAGACTTTATAAAGATAGCAGTGGTACCATACCTCTTGTGTTCACTTTAATTTGTGGCTAGGGCCCCTGACTACCTGGACCTATTTTGATAAATGACAGCATTTTTCCCTTTGGTGTTTAAGAAGGATTTGTCAAAAATGCTGAAGTTATTAATTGAAGATTACAGAATTATAGTATTTATACATTTAATAAGGAACCATGAATTCATTTAACTCTGCCTCTTTATCTCACAGATGAGAAAAGGTAGGCATAGAGATGTTAGGAATCTACTTGGTGACAGTAGCAGAATCAGACCAAAGATTCGGTTCTCTGACTGTCTTTCTGGTATCTTCTACTGAACTGATTTCTAGGCCTACAGAGAATCAGCTTTTTTCACTCATTTATCCAGGTATTTTCTAAATGGCTATTACATGGCAAGTGTGGTGCTCTGTGCTAGAGACACCACAATAAAAAATATATATATATATATATATAATATATATATATATATATATATATATATATATATATATATATATATATATATATATATATATATATATATATATATATATATATATATATATATATGGTTGTCAGCACCCTCACACCCCCCAGAACAGCCAACTCCCTCTCTCAGAGCAAAGCTGCACACCAGCTCCATTCTGCATTTGAGAAGATAATTCCAGGATAGATTGATTAACTGAGTCCTTCTAGTTAACTTTTAACCTTAGGCCCTTCACTTTTGAGATTATTTCTAAACTCTGACTCAAAGCTTATTCTGAACTTTTATCAAGACTTCTGCGAGGACCTGACAATATTAAATCCAAGATATTTGATCAATTTCCTTAATGTTTTTGGATTGCTGCCTATTCACAATTGATGGACAGGTTAATTAACTTTTCTCCATTTCTAGTCATTTATTTCATTACTATTATCCAAAAGCATAATTTAAAGACTTTTAGAAGCACCTTCTTACCTAATACCCTTGCAGTTAATATAGTCGTGAAACATAACATATATTACATAAAAGCCATCACTGACCTGCAAAAATAAGACTCCTGGAAACAAACTGATGTGAATTTTAATTCTAGGTCCTTTATTTCTACCTGTGTGGCATTGGTAAACTTATCTCAAATTAGGTCTCTCCATTTTCTCAAGTGTAGAAAGATGATAATATCTGCCTTGAAATATGTTTTGTATGCTAAGATTAGATATGGCATATGCAACTCATAGTTCAGGCCTTAAAAAAGTTGCACTCATCCATGATTAGTTGTGATTATAAAACTTTAGGATTTAAAAATTCACTTTGTTATAATTTTCTATTTTTTATATTCTTCATAATGAATTTTTAGTAAGTGAAGATAGTTTGTGACCTCAAAGAACAACAACTTAAAGAAATTTCTAGGAGCCAAACTATCTATTCTTTGTCTTTAGGTAAAATTGATTATAAAATAGTACACATAGGTGAAAGTTACTTCTTGAAAAAAATTTCAATGAGTCTCATTACAGTAGAGCAAGTCTACTTACAGTCATGCAAGCAAATAGTTGTTTTCACTTACATTGTGAATTTAGGCAAGTTGTTTTTACTGATTGGCTTCACATTCTTTTTTTTAAAGATTTTTTTCTAATATCTTTATTTTATTTTTATCTGGTGCTGAGGATCGAACCCAGTGCCTCACGCATACCAAGCAAGTGCACTACTACTTGAGGATTCACATTCTTTATCTATATGGGGTAATGGCTTCCCAAGGACAAGAGTGTCACCTATTTCATTCCCACTGTAATGTAAACAGTAGAGAAGTGGATAGTGCATAATGTATAGTAAGTAAAAATGGTACTAAAATGAATATAACTTGTAGATTTATTTATCCACAAAATATAATGACAGTTTTCTTAGTAGAGAAAGTACAGGGCATTCCCAGGATAGTGAATAAGAGTACGAGAGACCTATAAAGGCACCTGAGCTAATTTTGTGTGTAGTAAAACCTTTAAGTCATCAGTTTTGGAATACTGTCTTTAGAACATCCTCTAAGTATTATGGGTCATTTGCACATTTGTTTGCTCACTTTACAAAGCTAATATTGCCCAGGCATCAAAACTGATGAACATAAAAATTACACTATGACTTTATTAATAAGTAAAGATGGCTGGGATATCCATAAAAAGCATCTGACAAAATTTAATTTAATGGAATAATCGTCTATTAAAGAAAAATATGGTTTAACCCCTGGAAGGCAAAGTTTGGTTACTTAGAAATTTTTTATTACATAATATGGCATCTAAAGATCAAAATAATAAAAATTATTATTCTAAAGCATTTAAAGTTGATAAAATTAAATACTCATTTTTGTGTGTAAAAGTATATGGTACCAAGGATTAAACCCAAGGGCGCTTAACCACTGAGCCACACCCCCAGAACTTTTCATATTTTATTTTGAGACAGGGTCTCATTAAGTTGCTGAGGCTGGCTTTAAACTTGCCATCCTCCTGCCTAAGCCTCCCAATCCACTGAGATTACACCACCCTGCTTGGCTTAAATACTCATTTTGACAAAAGTTTTCAGAAAACCTAAAACGGAAAGGAATGTATTTAATATTATAAAGAACAAGATTCACAAACTAATCACTTCTATCATCCTTATTATTAAAAGACTAAAAGAAACCCTAATAAAGTTGGAAAAAAAGTATAGCTATCATATTCATTGTGCTTACCCATTATTTGAAATTTCTGTCCACTCAATAATAGCATGAGATAGAGTAAGATACATATCAGAGAGAAGATTTTTGCTAAGAACTCAATATATGGGCCAGATATAAGACAAGTATAAAAAATCACTTCCCTAATTAATTCAATAAGGAGAAAATACATTTTAAATGTTCCAAGCATAATAACAGCAAAAAACACAGCATACCTAAGAATAAACTGTAGCATATGTATGCAGGATATAGATGATGAAAACTATAAAATCTTACTGAGTCCTGTCAAAGGTAAATGGCAAGACAATCCATATGCCTGGTTATGAAATATGAAAATAAAAAAATACTTAAAATCTTCAGTATTTAATATAATTCAGTGGCTATTGACTGCTAAATAGTAAATTATTTGGACTTATCAAAATAATTATAATGATTAGGATAATAATGGATGAGAGGATCAATGTTATTTCTCAACAGAACAGTGAATGGACTATGGGCCCTATTATTTATTAACAAGCATTATAAAGTTCAATAATTAAAATGGTGAGTGCTGGTGCAGGAACTGGTTGTTGGACCGAAACAATAGACTCTCTAACAGTGAAACAGAACTCAGTAGACATGGTAATGACATATATAATGAAGGAACCCAAGAGGGAACTGATAGATTATTCAAAACATTATACTTAGAAAATTTAATGTTGGCTGAGAAATCAAGATAGAACCATAAAACAGAAACACAGATCACCTAAAGAAAAGCATTCTGTAGGAACTACTTGAGCTCAAACCATAATTACATCATCTACTAGTTGTATAATTTGAATAAGTAACTCAGTCTCACTGAACTTCATCCTTATAAGTCCTCACATGTGAAACAGGGACTGTAATATTTATTATGTCACAAGGTGTTTATAAGGATAAAATAGGAGGGAATCATATTCATTATAAATTGTCTACAAACATTATCAATGATTTGTATCATCAAATATCAAGTTAATTGCAGAGGTATTGACAAGCTAATGTAAAAATAAACCATGGAATGTCCACACTTATCCCTGATGAACAGAGAGGAAAAATTCTCAACAAAATACTAGAAAACCAAATTCAACAAATATTTTCAAAACATGCATCAATAAAGGGTTAAAAGTGTCTTTAACAATGATCTAAAGGGATTTATTCTAGGATGTAAGGATGGTTCAACAATCATCACATCAATGAAAGTGATACACCACATCAACAGAATGAAGGACAATATTCATTTTGCCATTTCAAATAGAAGCCAAAAAAACATTTGACAAAATTCATATTCTCTCATGACAAAAACTCTCAAGAAATTAGATATAGAAGGAATATACAAGTCAGATATGACAAACCCATAGCTAATATCATACTTAACAGGGAAAAGTTGAAACCTTTTCTTCTCAGTTCTGAAACAAATCAAGAATATTCACTCACCAATAGGATATTAAAGTTTCCAGCCAGAATAATTTAGGTGAGAGAGAAAAAAAAATGGTGTCCAAATTGGAAAGAAAGAAATCAGCTGTCTCTGTTTGCAGACGGTATGAACTTATATATAGAATAATTCCAGCAAAATATTGTTAGAACTAATATTAAATTCAGTAATATTACAGGATAAAAAAATCAACATACAAAAATCAGTAGCATTTCTACACACTCTTCAGCAAACTATCTGAAAAGGAAATCAAGCTCAATTACAATAGAAACAAGAAAGTAAAAGTCTTAGGAATACATTTTTAAAAAGAAGCTAAAGTTATCTACACTGAAAACTATAAAACATTAATGAAAGGAATTGAAGAAAACATAAATTTAAAAAATACCATGCTCATGTAATTGAAGAAGTAAAATTGCTAAAATGATATTGTTAAAAATATTGTTTAAAATCCTTGCTACCAAAAGCAATCTACAGATTCAATGCAATATCTATCAAAATACCAATATCACTCTTCATAACTAGACATTCTAATATTTGTATACAAAAAATCAAACAAAAGACTTCAAAGCCAAAGCAATCTTGAGTAAAAAGAACAAAACTGGAGGCATCACAGTAATCTGAATTCAAAATATACAATTCAATCATAGTAACCAAAACAGCATGATATTGGCAAAAATCAGAACCATATATCAATGCGGTATAAGAGGCAAGCAAGAAATAAATTTATAATTCCCTCACTTATGCCAAAGGTTCCAGGAATAGAAAACACATTATCTTCAATGTGTGGTATTAGGAAAACCAAATAGCCATAAGCAAATGAATTAAATCTGAACATTTTCTCATGCCATGTTTTAAAAATCAGGTAAAAATGGCTTACAGAGTTAAAAGTAAAACTCAAAACTGTGAAATTACTAGAAGAAACTCAGAGGAAAATCTCCATGTTATGGTCTAGGCAATGATATTATAGATATGACCTCAAAAGTGTAGATAGCTAGATAACAAAGGCAAAAGTAAAAAATTGGGATTATGTGAAACTAAAAATATTTTTCTGCACAGCAAAAGAAATAAACAATAGAGTGAAGAGATAACTTACAGAAGAGGGTAAAATATTTTCAAAACATACATCTGATAAAGGGTTAATTGTACAATATATAAGGAACACATCTCAATTTCAAGTAAATAAAGAATGACATGAAAATGGGCAAAAGACTTAAATAGAAACTTCTCAGAAGAAAAATATATATTCAGATGGCCAACAGATAGATGAAAAAATGTTCCACATCACAAATCCTCAAGGAAATTCAAGTCAAAACCATAATGAGATATTTCTCACTCCTGTCATGATGGCCATTATCAAAAAGACAAAAGATATCAAGTGTTGGCAAAAATGTAGCAAAAAGATTACCTTGCACACTATTGGTTGGAATGTAAATTAGCACAGCCATTGTAGAAAATAGTATGTATATTCTTTTAAAAATTGAAATAGAACTACCTTATCTAGCGATTCTGTTACTGGGTATGTATGTGTGTGAGTGAGTGTGTGTGTGTGTGTGTGTGTGTGTGCGTGTGTGTACACATATACATATATATCTATCCCCAAAGAAATATATATATTTGTATATATATATATATATATATATATATATATATATATCCAAAGACAATAAAACCAGTATGACTAAGATTCTTCACTTTATGTTTACCTGAACTATTTATAATAGCCAACATATAGAATCAACATATAGAATCAATCTAAGTGCCCAACAACAGAAGTACAGATAAAGAAAATGTGGTATATATATATATATATATATATACACACACAATTAAATACTATTCAGCCACAAAAAAAAGAAGGAAAGTCTGTCATTTATAACAACATGGACAAACCTAGAAGATCTTATATTAAGTGAAATAAGTCAGAAAGAGAAAGATATTATACTCTATTATTTTACTCATGTGAAATCTAAAGAAGTTGACTTCCTTGAAATGGCGGATGCTATAGGCTGAGGTGGTTAAAGAGAGGGCTGGGTAGGGGAAATATTGGCCAAATGATGCAAAATTATAGTTAGAAGAAATAAGTTTAAGATATTCACTTTCAACTTTGTGACTATAATTAACCAAAATATATTGTATTCTTGAGTAAAGCAAGGAAAGTGGATGTTAAGTGTTCTCAACACTGAAATAGTTTTGTGAGATGATACACATGTCAGTTATCTAAATTTAATCATTTCACAATGTATATGTACTTCAAGACATACAATTGTACATGATTTATGTACGATGTTATCACTTTAAAAGAGTAAATTTGAAAAAGTCTATTCTTAACAGATCTTGATTTTAAGAGCCTTCTAATCATAAACATAATAGAAGAACTCATGAAAAAAATTGTTTTGACTATATAAAAAATACGTAATTTTAAATAATGAATAACAAATTTATTATGCTTAAACTGAAAAGTACTATTGTTTCCAAATTAGGATAAAAATCACTAAAATGTCATGAAAATTAATATAAGATGAATCTTAAAACATTCTAAATTAATATGTAAAACAATGTAAATAAAAATATTATGGGGAATTTATTTCAAGCTATCAGCAAGGTTAAGAAAATATATGGCAATACTCCAAGTGAGACTGGGGGCATATGATAACTTCATGATGCTCTGGACAGGGTTTCTATCAGTGAAATGGTAGGGAATGCAATTTGGCAATACTTAATAGAAATTCCAAAATATTGTCACCATTTTAGTTGTTCATTCTTATTCTAGGAATAATAATGATGAAAACAAACATTCTTGTATGCTTACTTTATCAATATATTGTTTGTAATAGTGGGCACACTCATGAGATGGAATATCATTTACCCAAGAGAAATCATGGCTATGAAGTAAATTGTATAGTAGCGAAATCTCTCACAGTAATGAATAAATCATGACAAAAATTATAATCAGTAACTTATTCCAGTGTTTGTGTTTATATGTACATCTCTATCTGTATCTGCACTTATACAGGAATGAAAATATACCAATTTTCTTTCATTTAGGAAATACTGCAGGTAAATTTTACTTGTATTTTTGTGTTGTATGTTTTCAGATTTGTTACAATAATTAGCAACACATATAATCAAAAAGATAAGAAAAATTATTATTGAAATATAAATTGCAGTCTGTATCTATTTTGTAATATAAATCTTCACATGTAATGTAACAACTTGAATTTAGAAGATTTGTCATATTAAGTCAATTTTGCATGAATTTAATTATAAATTTAACCTTTGGAAAATTAATACCAGACTTTCTCCTTAGTTTGTTTGAAAAAATTGGGAGTGAAGAACAAAATAGTTTACAAAATTGCTCTCAAGAACAGTTGGGAACATCATTCAGGGTTGTGCTGTTTAATGTTCACTGCCCTTTCACAGGGAACTAAGAGAAATATGAGTCTTGGCATATGTTATTTTCTGCATGAAAGCTTGCTAAAATCCCTCGTGTATTTCAACTACAAGAGTGATAGGCAATAGCATTTTATTGTCTTTGCCATATGATTTGGCATTTGATTATACTCAGTTTAGCACTTTATAATATACTGTCTTTGTAATTTCTGCCTCTTATGAACTATCAAAGCATTGTATATTTTCACCACATTATATTCCATTAATCAAGTTTTTTTTCCCCATTGAGCAAGTTTTACCTTGTATTATATTTCATATCTTCTACCAGAATGTGAGTTCCAAGATATTGGGAGCTCTGCCTGCACCTAGCCCAGAATGCCTTGCACATGGAAGTAACACCTTGTTACATGACTGAATGAATAGATGATAAATTAACTGTTGAATATACTATATTCCAGTTGTTTCTGGTTAGTTGTTTTCTTAAGATTGGAAGCCTCTGGGAGGTTGAAGCCAACATTTTCATCTATTTTTGCACCTAACACCTGCTACGAAACTGAAATTTATTGCCCATTTAGTTGAATTGTTTAACCTGTTGTTTTGCAAAGCACATTTGGGTGAAATTAAGCATGGTTTATTAGGACAACTCGTAGTTAACCTTAAACTAAAACAAGGATTATTTTAAGACATTACTTTTTTATTTATTTGATTTTATTTTTTAAATACAAGACAGCAGAATGCATTACAATTTTTAATTACACATATAAAGCACAAATTTTCATATCTCTTTTTGTATATAAAGTATGTTCACACCAATTCATATCTTCATTGCATGTACTTTGGGTAATGATGCCCATCACATTCCACCATCATTGCTAACCCCCTGCACCCTCCCTTCCCCTCCCACCCCTCTGCCCTATCTAGAGTTCATCTATTCCTCCCATGCTCCCCCTCCCTACCCCACTATGAGTCAGACTCCTTATATCAGAGAAAACATTTGACATTTGTTTTTTGGAGATTGGCTAACATTTTTAAAACTAACTTATAACAAGTGGCTGTTACTAAAAGTAACATCACTTCCAGTTACTATTTCCCAATAGTTGATGAGCACATACAATGCGCTAGGCATCCTTCTTACTAATGAGCAAAAAAGGGAAAAAAAAAACCTCTCCCTTCAAAAAGGCTGTGCTCTAGGCCTGGGGTGTGGCTCAGAGCTGGAGTGCTTATAGAGCACACGTGAAGCCCTGGGCTTCACCTCTAGAAACATGAACAAAACACACACACACACACACACACACACACACAAGCTTGAGTTCTAATGAAGGTGGGGAAAGCAGAAATAAAATAAGTAAGTGACATATGATAAGTGCTGGTAAATACTATGTTGAAAAATAAAAAGAGAATAGCCAAAATAATACATTCATTGAAAGTATCACTTTAACAACAACTTGAAGGAAGTGAAGGAGTGACCATATGGGTACCTGAGAAAGAATCTCGGACAGTGATTAAAGCATGAAACTTGAAGAGGGAGTGAATGCAGTATATTTAAAGCATAAAAACCAAAGCAGAGACCAGATAGAGATGTGTACCCCAAGGGTACATTTAGTTCTTAACTCCAAAAATTTGTGATGATATTTGAAACTTTATGTAATATAGTTACACAATGCCTTGCACATATCAAATAGATCAATATTATTTATCACCCTCATAAGAGTTATATGAGATAGGCTCTTAGAACATTGCTAGAAAAAGCACCAGAAGTTGAAAATGTGTTTTTAGGGTGGAAATGGGGGGATTTCTACACCATATATCTAGGCTACCTGATTCTAGTGCATCCTTTCCTTGCTGAGCTACTTGCCATGGACTCTTATATCTGGTGGACAATTGTTTATATATATATATATATATATATATATATATATATATATATATATATATATATATATTTCTAAATAAACTTCCTAAGAATTTAGTCCATGGAGCTTCAGTTAATGAGTTGAGGGAGTTTGAGTTGCCCTATCCAAATGCTTTGAGATTTGGCACTGGATTGGTTACCAGGTTTTTTCATGCAAAGCTTCAGCACTGGGATGAAAGCCCTCCTGCTCAGAACCCAGTGTTCCATACTCCCTTGGCGAGGGTGATGCTCATTCTCATAGACATTAGGTCTTACAGACAACCTCATCCAGAGCCAAGTTCCCTTAATGGATGTGCTGGAAAGATCTCAGTGTTGCAGAGTCAAGAATGTAATTTGATCTGTGCCGACAGGAAACAAATTGATCATTTTGGCCCACGTTCCTGAATCAGAAACAGCCTTTCCCATCAGGAAAGACTTTCCCTCATGATGCAATTGAATTCCCCAATGATCCTAGATGTGTAGTACTAATTTAGATTTGCTGTTCAATCCTTATATATTGTTAAATAGTGATTATGCTCTTTTTTAAATGTTCAATAAAAGTATGACAGTTGTCTAGTATGTGCTGTGGCATGCATGATTCTTAGTGATATTTTCTTTTCTATTTTTTTTCCTCCCCAAACTAAAAATCCTTCAGTTTTCTTGTACTGGGCCAAATAGAGGGAGTGTAAAGCATTGTGAGGATCTCCTAGAATAGTTTGCCTGCCAAAGATTGCTGAGATGAATATTTTAGAGTTTGGACTTAGAAAACTTTATTTCCTAAGCAAGCAGCAGAAAATAGAGTAGAAAATCAATTTCTGAAATCAAAATTAAGTACCATGTAGTTACGTCTGCTTTTACACCAAAACTAAACAAAATAAAATGGAAAAGAAAAACAGAATTGATTGGGTTTTCTTAAATTTTTATTGATGTAATACAGGCCAGACAGAAACATAGACTCAAAATACATTGTTAATACTTGCACTCCTACTAAATATCAAACAGAGGCAGAGTGGACAAGTGTGAAATTTCATTAGGAAAATTGCTGTAGGTGAGACATAAAAGAAAAACAGAAGTTAGGTGGAGAGAGAATAAAAAAGGAAATAGAAGTTTTGGCTAAGGTGTCCTAGTTTCTGCTGCTTTTCTGCTTTATATTTTAATTTTTAAGAAGTCATTTTGATTTTATAAATTGTTCCTTTTTAAGAAAACCAAGTAGAAGTTTTAGATGCAAATGTTCTTTTATGTTTTTGTTTTAACAGCTTCATTAAGGTATAATTGATATACAATAAAGCACACATATTTAAAGAGTGTATTTTAATAGGTTTTGACATATCTCTATGCCAATAAAACCATCACCACAATCAGGATAATGAACACGTCCATCTGCCCCTGAAAATTCCCTTGTGCTCTTTTGTAAATCCTCCCTTTTCTTACCCTGTCCATCAGCAGGTAGTCAATCACTTATGCTCTTTCTGTCACTATAAGATATGTTTGAATTTTTCCTGAATTTTTCTATCAGTGGAATTATTCAATATATACTTTTTTTTTCCCTGACTTCTTTTACTCAGCCTGATTTTATTTGGGGATTCATCTATGCTTTTGCTCATTCTTTTTTATTGCTTAGTAGTCTTTCATTATATGAATACAGTGTAATTTATTTGTTTACAGGCATTCTGATTTCGCCCCCTCCCCCCAGTTTGAGGCTACTACAAATAAAGCTGTTATGAAATGTGTGCACTGTCTTTGAACATATGCTTTCATTTCTCCTGGGTAAATGCCTAGGAGTAGACTTGCCGGGTTATATTGTAGGAATGCTTAAATTTTTAAGAAACTCTCAAGCATTTCCAAAGTGTGTGTACTATTTTGTATTGCTGAAGTGTTTTATTATTATTATTTTTTTCCTCTGCCAGGCTGGGTATTTTTTTTAATTCAGTTGATAGTAAACATACTTATTTATTCTAGGTAGACAACCATCCCCTCCTACAAAGATGGCTCTCAAATTTGCATCTTTCTCTTCCTCTTTCCTTTGTGCATTAGTATCTTACTCTGGATCTTCAGCTCTGCAGTTCTTACTGATAATTAGTTAATCATCTGCTTAGGTGGTGTTTTTATGAGACTTTGTACATTGGGAACTGGGTAAAGTTGTCCTAACTCAATCCTCCAGAAATTTCTTCTCCTGAGGCAAACTAGGGTAGAATGCCTCCACATGATTAATGACTAATCATGAACAAAATCTTTCTTTGACTCTATTTTCCTCCTCTGAGAAGAACGGAATTTCACCAAGATATCACCAAATACCAAGCAAGACAACAAGGGAATGAACACAGAGAACAGCAAGTTTCTGATCCCTGGCACACCTAGCCAGCTCACAGCAGCTAGAGGCTGTGTCCCCAAAGAAAATGACATATCATTTGATTGTCATCTTGTACCTCATGTGTGGCTGGGAACATGGGTTCTGAAACAGGCTTCATTTTGCATTTTGATGAGGACTTTGTTAATTCAGTGACCTCTAGCAAGTTAATTTCTATGATTCTTCTTATGTGTAGATTAGGAACAAAAGTAGAGCTGCTTCCTAGAATTCTTTGAAAATTAAATCAGGTAAGTAGTTAATTGTTTGACACATTAAAAATTTGATAAATGCTAGATTTGATAAGTATCTTAACCACATAAAGCTCAGAATCCCCAGTATGTGGATCTCTGTATGTACCTTTACTCCTACAAATTTCTAAGCCCTTCTTAACCTAATAATACATGGATTCCCATAAAATTTTCTCTTATCCTTATATCTTTCAGCCTTATTACCTTTTTAATCCCACCTAAATCCTATGAAAATTCATTATAACCACTTCAATTGCATAGGCTGTCAACTTTTCCTTTCATTTTGTGCTTCTGCAGACTCCATAGTGCAGTGAGGTAATTATATATTAAATATATAATTATAAATATTGAGATGCTCAAAGAATTGGTCTTTGAGCTTTTTTTCTATTAGGCAGTGATAAAGAATTTAAATACCATTTATATATCAATATCTTCTTTCAAATGCTAGACTCATATCTACCAGCTTATTCAACATTAGTACTTAGATGATTAAAAGATATCTCTAAGTTAACATGTACAGAATTTATCCTCTGACTTTTTTTCCTTCAAAATATATTTTATCCACAGCATTCATTTAGGCTAGTGGTGAGTTCAATCATCTAGTTTCGCATGCCAAATAAATCTGGGTCATCCATGCTACCTCTTTCTCTCATAGACCACATTCAATATATACAGCACTATCTATTAGGTCCCTGGTTCAAAATAAGTCCAGACCCCAACCTCCATTTTTTTTATTGCCCATGTGGAATAGTTTTGTCCAAGTTACCATTCCTTTTGAACTTGATAATTGCAGTAGTTCTTAACTTTATTTTCCCTGCTCTCAGCCTTGTCCTCTAACAGCCAAAATTTTCACAAAAGTAGCAAAAGACATTCTATTAAAGTGTTAGTCATACCATATTACAATTCTGAAATTACTTTCCATCTCATTCATAGTCAAAGTGTTAGAATGCCCTCTAGAGCACAGGAGGCCTATAGGTGTGTTTTCCACACTTGCTCCTCACCCCCTCTACCACTCTGGCCTTATTGTGTGCCATCTTCCTCTTCATTCTTCTTCAGCCACACTGGCCCCTAACTGTCCTAAAATAAGTTAGTCAGTCCTTTATTGAGAGCTTCACCTACAATATTCTTTCCCAGATGTCTTTATGGCTTCTCTCATTTCCTTAAGATATGTACTCAAAAGTTACCTTTTCAATTAGATTTATCTTATCCTATCAAAAATTTAACCATATCCTATTAGAGAAATTCATATCAAAACTACTCTAATATTTCATCTCACTCCAGTCAGAATGGCAGCTATTATGCATATAAACAGCAATAAGTGTTGGTGAGGATGTTGGCGAAAAGGTACACTCATACACTGCTGACAGGACTACAAATTGATGAAGCCAATAATGAAAAATAGTATGGAGATTTCTTAGAAAATTGGGAATGGAACAGTGGTTCCATTTGACCCAGCTATCCCTCTCCTTGGTCTATATCCAAAGGACTTGAAAACTGCATACTACAGGGACACAATCATATCAATGTTTATAGTAACACAATTGACAATAGCTAAACTGTGGAACCAAACTAGATGCCCTTCAATAGATGAATGGATTAAAAAAATGCGGCATATATACATAATAGAATATAACTCAGCAGTTAAAGAGACTAAAATCATGACATTTGCAGGTAATTGGATGGAGTTAGAGAAGATAATGCTAAGTGAAATTAGCCAATCCCCAAAAACCAAATGCCAAATGTTTTCTATGATATAAGGAGGCTGATTCATAATGGGGTAGGGAGAGGGAGCATGGGAGGAACAGACAAATTCTAGATAGGTTAGAGGGGTAGGAGGGGAAGGGAAGGGGAATAGGGTTAGAAATGATGGTGGAACATGATAGACATAATTATCCAAAGTACATGTATGAAGACATGAATAGATGTGAAAATACTTTGTATACAACCAGAGATATGAAAAATTGTACTCTATACGTGTAATAAGAATTGTAATGCATTCCACTTTCATATATAAATAAAAAATAAAAAAAATACAAACAACAATAAGTGTTGGAGAAGATGTGGAGAGAAAGGCACACTCATAACACTGCTGGTGGTACCGCAAATTGGTACAACCAATATGGAAAGCAGTATGGAGATTTCTTGGAAACTTGGAATGGAATCACCATTTGACCCAGCTATTCTACTCCTAAGTTTATACACATAGAACTTAAAAACAGCATACTACAGGGACACAGCCACATCAATTTTTAGAGCAGCACAATTCACAATAGCTAAATTGTGGGACCAACCTAGATGTCCTTCAATAGATGAATGGATAAAAAAAACTGTAGTATTTATACACAATGGAATATTACTCAGCATTAAAAGAGAATAAAATCATGGCATTTGCAGGTAAATGGATGGAGTTGGAGAATATTATGCAAAGTAAAGTAAGCCAATCCCAAAAAACCAAATGCCGAATGTTTTCTCTGATATGAGGATGCTGATCCATAATGTGGATGGGGGGCATTGGAAGAATGGAGGAACTTTAGATAGGGCAAAGGGGTGGGAGGGGAAGGGAGGGGGCATGGGTATAGGAAAGATGGTGGAATGAGATGGAAACCATTACCCTAAGTACATGTATGAAGACACGAATGGTGTGATTCTATGTACAACCAGAGACATGAAAAATTGTTCTCTATATGTCTACTATGAATTGAAATGCATTCTGCTGTCATATATAACAAACTAGAAAAAATAAATAAATTAAAAAAAACAAACAAAATTTTAACCATATCCAGTAACTCTTATTCACTTAATTCTGTTTTATTTTTCTTATTAGCATATATCACTATTTAATAGACTATATTTTGCTATTTTTCTTTCTTATTGTCTTTTCCCTACACTAAAATGTAAGCTCCTTGAGGAAGGAATTGTTGTGTGTTGAGTTCAGTGTCTTACACAATCACTTAGAAATAGGCTGGTATATAGTAACACTCAAAAAGTATCTATTGGATAAAGAAATAACTGAAGGAGAATTATTTTCTCTCTCTCTCATATATATATATATATATATATATATATATATATATATATATATATATATATATCTCCTGATTTTTCCAAATGCTTCACAATCTGAGTATATCTAAAAGTGAACACATCATGAGCCCTTTCATTTTTCACATGGCTGAGGAAATCTCCCAAGGCATAGAGCAATAAGAAATAGGCATTCCAAATAATTTGCAAGAACAATTCCCCATTTCAGAACAACTCAATTATCTACTTTATAAGAGTTGACAATGAAATTTTAGAAGCCTCACTTGGAAACTATTGACCATGAGGAAGAATCAACAGATAAAACACATAAATCAAGTAAATCTCTAAGAGACTCATTTGGTCAAATTTCAGATAGAGGCTATAAAGTAAGAACCTAAAATGATTGAAGAGATGAGGGAAAAAATAGAAAAATAAATAATGAAGAGCATACTCTAAAGCAAATTCTTACTTTGACTTATAAGTATCTCCAAGACCTCTAGGCTCAAATCTTCTACTGCTTTTGAATTCTTGTTCTTGGTCTGTAAAGCAATGATCGAATATAAAGCTTCAGTCTCTTCAGTTATGCCTTCTGTAAGTTTTGAATTATACAGTAGTATTGAAGCACTGATTGTGCACCAGGTACTTTGTTAGGCATAGAAGTTATCCGTGAAAAGACAGGCATGGTCTCTTATTTCATAAATTGTTCCACTAAAGGAAAGCAAGGAGAAAAATATATATGTGTGTGTATATATGTGTGTGTGTGTGTGTGTGTGTGTGTATATATATATATATATATATATATATATATATATATATATATATATATAAAACAGAGATTATTGTGATAAATGTGAAAGGGCATGTTTGTGCTGAGGCAGTGTGCCAAAGATCTGTGACTATTTTAGAACGTCATGAAGTGACATTTCTTTATTGCCTCCTTGCCTTTGTTCCTACCACCACCATTATTATCTCTACCATCTCCATCATTCTCCCTAACCTCTACCTCTGACCATGTTTGTCACAATTAAACATTTATTGGCATTGTCTAATTACAGAATGTCTATAGCCATTCTGCCTGCTGTTCTGCTATTCCAAACACATCTCATGTTTTCCAACCCCTTTTTCGTTTGACTTATAATGTTTATTCTGAACAAAAAAAAAAAAAAAAGAAAGAGAAGAAGAAAAAATGTACTTCTTCTCATCTCTTTTTAAGGCCCAACTTAAATATCCCCTTTTATAGTGTGCCTGTCTTCATTGCCCACCCCAGGAGCTACTATATCATAACTCTTAGCACTTGATGCTGCTTTACCTTGGTCATAAGCCACCAAGTGACATCTTTTTGTACTGTTACACTATGTCTTAAAGATAAGGAATGTGGATGATCAAAAAAGTTTTGAAAATCTAGATGCAAGGGAGGGACACATTACTACTCATAGCTTAATTTTTCTAAGTCAAATGACCTTGAGTAAGTTACATAATTTCTCCAGAATTTAGTTTCCTCAATCTGTAAAGGAAGATGATGATATCTACCACCCACGTGGTAAAGAATAAAGGAGAAGAGAGTGTTCCTCAAAGTATGATACGCTAAGTGATACATGGCAAACCTTTTTTTATATAAACATACTTTAGCTTATTGTAAATCATTTAAAATTCTAACTAGTATATATAGTATCAATTATTTTCAATTAAACTTCTAGATTTATTGTTTTTCCGATTACTTTTTAATATTAATATTATTTTATTTTATTTTTGTGTGGTTACTTATTATGGATAGAAAATCATTCCTGTTTTGTTTAGTCTGATGGTAACAAGTTATCTTTCAAAATATATTTATTTTAGTAAAATTAAGTTAATCAAAATTTTAAAAACTAGGTAGTAATAGAGATAATATGTAATATGTCAGAAGTGAGTGATGTTAGATAAATACTGGGTTAATACTTATCAAATAACTTAGTGGGCAAAATATTTCATGCATCTTCAAGTCAAGATACTTTAATTTTATGTAAAGATGCCTAATGTAAAGTAGCTGATATATAGGGCACAACCAGTAAGTCAGTCTTCTTTCATTTGCTCTCTAATCAGCCTGGAAGGACACAACATGATAATACCATTACACATTTTTTAAAACAGGGTGTATATTCGTCAAGCTGGAGATAGGCTGCAATTAATATCAGGAATATTTTCAGTTACACTATCTGTAGTTGACATTTGTGTTGAAGATTTCAGCAGCTGCTGTTTCTGCCTTGTGTAGGTGGCAGGATGCAAAATGGAATGGTTTGTATATTTTCACTAATGGGTCTCATTTTTAAAGAAATGAAAGAGAATCCATTTATTTATGAATTGGTTTTACTTATTATATTTTGTAAAGTATCACTCGTACCTATAGAAGAGGAGAGATAACAAAATAAAATATCTGACAACTTGTATGTCATGTAACAAGTTTTAGTGATGTACCTTTAGAAATATTTGAAGTACTTTGAATCTTTTTTAGAGTGATTTTGATTTATTCTGTATGGTATGAAGATTAGTTTGAGGTAAAAATATGAATAGGGTATAATAATAATAAATATTCGATATGTGATATATAGTGCCTTTCATTCTCCCAGTACTATGAATCTATTTAATTCTACTATTATGCTTATATGTTTATTCATTCATCCAGCAAATAACTATGAGATTATTTTTAAAACTACTTACTAAGGCACTACCATGTAGAAAGGATTATGTAAAACTGGAAGATGGGAAAGTAAATAAGGTATTTTTTTAATAGCTCACAGTCATTTAGTGAAAACTATATAAATTCAAAGTAATCACAAACAAAGAAGAACTAAATTTGTGTTATGTTTTTGCAATAGGAAATGTAGAAGAGAGTGACTAGTTTTGTCTATATTATTAGGAAAGATTTCATAGAGAATTTTTGAATGAGGTCTAAAAAATGTGTAAGAATTTGTCACATGGAAAATGACAAGGAGTAGGAAGTAAGATCAAGAGGTAGAACTGCAGGCAGGTGCAAAAATACAGGTACATAGAGTAATCTCAGGGAAACAGAAAATAATTTTTGAAAATGCAAAGGGATGATATGGCAAGGCTAAAATTTCATTAAAAATCTCCATGAAACTTAAGAGATTATTTTTTTTCTGATTAATACTTGGATCATAAATGTCATATATTAACACATTATTTGAGCTCAAGAGGGATTTTGAAGTTGATTATGCAGTGCAATAGCCAACGATAGACAGAATTGAAACAAAACTGAAACCAAGAATATCGCCTCCAAAACTAGCACCCCACTTCCATGGATGAAAATAATTCTGCTTTGAGGTATCTACGATATTGAATTGTCTAGCTGAATTATAATTTGTAGGAAAGTCCCTCTTTCAAAGGACTAAGTTCAGATGAGTAGTGTTGAAATATCTGTTTGTTGCATGCCTTGGGAAGGTGTATAAATGTGAAAAAAATGAATTAGATTCCTAGTAACTAAGCTATTCAACTATCTGTCTCCTGAGCTATGAACCTGTTTCCAAAAACCTATTTATGGCCTTGCTTATTTCATTGTCTCAGGTGCTCACAAGTCAAAGTTCTTGTGTGTTACATTAGACACACATTCTTTCTTGGCCTCTGATTTGATATTCTTTGACTTTATTCTCCATCTATACCTACTCAGCTCAACATTCCTTTTAATAGTCACTGTCATATCAGTCTATGTCCTTAGATGTAGCAAAATTTAATTTTAAGCTTGTGGGGAAATCACAGCATGTGGATTCAGAACTACTATATAAATTCAAGATCCATATGAATTTTTCTTTTTATGAAAGATCTCTAAAATGAAGAGAGTTTCTGAGAAGACTCCCAAAAATATTCAGAAAGATTTTTAAAAAAATATCTATTTGGGTCATGGAAGAGACACTTGGGAAATGGAAAGTCTTTAATAAAAGAATTTTATGACTTTAAAAATTTCTTCACTAATGACATAGAAAAAAGAAAACACTTATTAAGAAGAAGGAAAGTAGACTTTCCTGTAAGGATGACTAAATATAAAATAAAGAGAATACTTAAAAATCATTCTCCCACTGGGGGTGTAGCCCTTGTCTAAGGCCCTGTATTCAATCTAAAATACAGCCCAAAAAAACCCATTATTCTGTAATTTTTTATAATAGTAAGCATTGATTGTTCATACATTATCTAAACTACTATGGATTTTGTCTTTCTTGAGGATTAGAGGGCACATAAAAGAAAAGCAATATTTTTATTGCTTTTTATATTCCAGTAACTAGTCTAGATAGTTTGTATGCATTACATGATTTTTTTTTCTAAATGGCAGATTATTTCCCCCATCTTCTACAGTTGCCATAATTTGTCTCACATCACAATACAGTGGTGGAGCCTATTTAACAACTAAGTTTAGGCAATTATTTCACTATGGTGACTCTGGAACATTGTTTTAATTAGGTTATATCTCAGAATCTCCTCTTCCATGAAATGTTTTATAATAAATCTTTTAACACTATTGCAACATATGTTTATTAAACACTAAAGCTTATTATACAGGTCAATTAAATTCTCCAGTTTGTTTATGGTTTAGATCAGAGTCATGCCTGTTTATGTTTGTATATGATGATGGCTGGAATGGTGAGCTACCAGACTGGTTATTTTATTCCAGGGGTATATGAATTTTGGTAAAGGCTTTGCGTGTGGGGTTTGTATGCCCATGCAAGGCAGGATGCTTGACTTTAGGACTGCCAAAGGAAGAAAAATGAAACCAAGGCTCATTGCATAAAACTGAAATTTAAAAAAAAGATATTTATTTAATAAAAGGCGTTCTAAAAAAACTTCATTCACCAGTGGGGAAGGTAACAATGAAGCATGTTTCTATTAAGTGTGGAAAAGGGGGAAAATAATCCCCAAAACTTAAAATTAACCCTTTATTTGTAAAACCATCTCCAAAAAAAAAAAAAAAAAAAAACCCCACAAAAATGCTCCTGGATGAATGAAATATCTGGGCAACCAGCAGAGGGATCTGCAAAATTATTCTGTAAAAGCAGTTGCAGAACTAAGAGTATCTGGGTCTCCCACAGGACTGAAAATCATTCAAAGAACTCAGAAGAAAAATGTACCATGGCATGCAGAAAGTACCTTCCATGACTGAAATCAGTGGTATTAGTCTCCTAAGAAAATTAGGAAATAAGAGTGACAACAAAATAAATATGTTTTAAATTAAGGCCTGGTAGAGAAGGGATAAAAATCATAATACAAGAACAAAACACCATTATAAAGTCTGAACAGATTTTAAAAATAAATAAGCTATCTAAAATAAATATACATCTGTAAATACATTAAAAATACTCTTTCAATAAAAAATCACAAAAGATTAAAATTTAAGATGAAAACATACATTAGAAGATAATAATTAGATCTGCAGCTATAAACCAAATAGCAGCACAAAGATAGAAGGTAAAAAAAATGGAGATATATGAATCCATAGAATGGGGGGAAAATGCAAGAGGCCTGTAGATAGAGAAAATCATAAGAATGAGAGAGAAGAAACATTGGAAGAGTTAATTATTCAGGTTTTTTTTTTTACCGTTAATCAGATTAAATAAATATAATAAGTTCCAAGTAGGAGGCATGATTCTTAAAATACAACAATTAGATTAACACTAGATACCACATAATAAAAGTTGATACCAAAAGACACTGTGGGATAATATCTTCAAAATACTGAAGTAAAATCTATGTCATTTTAGACCTCTCTATATCACATTTAAAAGTCTAAGGTAAATATTGACAGTTAAAAAAATATTTAAAAATGAATATGTTTATCCCAGACTTTTGTTGATAGACTACTAAAATGTATACATCTGTAAGAAGGAAATTTAATTCAGAAAGGTTAGGGTAGTAAAAATAATGAGAAAATGAACTAATAGCATGTTGGAGTTGATGTAAATTTTAATTGTTAAAAAAAATAATAGCAATGATGACTGACATGGTAAAAGGAAGTAATACATTAAAAGGGGGCTAAAACTCCATAAAAGAATAACATGGAACATTAGGGGTGGTATAAAATTGTACAATTCATAAATTGTATAATTTGTTCAATTGTACAAATTTATGAAAATTAATTAAAAATTTTTATATCAAACAAAAAGAATAATTAGCCTTTCAGGTTTTAATATTTGTTGTAATGCATAGGCAATGTGGCATTGCCATAGGTAAATAAAAGAAGAATAATTTTTTAAAAACCAAGAACACAATTTTATGAATACATCTTTGTTCTAGACTTATGACTTTGAGTTGCAATAAGTCAATATGGAAAATAAATAGCATTTTTATATACCAAATAAATAAATTCAGTATACACATGAGGGTAAAATAGATTCCTGCCTGTTGTTAAAACACATACATACAAAAAAAACTTGAAAACATTTGTTAAAAGCAAAAAAAATTTAAATTGTACAGAAGAACATATAAGACAATATATTTTTGAACTAGAATAGGAAATATTTTTAGGATACAGTGCTGTATAAACAAAGGAAAATGTGGAATTTCAATACATTTAAAAATTAGTGAAGTCTCTGTTATGATAAAGCATGAATTAAGCTAAAAGACCAGTCAGAGATTGGGAGCAGATATGTTCAAAGGCTTTCATAAAGAAAGAACTAATGTCCAGAATACTATGTACTTTCACAAATCAATAAGAAATATATAACCCTACTGGTTAAAATTTAAAAGAAAGATACATGAGATATTCAAATGTTGAAAAATTAATTTTGAATACTTTGAGAATAGAAACAAGAAGAGATATAAGTATAGCTCATTTATAATTACGGTAAGTGGGTTTACTGTCAAGTAACTCAAAACTACTTTTTTCACGCTTATCTATAACTTGGTGTCTCTTCAGTGTAGGAATATATCTGTGACTGCTTTAATTTGCACACATTGTCTTTGAGATACACATAAGCTCACAGTCACAATTTTTCCTATTGTCCAAGGGATAAAACATGAGGGGAAATTTAGCTATTTCATTGCTTTGTTATATGCACTGGCACTAATTATTTTTCTTTTTCCAGCTAACACCTTTTATTGGGTTTGCATTATATAAAAACAAAACCAAAGTACTTTTTCTCTCTGAGCTCCCACATCATTTTTGCCCATCTTTTATAGTGCCATTCTATACTGAAATTTATTTCTTTATACATCTGTGTCCCCAATTATAATATGGCTATAACAGAAGAGGGCCTATATATTATTCATTTAAAGTCCCTAGAAATTGACATGTGGTATATACTCAATAAATTTTTATGGGAAATAATTGGTTATATATTAATTACAAAAAATGATAACATTAATTTGTTCTCATGTAGATGACTCACATGATACACAAATACTTAAAACACAGTATGACTTTTTTATCTTCTCCTTTCTACCACCATGTGCAGAGGCAACTAACATTAACCTTTTGATATTCCTTTTAAATGAAGTTTAAAAAATACTGTGTTTATATTCTACTACTCACAAATCGTAGGTAGTATATATTTTCTACACTTGCTGTTTAATAATTGATTAATATCAGATGTTAGCCAAAAGCTATCAAATGTGCATATCAAATATGCAAATAAACTAAACAAAAATCCGTACATGAGATCAATTTTATACATTAACTTGTTTGTATCTCAATATGAATTTTCTTTGGTGTGTATTAAACACTGAACCTTGATAGTTTTTTAAGCTACCAGATATTGTTTCTAGGTTTTAATTTTTACTCTGTTTTAAAAATAATTATGCATATTTAGACGATTTTTTTAAAGAAAATCATTCATGTGCCAGGCAGAAAATGTACAATAATTAATGATTGGATTTAAACATTGCATTTACCTTGAGAATTCAGAGAAGGCTCACATAGTGTGTGTGCTGAGGCATGAACCCAAAGCTGCTTAAAAGGATTAATGTTGTTTCTCAAACTCAGCAGCACTGGTAGGCTTCTGTCATATGAGGTATTAAAAATGAAATTATAAAGGAAAAGTCTGTCCAGGTACCAATCGTATCCAGATGGTAAGTGTCTGAAAAATTTGTTTTCTTTACACAGCAGAGCTGCAAAAGTTATTTATCTCATTCAGCAGAGCAATGGTTAGAGGCTGCTAGGATTAACTGCAGACAGCTGCCACCCTTTTCACAGCAGGTACATCTTCCCAGGGAGAGCCCAGGGAAGATAGTTGTATAACTATGGCGATACCTTCATTCATTATCCATCTTTCAAACAACTTTTACAATTGAAAATGTATAAGTTCCTCTCCTAGTGACTCTTCCAGTCTCTCCTCACTTGGGAATTTTCCTACTTTGTTCTAGACAAACTTATTTTGAATATCTACATTTTGCTTAGCATTTGTGTGACATAAGTATGGGTTCTGACTACCCCACACTGTCTTTTCTACCTCCATCTTCTTATTATTGTTATTGTTTATGTTGAATTTTTACTTGGTAGTTCAATTTATTTTCCAAAGAATTCCATCCTGGAAAAGTCTGTGAAGAGTTTTGGTCAGGTGTGCAAAGGTCATGAGAAGTTCAGCATAAAAGCAAAACCAACAAATGAAATAATCTACTATCAAAGATCTTTCCAAACTGCAGTTCTCATGATTTAGTTTATCTTAATTTTCTAGGAGAATGCAAAAAAAATATTTTACAATCTGTCATTCCCACTATAGTAAATTAGCATTATTTGCTTCCCTTTATGGTATTATTAATGGTTTAAAAGTTCAGTACTTTCTGTCTCAACTCTTTATTGTCTGATTCCATCCTAGAATTTGGAAAACAAAACTTTCATTCTTTAAGTAGGATTGGTTCCCCCTATCCTTTTATACAGTCAGTTGAATACTCCTTGAACTGCAGTAGGGCTCAGATTGGGTAAGCTATGGTCCTGCTGTGAAGCTCTTTGAAACCTAAACAGGAATTATCATGTGTTTATTTGTTAGATTTCTGTGGTCCTTTTCTTCCCAAGAGTACAGGATACAATATGGAAAACTGTGCACAGGGGTTGTCTAAAGAATGTCAAAAAGAAATTAATGGAAAGCAGTGCTTTAGGAAGTGAGATCACAGAGCAAAAGGAATAGCTAAAGGCAAAAGCAAACCCTGGGTGGCAGTGAGGTGTGCCAGAGAAGGTAGAAGATGCTTGGCTATTCCAAGGGTGCCACTCTTGGCCTTGCAGGGCACTGGAACATTTCACCTCAGCCTATATTTCTGGTGAGCACTGGAAATTTTTTGCCTTTTATTCATGTGAAGACCCACAATCAGAACTACAGACTCATGGGGCAGGAAAGGGCCTGAAACATCATCTACCCTATTTTCTTAATTTACAGATGAGGCAAATCAAGCCCTAAGAGAACAAGGAGACAATCTAGAAGTAATGTCAGGGTCAGAAACCAGATTATTTATTTTTTCAATCAACATCCATTGAATACATTGTACAGATCAATGTTATAGGCACAGGGTTACTTTAGTGACTAACATGGCTATGAATTCTGACTACCAGTGTCCTATCCCACAATGCCATACTGTACCTCCAACTGACTATGAGGTATCTGATGTCCTATTATATATATTTTTATCTGTCGATGGACCTTTATTTTATTTATTTATATGTGGTGCTAAGAATCAAACCCAGTGCCTTACACATGCTAGGCAAGTGCTCTACCATTGAGCTACAATCCCAGCCCTACAATATCTTTTCACTGATTCCAGACTCAACCCTTGTAAGAGATAGACCTTGGTGACTTTGTTGTGAGAAGGAATTCTTTTCTTAGTGTCTGCAATTGTGTTGATGTACTCTGATCCATATGTGCTCATAGGACTCTTCTGCCAAATCAACTAGAAAACATTTACTGGATGGAGTCTTATTTGTGTGTCACTGGAAGGCAGGTTATACTTGCTAACAAGAACAATTTATTTTTTTCCTTTAGTAGAATTGGCAAAGGGCTTAAACTTTCTCTCTCATTGGTAAAAACATTTGTCTCTTTAAATTGACTTTACCTTAAAAGTGCCTCACATGATAGTCTAAACTCTAATAAGATAATTAAAGTTGGAAATTCCTGGTGTTAGAATTAAGCATG
The DNA here is from genome assembly GCF_047511675.1 of Marmota flaviventris. Classification (NCBI taxonomy): domain Eukaryota; kingdom Metazoa; phylum Chordata; class Mammalia; order Rodentia; family Sciuridae; genus Marmota; species Marmota flaviventris. Next base: position 71,996,024 of record NC_092506.1, on the reverse strand, counting down.
AAAATTCTTCAAAGAAACATGATTTAAGAGCTGGCATAAATCTTCCTTCCCAAAGGTAATATTACAATTGTCCATTTAACACTGGATGTCATTGCAAGAAAACCTGGTGTTAAAAAAAGAAAAGAAAAAGTAGATTAGTCTATTTTAGTTTAAAGGTAGCTTTAAACCCCTTTCCATATTTCAGTTCCCAAGCTGAAAATCTGTGCAGTAAAAGAGATTCCAGTTCTTTTAGAGGTAAATCCAATGCCTTGGAAAATGAAGGACTTTCACTGAAGCATTTGGAAGGACATTTCATTCTGCTCACTTTGCCCTTTGTCCCAGGTCAGTCTCTATCGAAACAAAGTGCTTCTCTTGCAAGCTGTGGATAAGGCTGGCTGATGGGCAGAGATGAAACCATTTCCTTCTACCAAATGGATTGAGGAAGACACAGGGAAGAAAGCTTATGTTTCTAGCCCACCCCCAACCCCCACCAGTAGTCATCTTAGAGAATTTGAGTGAGGTTTGGGCTCCAGGGACACCTGTTTGTGCCTGCAGGGCCAGATTCCTGGTGGCCCTGCCTCTCCCTGAGCCTGGCAGCTCTCTCCCCCTTGCCTGGCAGCTCCTGTATTGGCTGATTTACCTGCGAGGCTGTATGTGGATCTGTCTTCTCACGGTCACTGCCGCCAGCACGTACTGTCAAGACCGAGGGAAGCCAAGCGAAGAGTGCAACTGCCTGAGCCCGGAGCCAAAGGTGAGCTGCCTCTGGGAGGAGTTGACTGCAGCTTCCCTTCCTCCTAACACGCATGGAGTTTGGTGGCGACAGTGCTGAAGAACTGCGGACAGATACTTAGCCAACTGGATGTGTGAGAGCTGGCAAGGAAGGCAGCGCCGCCTCACCCGGACCTCCTGCTGGCAGGATGTAAATATACCTGCAGACTGGCCAAACAGGACTGCCTTTTCCCCCCAACCCCTCCCTCCTCCCACCCTCTCCCTCAGCTAACCAGCATGAGAGGAACTGAGAAAGCAACAGCCTGCAAGTGACAGCTCCAGCCGGATTCCGGATTCTGCTTGCCTCTGAGCCGAGGTGGGAAGTTGATTGTGCAGCAGCTTCATTGTGAATCCCTTCCATTGGCATCACTATGTTTGCCTCTATCTGGTATGCCAAGAAGCTGGGTCGCAGGTTCGTGCACAACGCCAGGAAGGCAAAATCAGAGAAGGTATGGAATGAGTGGGGATGAAGACTGCCTTTCCGATTTGCCAAGTGCCTGCTCTGGACTATTGGTCTGAGTACAGACGCAGTCTTCCTTAGCCTGGGATGAGAACCTGCCTCTCACTGTGAATGTGGTCCACGGCACTTAAAGAAGGGATAACTCTTAGAGCCTAGCTTGCTAGGGAAGGGAGCATTTAGGGTTAAGCAGGATCATTGATTATTCAAAATATTTGGTGAAATCATGAATTTGATAGAGTGTCTCAACAGAGACTTAATATTCCTTTAGATTACATAGGATGAAAGAAATTGAGCAGCTGCAATTTTTGCTAATTCAGGGAGCTCTTGAGTAAACTTGTTGCTGTACTGCATTATTTTTATTGCTGTGATCTTTAGTTCTGAAGGGAGCGTTATAAATACCTGAGCCTTTCTTCAGTACATGTGTTCTAGCCTGTGTCCTAGGAACACATTTTTGAGAGTTTCAGTAACATTGACCAGACCTCACTAGAGTGTTTGATATTTTTTCAAATCAACAAAATCATCATTTTAAAAGTGTTAGCCATGAGCAAGTATTATGTTTATAATCAGATAATCATAGCCATTTAGAGAAAACCTTTCCTTTTATTCAGCATGACTAGATTTTTTTTTCAGAGAATTTCTTTGTAGACTTACCTCATGAGTTATATTTCTCTATTAAAATGGTCTGTAAGTCCTGAGATGTATATTACCAGCCTAACATAACTGAAGTTGATGGTGTATAGATTTATTTTTTCCCATATTTTCCAGGGTACTGGCCAAATTGTCATATTTAGGAAATCAGTATCCAATTTGATAGGTTCTGGGGAAACTTACAAAGGTTAAAAAAAAAAAAATCTTGTGAAGCAGAGATTTTGCATATTGTCCTGAGGATGTGATCTTTAGCTCTGTCTCCTTCCTGCTATGTGTGTGTGTGTGTGTGTGGGGGGGGTGTGTATACATATATACACTCACTCTTAGGCTTGACCCAGAGTTAGCTTTTTGAGTCTGTGGCATAGTCCTTTCTTTCAGCTACAAGAATGCCTTGATTTTAACTTACTGTTCATTCCTTCAATGTGGGAATGTTGATAAAATAAGAATTCTGTGATGGTTAGTACATCGTCTGTAGTGTGAAAAAAGAAAATATCACTAGAGTTCTGACTTCAGGACCGGAGACTTTTAGAATTACAGATTTGAGGTCATAGAATCATAACTGACTTGTTATTTATTGGCAATTTTGGTAGAGGAGAGGAAGGGGATTGTTGGGGTAGAATTTGTCCCTTTCCCAATCCTATAATTCACAGTAAAATGATTGTAAACCTATCATGTTCCAGTACCATATATATTGAACAATTCAGATTTGGGTGTGTTTTTTTTTCTCCCTCAGTAATTTTTAAAGAAAGAATCTTGCAAGTAGGTCTTTTATTAGAGCTAATGTTTTGAAAAAGTGCTTCTTCCTATAAAAAATTATAGGTTGTGTGGATGAGAGAACTGTCAGGACCGCAAATGGCTCTGAAAGCCATGGGGAGATAATGCCTTATACCAAATTCATATGCAAAGAAAAGTTGAAGCTCCCAGTGCCACTTAATTCAGGCTTGGGCCTCAACGTGGAACATAGCAGCTCTATGGAACTCTGTACAGAGTTTAAAGGATGCTATTCCAATGCAGTGACACTGGTTTCTGCTTCTTGAGTCTGGAAGGAGGTAGCGAGGGGCTCTAGGACATCCCCTTCATTGCAACAATGGCTAACAATTAGAACAGACATGAAGAAACCACATGTGAGGTTAAGGGTTTTAAAGTCTTTATTTATCTTACCCATAGAGTAAGATACAGTCACATCAGGAAATTAACTTTAGAGAACCAAAGTTTAGCTCTCAGACTGATAAAGCCTGGAGGAAAAATATTAACTCTACTGCCCTGTGCTAGCCAAGAGGGCTGGAAGAAGGATTAATTTTGAACACTAGGTGCTGATAACCAACATGAAAATAGAATCCTTTTTTTTCCCCCATGAAATTTGTATTCAGAGAGTTACTAGAATAAATTAAAGATGTATTACCTTGAAAAATGTAGGCACTCAGTCAATTGCTTGGTAAATGGATATAGTTTTGTTTTTTTATATATCTAATTTTGTCACATGGCTTATTTAAACCAATAATTGTGAATTCATATTTTATCTAAAAATTCAGTAATATATTTTGGTAAGGTTGTTACCAAACAATGCTGCAAGCTGAATTAATTCATATAAAGTATTTCTGTGGCATCAGAAATTACATAGTTTCAAACATGGTGGGGGGCATGAAGTGATGTTATAGATATATGGTCAGGGTGGAAAAAGATGCATATGATTATTATTGAGTTTTATTTGGAGAATGACTAATAAGTTGTAAATAACTATTGATATACTCAAAGCATGTTTTAGCATTTGAGGACATAAATCTTTCATGGAAACTGGTTGTGATTTTTAGTATCCTCTGTAAATTTGGCTTTTTTCCCCTCCAACTCAAATAAAACAACCTGCACCCATCAGAGCCCTTTGTTTCTATTTTCACATTCAGATATGGTCTGGGAAGTGTTTTCTTCAGGCTGGGGTTAATTGAAAAGCTAATTGGGAATGTGCAAGCCTGCATGTTATCCTAAACACATAGTATGTCCTATTTCTGGTTGGATCAGCTAATGCAGTTGAATGCGGTCACATTGTGTAATGTCCATCATGGTAATCATGACAATAACATTAATAAAGCCACTGTTTACACACATTATACGTAAGATTTAATTTAATCTTTATTGAAATCATATTAGATATAAGTTATTTTTCCTGCATCCTAGAAAGGAGAATAGCTGGGCCAAGGACAAAGAACTACTAGTAACTATTAGTAGTGGGATTTGAACCCAAGTCAGTCCAAGCTGTTACAAAACTGTCTCCCTGAGACTCTTACTCTCTTCCATCCACTTATAATTCTCCCGGATCCCTACATGGCCTTGTCTGAATAAGGGTAACCATTCCTTTTTGTCTTGCCCTTCTTTTGTATACTAGAACTCCAAAGTCATGAGGTTTACAGAATCAAAGTTTCTTATTGTGTAACTCAACCCCCTTATTTCAGATTAGACTGTCCCCAAGCTATCTTGAACAGACACTTGTCTTTACTGTTGCTGAAGATTTCACATTCTTCTTACTCTCTAGGTGGAAAAAAAAATGTAGCAAGATATTGTTTGTAGCCTGTTATTCCTTAAGAATAGCTTGTAATTGTCATAGTCTTACAACCTAAACATTGGCATTTACACTCTTTGCTTATTCCTATAGAATCTAAAGATGTCTTTCATCAAAAAGGTCCTGAAAGTGTGACAGTTTGTAGAAGTGCTTTCTTTTTAGAATGAGTCAAAGATGTTAGGTGATTCATGTTTCCATTTTTCTAAAAAAGGAAAGCAAAAGACTCTTTGTTATTCTTCATTAAAAAGACAGTTCGTTCATACCAACAAATTCTGTGAAGAAAATCATTTTTTAAAATGATAAAAAAAATAAGACTGTTTGGCTATAATAGAACACCTCCATTCATGTAATCATCCCCCCCTTTTTTTCAATTTTGATCTTGTGTAATTAATTCAGAAATTTGTGTTCTACCTTTCTGCCTGTTGTCACATTTCAACTTAAATGGCTTAATTTAGTCAGTCTCCAGATTGTGTTACTCTAAAAGGCCAGCTGAAGAAACTTTAAGATAAATTGAAAAATGCAATTTCTGGTGTCATAATAATATGTAAGAGTACTAAAGTACTTAACGTTGTGAAACTTCACTTCCTCATCAGTAATCTATGATTTCTTTCCTTTGTTTTTGTTTTATTTTTTATATTTATTTATTTGTCTTTTAAGTGTTTACTCTGAAAAGCATATGCATCATGCATTTAGAAAAGGCTAGTATCAATATTCATCATTTAATAAATAGCTGTGTATGAGCTTGGCATTCATATTACCTACAAGTGATGTAACTGAGCCCACATCCTCACATTGGGCTATAATATACCTTGAAGAATTTTTTCAAGAACCTATGTTAGATCTGTCTTTCTCCCTATCTAAATCTAATACATTAATTCAACATAAACTCAAATAAAGACCCTAGTGATATACTTTCTGGCACGATGGTGAAGGAAAGAGAACTATGCCCTTGATAATCCTGGCATAATATAAAGAACATTGGGCTTAGGGCAAGGATATACAGGAAGGGTAGTCCTGCTCTTTGATATCCAGCTTGAAGACGGTCATTTGGCTTCCTGGCCTCAGTTTTCTCATCTGTCAGATGGAAGCAACATCTATGTTTCAGTAGGTCCCCTACTTTTCATTCTTCAGAATGAAATCCAAGCCCCTTAGTCTGCTTTACAAAGTCCATCATTTCCTATTTACTATCATACCTTGCCCCTCTTCCATGAGCATTCTAAATCCAGCACTCTGAACTACATTCACTTCTTTATATGATGAATGCTTTCTCTAGCTTCTAAAATTTTGCTTAACCATTTCAGCTAATTAGCTGACCACAGACTAGCCATATTCCTCTTTTATTCTGTTCCAATCTTATATGACATCACAGTCACTAAGAAACTTCCCCTGGCCACTGAAAACCCAGTATGGGTCTTCTGTCAGTCCCCTTGGCAACTTTTATATTGATTCCATAATCATACTATAGCCATTTAAGTTGCAGAAAATAAAATTTAAAAAGCCTCCCATACTCTCAATATATGTTTACATGTCTAAACCAGAACAATGGTTAATATCATTGAACTTGTTCTGAGATGAGAACTCTAATATGAAGATCATTTCTCATGAGATTATTACTACTAGTTTTTAGAGAGAAAACACATCACCAAGAGGTGGCTGGGATTTAACATCATGAATATGGCTCTAGAACTCAAATACTTTATTAGTAAACAATACTTTGTGCATACACACACACACACACACACACACACACATATATATATAACACATGTGTGTTAAACTATATATCTAATAATGTATGTTTACAGTTAGAATCAAGGTTATTTTTCACTATGAAAAGTAAATTTAAAAAATGAGTTAAGATGCAAATCTGAAATTTTGCTTAGGCATTATAAGAAATGTCCTGATGTTGAAGATTCGCCAATCCTTGGTGAGTGACAGAATCTCCATCTATCTATTTTTGCTTCATGGTAGACTGAAGAGTAGTCTGACCTAGAGAGAGCAATGGACAGACTGTCCTCTCAAGTCCACTTCTTAGAGTCTTGTGAGTCTTTGAAAACTCCTCCGTTGTGAGCAGCAGCATGACTCAGCGCCAGTGTGAGCCTAGCTGTGGTGACAAAGAGGACAGGTGTTGTCCATGCTGAATGCAGCCCTGCAGTTCTCTCCTGTCACCTGGAGGGCAAAGCAAGCAGCAGAATGGAGCATGATAGCACCTGTTCTGAGGCCCCAGTGTTGCTACCCACCCTGGCAAAGAACAGGGCACAGCTATTTTCAGGTCAGGAAGAGAAAACAGAGGAAAGGACAGGATCAGAGAAATGGCTTAAAGGAAAAAGTGGGGGAGTAGGCTGGCAAGCAAGAGAGGTCACAAAAGCCGTGTTTAACAGTTACCAATTGTGGAAATAACATTTCAGCAGGTTACTCAAGCACTTTGATATGCACTTTAAATGTATCATTTCACTGAATCCTTCTGAGTTAATCCTCTGATTAGTGCCATTTCATAGATGAAGAAACTGAGGTATAAGAGGTTGAAGGGTGACCCAGAGCATAAATGACAGTTAGCATTCAGATATTACTGAACCTGGAGTCTCTAAGCCTTACCTTTCAAACCTTGAGTTCTCCTTTATGCCTTTTTGGGGTTGAGCAGGCTTTTCATGTATTCCCTAAACATGACTTGATTTTTCACTAAGGATCTTCAGAAAACAGGTATCCAGGTAGGCTAAGTTCAGTCCAGTTTACTGTACTTCAATTGCAGATGTTTTCATTATTGTTCTCCCTGACCCCCGTCAACCTGTGATGTTCCATCATCCCACATGTGGGACACCTAGAAAAACTTAAATTGAAGCCAGGTATAGTGGTTCATGCCTGTAATCCTAGCTACTTCTGCTGAGAGTAAGAGGATGGCAAGTTTGAGGCCAGCTGGGGCAATTTAGCAAGACTCTGTCTCCAAAAGAAAGGCTAGGAATGTAGCTTAGGGGATGGAGCACCACCGGGTTCTGTCAGTACAACCCCAAAATAAATAAATAAATAAATAAATAAATAAATAAAACCTTAAATTGAGCAATTTTATGTGTCTTATAAATTTTTATAAGTGTTCCATATATGAGATGATGGACTACCATGGGTTAGTATGACTTTAAAATGGTTTCCCTCAAACAGGTATATTTTAGTGATAGTATACTGAGTGATAAAGATGAAAAGAGAAAGTCTGTCTTCTAACAAGATTACTTTAACCATGATGATCACTGTAGAGGTAATTTTTTTTTTTTTTTTTTTGGTACTGGGGATTGAACTCAGGGGCACTCGACCACTGAGCAACATCCCCAGCCCTATTTTGTATTTTATTTAGAGACAGAGTCTCACTGAGCTGCTTAGCACCTCACCTTGCTGAGGCTGGCTTTGAACTTGTGATTCTCCTGTCTCAGTCTCCTGAGCCTCTGGGATTACAGGCCTATGCCACCATGCCTGGCTGTAGAGGTAAATTTGGTAATCAGTTTATTTTGTACATGCATTATGTGTGTGTGTGTGTGTGTGTGTGTGTGTGTGTATATATGTATTTATGTACATATATACACACATATATACATACATATATACATATATATATATATATACACATACATACTTATACACACATACATATGGTTATAAGAGAAACCCTTTCACTTTAAACAATGCCTTATTATATTTGATAAGAGTTTCATTTGCTGTACTCATATCTCCTCAAATAAATTATTAAATATTTAGTTAAATTACTAAATCATTCTATTCCATTTATTCAGGACACCTAGCACCTAGTAGGCCCTTAATGAACCTTGGGTGAGTGATTGGACAGACTGGAACTCTGAGCCATACTAATTAGGGGAATTAAGACTGAATTAGGGGTCAGTAGGCTGGGCATTAACTGGCTCTGTCCCCACCCTTTACGTCCTCTTGGCTAAAAGTTAATCTTTCTGGGCTTGAATTCTTTATCTGTAGCCAGATTTCTTCTAACATTCATTAATTCTGATATGCTATAAGACTGCAAAGTCCTTAAAAGAAAAGATTTTGTATCCATTTGTTTCTGTACTCCTAGCACAATGGCTTATACTAGAAAAAACTATGAAAATTAATGTTAAATGATTATATACAAAAGGGTGGGACTTTCTTGACCATTAGTAAGGAGACTGTGATGGAGAGTCTACCCACTTTCAAAGTGGGAGCAAGATGAGAGACATTCAGGGATTCTTCTTTCTTTTCTTCCATTTTTTCCTTGAAGGAAGAGGGACACATTTTATAGTGTTGTGTTTGTGACTTCAGTTCTCTTTCCTTTCTCACTTTCTATTCTACGAACACGGACATGGAACAAAGAGTAACCAGTAAAGTACCAGAGTCCTCTTCAAACACCAACAATGACAAGTTGAACAAATTGTACAGCTGCTTTGCTCCACATGGCACAAGCTTCCAGGATTATATTTGAAGATTAAATGTTCATTGCTTGAACTCTTTCTACATGAAATTCTAGTTATTTAGAGAATCCCCACCCCACTAGCTGTAAACTAAATTTTGTCTCAATCAAAACTCAGATGTTGAAGCCCTACTTACTAATGTGACTATGGGAAGATAGGGCTTTGAGGATGTAATTAAGGTTAAATGAGATCATATGGTGGGGTCCCAATCTACAGGATCCCTTGCCTTATAAGAAGAGAAAGTATAAGTGTGTTCTCTCTCTCTCCTTCTCTCCCTCTTTCTTCTTCCTTTTCTCCCTCTTTCTTAGTCTTGTTCTGGCTCAAAGAACACAGAGAAAAGTCTATTCCCCATGAAGGGAGCACTCACTAGAGAAAAAAAAAAATAACCCTTTTGAAAACTTGATCTTGGACTTTCCAGCTTCCAGGATCATGATAAATTAATTTATCTTGTTTAAGCCACCTAATTCATGTTACTTTGTTATGATAACACAGCTAACTTAGATGCCGCCTCGCATCACAGAGGCCACATACACAGACATAAGATGATGTCAAATGAGAAGTGGCTTTCTTTCCTATCCCCTTCCTTCCTTCCTTCCTTCCTTCCTTCCTTCCTTCCTTCCTTCCTTCCTTCCTTCCTTCCTTCCTTTCTTTCTCTTTTTTTTTGTTCCAGGGATTGAACCACTGAGCCACATCCCTTAACCCTACTTATTTATTTATAATTATTTATGTTTTAGGACAAGTTTTTAGGGATTTGTTAAATTGCTGGCTTTGAACTTGTGATCCTCCTGCCTCAGCTTCCCAAGCTGCTGGGATTACAGGGATGCACCACTGTGCCTGATGAGCAATGGTTTTCTGGTGCCCAGAGACAGGGTATCATCACTAGAGAGCAGTAGGTAAATTGTTCAATGGTGTTGATTTTAATTCAAAATATGAAAGTTCTTAAAACACACACACAAAAAACGATAACAACAACAACAAAAACCTTTGCAGGTTCAACATCACCTAATTTTTGAAGGAGCTAGAAGAGATTATTAAAAATGACAAGGTATTTTTTTTAAAAGGAAGAAGAAAACATAAATTGCAGGGGGCAGGCTATGTTGCTGGTGTTAGAGCGCTTGCCTAACAATTCAATCTCCAGCACTGAAAACAACAAAACAAAACAAAACAAAACAGAAGAAGTAGAGAATAAGGGAATGGAAGAACTATTGAATAGCCCATGAGGATCAGTTTGTTTGCCTTTTTATTGTGTTGTCTAAGGCACAGGTCAAGAGAAGTGAATGTGAACCATATACCCAGCAAACTTACTTGAAACAACAACAACAAAACCCACCTCACAGTGTAATTACCATTCTCCCCTTCCATCCTTTCTTGTTCCTCTGTGTCACTCTGATTTATGAACAGAATTAGTTGGTTTGCTGTAACTTCAATTTTACAGTTCCTTTAAATTATGGGAGAAAATTTCTAGTATGATGAGGCCTTCAAACTTTTTATTAGGCTTTGCAGCAAGGTATGACAAAGTGAGTGGTGTTGTCAGTTGTAGGAGATCTGGTTTTTTGAATTATTTCCCTTTTTTAGCAGCATAGATCTGTTATTGGAAAAGAGGAATTTTGATGATTCCCTAGTGTGGCTGGGGAGAGAAAAAAGTTATGTTGTGATTAGGGGCATTGAGGGATTGCTGCTTGGGAAGTACAAAGAGAATAAGAAAGAGAAATATTTTTCTTGCTCTTTCTATGGTGGCCTAAGACTGACATTTTTGTTTTCTAAGTTCCTCATTAGGTTCTTTATCATCTTTATTGTTCATCTCTTCCACCCATTTTATGGATCCTCTTGTTGGCGCACCTAAGAACAATATGGTAGGGTAAGATTTCAGACCCCGGTACAAATTTCACTCAGCATCTTACTGGTCAGGTGACCTAGATCATAAAGATGCTTATTCTCAATTACTAGTGCTCTCATGTATGGTGACAGCCATTCTTGTATGAATTTTTGATTCAGCTAATACTTCCTTCCTTCCTTTCTTCCTTCCATTCCAATATTCAACCTAGTTCTACAAAGGATGCAAAGTAGCTTTTGGTAACTTCTTCCTTAATGATGCCTCTTGCGTGGTACCACTCCCTTGGGTTTCCTAATGGACTTGCTCTCCCATCCTGGTTTTAGGGAATGAAGAGGTGTGTAATTATATCTCAGCTATTGGTTAGAAGGGAAAAAACGACCGAGGAAAACATCTTTCCTTAACAAGTGAAAATTGTTAGTGCACTGACTCTGAGGGAGTTCTGAGTCTTTATTTCTTTTTAAATAATTTTCTCTATCATCCTTATAAAAATCCCACCCCTACCTCTCCCTTCCCCATATCTTCTTTTTCTCAAAACTCACCAACCAATTTTTGAGACTGATTTTCTGTTTGGTGAGAATGTCAGTCAAGGCACATCACTCATTTGAAGGAAATTGATGCATGCTGAATGACTCAAGGTGTTCATCTCCCAGCTGAGCAAATGCATCCCATCACATTTGTAGTTTTGTTTCAAGTCTTGGAATAAAGAGAAAAGAGTTCCAAGTATACTACATTGAATTTCAGAACTAGAAAAATATGTTCTTTTAATAGATGATCATGAACACTTGTAAAATCCTTACTATGGACTACTTGCTATTCTAAGATTTTTACAACTAATTTCACATCTTTCAGTCAGTCCTCATAATGACATATGTGCTAAGTACTACTTATATTCAGTTTACAGTGTGGAATAGAAAGGTCACTTAATGTGCCCAAAGACAAATACTTTGCGGGCTCAAAAGCTAGCATGAAGACCCTGGCAATCGAGGCCTGTGCCCACATTGTTTACTATGGTGCTATTTTTTTTTCTCCCTACATCTTCTAAATGGGTAAGTTGAGTTTGAGAATGAGGGAATGAGGTTTGGGAACTTTCTCTTGGCCAGCATCTCCCAATATTTGTGGCCAAGTTTAGGGGATGAGAACTCATATATTCCCCAATCCAGTCCAGCAGCCTCACTGGCTCAATGTGCCACTGAAATACAAGACCTACCTTCCCATGTCCAAATCTCAGGGAGTTTCAAGCACTACCCTTGTAGTCTTTTTTTTTGGTGGGGGGTAGAGCAGGGGGTGGTACCAGGGATTGAACTCAGGGGCACTTGACCACTGAACCACATCCCCAGCCCTATTTTGTATTTTATTTAGAGACAGGGTCTCACTGAGCTGCTGAGCACCTTGCTTTTGCTGTGACTGGCTTTGAACTTGCAATTCTCCTGCCTCAGCCTCCCAAGCTCCTAGCATTATAGGTGTGTGCCACCTTGCCCGGTGACCCTTTATAGTCTTTGATAAGCAGTGGCTGCTAGGTTTCTTTCATTTTTATTTCATATACATATTTTTTGATGGTTATATTGATAATCAATGCTGAAACTTTAGTAAATAATTGATATGATTTCACCATGAGTCTATTAAAAAGAAGAAGAAGAAGAAGAGGAACATACAACAGGATGGCATTTAGAAAACAATTCCACACCAGTGGCTGCATTAATTGCTACTTTGGATGTTCCTGCTGTGAATTGAATGGAGCTACTTTGGATCTATTTCTTAGAAATAATCATCTTTATTACCTCTGCTCTAAGTTGCACAGTTTTCAGATTTTTAGAGGCAAATATCTTCACTAATCTCTTTCTCTTTCTGTTTTCATTTGATAAGTAATCCATTTCATTGTTATAACCATTTTTAATGCCCTCAGATTTAATTTATAAAGGGCACAGATATTATAGGACATTTTCCTCTTGCTCTCTCACCACATAACATCCTGTTAACTCTCCAAGTGTAACATTTTGAATATCATGTTTAATTCAAATATAGTCCATTATTTTTATTAAAGTTGAGTTTTTATTCTTTGCATATCTCTAGGATTTTCAAGAGCTTTATGAAAATGGCTTGTGGTACACAAATAAGAATTTCTTTTAGTATCAGTCATTTCACCAATGAGTGTTTAAGAAAAGCAAGATAAAATGTAGGTGATCAGGAGTACTTGTTGGTAGTCATGAACTACACTATCTATGCCTTTTAGAAAACAAATTTAAATACATTTCAGATTAATTTATGCTTTCCATATTCTCAGTTTCATACAATTCACATGATTGTCCTGAACAATTTCAAAGGCATATTTTTTTCCCGTGGTTCCAGGTTGACCCCAGAAAAATAAAATTCAAGTAAATGAATTATCTGTGGTCTTTAAATCAATTAACATTCATCAGATAATGAGTTCCAAGTATGTTACATTGAGAAAAGAGTTCCAAGTATGTTACATAGTCCCTTGATATTGAACAAAGTCTTACTTGTATGTTACTACTAATGATACTGTACTGGGATTTATAATGGATGCAAAAATTAGAAGTATAGGTATAGAGTGGGGAAAAATACATAGTTAAAGCAAACTCTTAGCAAGCTTTGCACTGTTTTAGCAGTATAAATAACATGCCAATCTTTCCCACTTATTTCCTCTGCCTTGCCCCAGACATCCTGTGTTGTTTTTTGCTGAATCTTTTTTTTTTTTTTTTTTTTATGCATTCTTAAGCTGTAGGAGCATGCCTGATTACAAACTACCTAGTATATGGTGAATTCACAGAGCTCTATTTTCCAACATTAGAATAAAATAGATCTCATTTGACTATGTTCTTAGGTAACACATGGGGACATCTCTAGGTTCCTTCTAGGGAAAAAGGTCTTAAATTAAAGAACCATCTAGGGGCTGGGGTTGTGGCTAAATGGTAGAGCACTTGCCTAGCATGTGTGAGGCACAGGGTTTGATTCTCAGCACCATATATAAATAAAATAAAGGTCTATCAACGAATAATAATTTTTTAAAAAAAAACTTCTTATTTTTAATATTTCTGTTAATATATATTGATGTAAGTTAACGGGGTATTTAAGAACATGGTTTCTGGATCCAGACTTCCTGAATTCATACTCCAGCCACCACTGACCAGCTGTTGGACTGTGAACAAATTACTTAAACTTTGTGTCTTTCCATTTTCTCATTTTAAAATAAGACTAACAGTACCTGTCTTATAGGGTTTTTATGGAGGTTGAAGAGTATATATTTGTGACATAATGGGAATTATCCAAATATTTAGAAATTAATATAATTAGACCATTTTTAAGAAAGAGATTTCCTGGTAAAGTTCTGTAGGACTTCTGATTTAGCTAGCTCTTCTATCTCACACTCTGACTCTCATTCTGACTTAGGTTAGTAACGATTACGATTACTTAAAACAAGTTCATAATCATGTGCCCCACAGCATCCGCACGGCTGGCAAGCAAACCTTTGCCCTGATATAGCAACCCTCAGTTTCATTGAGCAGTATTTGTGGAAGGGGACTCTTATTTAAGCAGTTGATCTCCCCAGAGATGCTAGGATTACTGACATTTGGTTGTTGAGTCATTATCTTGAAAATCATCTAACCAAGAATATCTTCTTTGATATCTATGCATGAGAACATCTCTGAGGAGGTCCAGCAAAGGCCTCTAATTATTATAATGAATTTCTGTCTCTCTAAATACCAGCTCTGCTTTTGGAAAGGAATTGATCTCCATCATTACTATCTGTCACTTAGTGATAGATATTTTTGTGTGCTTCTTTGCTTTTAGATACCATTCAATGGTTGTGAAAACATTGAAAAAATAGCAGAAAATAGCTTACTTTTTGCATTTTAACTAAAATTCCATATTCTTTAGTGTGGATTGCCTCTATTTCCCACATCATACCAATTTATAATTGATATAATTTATCATTTATTTACAAAATATCCTATCTTTCTGAAAAATAACTAATTTTTATATAAACTGGACATAAATTTCAAGTAATTTGATGAAATAATCTCAAAACCCCATAAATTTATTTATTTAATGGGCATCTTACATCTAACCAAGAGTATCTACAATGCTATGAAGCTGAGGGGTGATGCTGACTGTGATCTATTCAGAACTCAAGGAATGCATTCAATAGTAAATGAGGAAGACAGCAAATAAGCAATCACAGCACAGCCTATGAACAGGATATGTTGTGGGATTCTATGCATTTCCATTTTCAGTTGAGTAAATAGCAAATATTTGTGAAATAGACCATCCTGGACATTGAAAAGATAAAGCAGGTTGGTTGGGAATTTACTTTGTACCTCATCTACTACAGTACAAAAATGCCAGGCAGGACATGGCCACATTGTCTGAAGTGAGAAGAGAACAATTTAGCTATCAAATGTGAATATAGCCTTTATTATTATGACAAAAGGTATATATAATGTGGCATTCAGTACATTTGCAATATTATACAATCAGCACCACTCTTTCTAGAATTTTCAAAATTCCAAACAGAAACTCTACCCATCTGAAAATTAGTCTTAATGTAAAAACTTTTGGACTTTTCCCATTTGACCTTTCCATAAGATGTACTGATTAATTTACCATAGTTCCATTTAGCTGTTACAACTCTTCTCTAAATGTTCCAGAAATACCTATAAATGCTTGAACTTCCATTATTTCTTTGATATGATTTTATAACATCTGAAGTAATGAGTAAGCATTTTGTTGCAAGTAGTGCAATTTAATTTCCACTGACTACCTTTAACTGTACTGATCAGTAATTAAATATTTAGTTGTGTAGTAAATTAGCTATGCCATGTGATCATTGGAAAGTGGGTACTCCATTTACTGAAACATAAATGTTTTACAAGGTATTGTAATGTAACTAGTAAATTAATTATGACAGTTTAGGTTTCAGCTAATTAAACTCTTCCTTAGCATTTATTAATTTAAGATCTAAAGTAAAACAACTTTGACAGTGATAATAACTGATGTGATGGTTTTAGTTCCAGCAACCAAGGATAAAATCAGGAAAGAAGAATGCATGTATGTGTCTAGTTATAAATGGAAAAATCCAGTTTCCACTTGTCGTCTTTAGGAATTTTGATTGGCAAATCTAAACTAGATTTAAATATTTATTGACAAGAATGACTTGGTGGTCAATGTCATACTCTTATTTAGTTAAACCATTTTTAATAGGAATTGACACCATTACTATAGCAAACAGTTGAATAGATTTTAAAGAGCATTATCAGTGTGCCCACAACTGAAGTAGGCTTTTGCAACAACATAATCAAACACAATGAGCCCAGTTAATAAGAATAATATGACTGGAAACAATTATGCTAATGTCAAATAATAAGAATAACTGATTATTTAGGTAATATAAAGCCAAGTCTTTTTGCTGGTAAAATTGAAGCACAGAACTATTTGGTGATATATATATTTTCAATATTTAGCTTTATAACTTTATAAAGTTATAAAGTTATTATAACTTTATAATCTCAATCATAACCTAGTGTTTTATTTTATTTTATATAATGGAAACTATATGTAAAAAAATGTGAAGGTATGTCGAAGAAGATATGGATATATTTAGAAACTCAATCTTTATTTTGTTTGAGTAAAGACTATGATTAGATTGAGGAAGCATCAGGGTTGGAGTCTGAAATTCCTTCCTTTGAATCAGCTTTGCCTTTTACTACCTACAAAAGGTACTTACGTTTTCAGAGGCTCAGTTTTGTTTTTCTTTTCATCTGTAAAACAGGCATAACAGAAGCAAGTCACTAGCATAGAAATGCTGTAGATAATAGGTGCTCAAAAGTCAATGCATTTATTTATTCACTCAAAGAAGTAGTAACTAGAATTCCCATGTATGCCTAGTATATTCTCAAAGTAGCACAGACATAATTCATCCAAGTGCTCTTCCTAACACTGAAAAGCTCAGGCTAGTAAAGGAGGAAGGGAAGTAAGTAAATAGTTATGTAGTGTGATGTCGAATGTGTTCGTCCAAGTTGTGCAATAATGGAGGAACCATAGATTCCATGGGATTTGGAGGCATGAAGGAAGTGCAAAAGAAGAAGTGGGATAGGAAGAATTCTCAAAGAGATAATACTCAGGACAAGTCTGACAGGATAAGGAGTTTGGAAGGAGAGGGGGGTCATTCTAAGCAGAGGAAACAGTTTGAGGAAGACACAGAATCCAAAAAGAGTTGTGGTTTTCTGTGTAGCAGCATAAGGTTCATCATGGCCCCAGCAGAGTATCTATAGGAGGAAGGAGCAAGAAATGACTTTAGAAAGGTCAGCTGAAGCCAGATGGTGAAAGGCTTAACTTACCATCTAAGTGCTTTGGACTTTATTTGAGGAAGAATGAAATACCAAAATCACATGAGGGAAGATCATATTCAGATTTTAGTAAAAGTTATGTGATGGTACTGTGCAGAATGTATTAAAGATGAGCAAGAATAGAGGTCAGGGGTCACCTCAAGAGACTTTTGTGGTATTGCCAAACTTTAGTGTGCATCAAATCAGCTGGAAGTCTTGTTAAAACATAGACAGCTGAGCTCTACCCACAGCATTTCTTTGGGATTCATTTGGTATGGAATGGGGAATAAGGATTTGCATTTCTTAAGAAGTTTCCAGGTGATGCTGCTGATCTGGGTCCCTATTTTGAGAACCACTGACAAAAAAAAATAAAAAAAGGAAAGAAAGAAAAAAGGCAAGGGGCTGTTATAGTTTAGGCTTCTATGCCAAAGTATCATAAATTGGATACAAATATTTACTTCTCATAATTCTATGGGCTGGCAAGTCCAGAGTCAAGGTGCCAGTGGATTCAGTATCTGTCTTGTGTCTTGTTTGCAGGCAGCACTCTTCCCACTACAACCCTCTTATTATAAGGGCATAAAACCATTCATGAGAGCTCCACTGGGAGGATCTTATCACCTGTCAAGAGTTCCACCTCCTAAGACCATTGCATTGGGGATTAGATTTCAACATATGAATTTTGGGAGGACACAAACATTTGCTCTATAGCAAGGCTAGCCACCATCTGCACTGAGGCAGTGAAATAGAAGAGATGAATGGCTGGGCTGGGGTTGTGGTTCAAGTGGTAGCGCGCTCGCCTGGCATGCGTGCGGCCCAGGTTTGATCCTCAGCACCACATACAAACAAAGATGTTGTGTCCGCTGAAAACTAAAAAAAAAAAAAAAAAAAATTATTTCTCTCTTAAAAAAAAAAATAGATGAATGGAATCTCAGTGTAGGGCCTCACTGATTAGAAACATGCTAGTAATACATTTTTCCCTGCTGAAATTTCATTTGGATATTTCCATTCCTTGGGCGATCCAAAATGCTGGAGGGCATTTAAAGTGCACTTGCTGGAGTAGAACAGGTAAAGGTGACTGTGGCTGTCAGTAACTGTTAATGCAGAAACAGCCTTAGGAGTTTTCTCATTCTGATTTCCTCCTTGTTTTAAATTCAGTTTAGAGAAGAAAGAGACTTGCCCAGTCACAGGGCTGGTTATCTAAGGAGATTGGTTTCTAGCAAGAGGTTTTGCTACAAAAGAATTCTGCACATTCCCTGTTCTTTCAGAGGTTAAGGTCAAAGGGAAACAAATCACATGGCTTTTTAGTTGTCTCACTGTTTCAATCTGTTGTAAAGTAAGCATATATTGTAATAATAATTCTTTTGGCTGGACAAGATTTTTGTCCTGTTTTTGCATAATTGGTGCATGTGTGTCTGTAAGAGGAACATGACCTCTTTAATTACCTTTCCTTGTAACCAAGGTTTCTTTTTCTCCTGGCCCCATTGTTGTTCTAGTGGAATGGGCTTCATCTGCTGAGAGTAGGAAAAAGGTTTTAATTGAGATAATTAACTCTGGGTTGGTTACCTAGGATTTAAAAGAGGCAGTTGTTTCTTCCAGAATGTGAGGGTATTACCTGATAGAGCCAAGCACACTGTGTGTGATAATGAAGGTGGTTTGAGAAGAATTTTGTGCTCTTAATTAGGAAAGAGATGAGGTAGCCTTCTGTCAGCAGGAGGTTCAGGACATAGGTCTGAAATTGCAATGAGTATAATGGGATTACCTCACATCTGAAATTGTACTCTCACTAAAGGGGCACAGAGCCTACTCTGCAGACCTGAACTAGTGTGGGGTGGGGGGGTCATTTGGCAGGATTGTGAAGAGAAAATTTATTAGGTAATTTGAAAGACTTTTCTTCTTTTCTGTTTGTCCGTGTGTCCCCAGTAGTAAGGGAAAAGATTATGAAATTATTTGCATCTTTCAAATATTGTGCTTCTAATGGAAGGGCTTTTGAGAGTTGTTTTGTATATGAGTCAGTATGTTCAGGATGCTCTAAATGATGTCCAGAATAAGTATAATGCACTTGTGTAAGCACTTGGTATGATTGCCTAATATTGCAGCTCATAAATGTTTACAATGATAAAATACTATTACATTAGTTACTGTGATTTCTCCCAGGTATAGAGATAGATATTGAGTAGATATTGAATACAAAGAGTGTTTTCAAAGCATGTATAGAACTTTGAATTCATTTTCATTTCAAAGTGGGAGCAGGTTTGAGTTAATTAAGCACTAGGGACTTTACATGAGCCACCAAATTAAGTAATATCTCTCTTTGCTTCTGTCTTCCCACCCCTCCTCTCCCTATCCTCTTTCTGCTCCCGCCCCATACATGCATATTTTCTCTCACCCTTCTCCCTCTCACTGCTCTCCCATCCATTTACAAAAGCCTGTGTACTTGTTTACCAAGAGATATGTAAAGCTTTGAGTATACCAGGACAGATAAGGTAGAACATTTGCCCTTAAGGAATTTACATTTGAATGTAAGAGGTGGGCAAGTTAATATTTAACCACAAAGCAGTTTGTATCACCAAGCAAAACCAAGAGTTTTGCATACACCAAAAAGGAACACATAATTATAGCTTGGAAATAGACAACTCTCCACAGAAAATATCAAAAATGAATTAGTCCTAAAGAACAAATAGGATTTAGATAGGCAGGACAGAGTAGGACAGTATTCAAGATGAGAAAAATAGGGAAGGCAAGGGGAGAAAAACATTTTAAAGAGCGTGTCTAGTTATTTTTGTTGGAGAATAGAGCGTAAAGAGGATACTAGGAGGTGCATCTGGAAGAGGACAGTTGGGCCATCTTGGGGAAAGCCTTGCACTCTGTGGTAGTCAGGTCCTAATTTCACAAAAATAAGGTAAATATGATATAACTAGTTCCAAAACCACTTGGACAAGAAAATAAGTGTAATAAGGGTTAAAAACACAGATTCCTTCAGGGTTTCAAATTCAAACTTGATTATTGTTTATTTTTGAGCAAGTTATTTTGTGTTGCTGTACCTCACTTGTCTCATGTCTAAAAATAATGATCTTCTCCCTTCATGATATTGTTATAAGGACTAAATTAAAGAGTGTATGTGAAGCTCTTAATATAGCACCCAGCTATTATTTTGAACCTATGCTCCTGTTTTTTTTTCCTCCTCCTTTCCATTGTCACTTCAGTTAAAAGAATTTTAAGCCCTTACATGCTCTAGAACCGAACCAGAAAACAGCACTCCATTCAGTGTCTTGTGAGCCTTTACTATATGCTAGGGTGTATGGAGATCTCTGGCAGTACAGAGCTTAATAGGAGCCCAATATGTAAATGAGAAATTGTACTACCATATGGCCATGCTATAGTGCAGACTCTATATACAGTGCTTTTGGAACCCAAACCCATCACTATACTTTAAGGGCTTGGGGTCAAAGAACATATTTGTGTTGTCTTATGATAGAGTTACAAGAGACTTGGACAGAGAGTTTGGCTTTAACTCAGCACATTAATGGACAATGAGGAATTTATATTGTATGTAAATCAAGGGTATAAATTGGGGTTGTGTGATACCCTAAGTATATAACTGGGTTGAGGGTAAAGAGAATAGGAAGTCTATCCCCGGGTTGTATGAGTATGCAGGAAATTCAACTGTATGGGTTTCATCTAGGAAGGCTCCCTGGAGGAAGTGAGGTTCTAAGTACTTTTTTAAAGCCTGGAAAAGAATGCATATTCAGCTAAGGGGAGCGGGTTATGTCATGTCTTCATGAAGTTGGGCACTGTTTTCAAGAAGGCAGAAGGAGATGTAAGGTAAGGCAACGGTGGCAACCAAAAGGAGGCAGATTTTTTAAGAGGCTGATGAAGGAGGCTTTATTGAGATGTCATTCCTAGGCGGAACTCTATCAGACCAACAGAGCAGATAGGAAGAGGGTCTGAGGAGAAACCGCGTGGGGGCTCAACCAGACTGGAATTTTATGGGGTTTACGGCAGGAAGGGAAGGGCTTGGGACAGGAAAAGGGATTTTTAGAGTCCCTTGTCCCAATGGAGTTGGTCAGGGGAACTGGCTGAGATCCAGGATTGACCAGGAGACCCTGCTGATTAACAGGCGGTTCTGTCAGTGCCTGATTGATGTTTCTTTCGCTCTTGGGCCGCTTGGTGCTTTGTTCCTAAGTCACCGCCACTGACCTGATAGGAGACAGGGAGAAATGAAGAGGTGAAGAGAGGCTGTGAGAATATACCCTAAAGAGAACCTCAAGAGGCAAGATAGGCCGAAAGGATGCACATGGGCAGGCTTCAGGTGTGTTGGAGACATCTAGAAAATGACTTTAGACTCAAAGTAGGTAATATAGAGCCTGGACTCTCCAACTGACCTGAGAGGCTGATAAGTGACTGGATTTTGTTTGTTTGTTTGTTTTTTTTTTGTGGGGGAGGTGCTGGTGGTGGACTTTGTACAGCAGAGAGAAAGCTGTGATAGTTTGGGGAAGAAGTAGACTTACAGTAAAGGGAAAATGGGAAGGAAACTAGCATGAGCCGGTCACTAGTTACACTGAGCACTTACTTTGTAGCAGGTACAATAATAGATACTGTCTATGTTTTGTTTCATTTCATCAGCACATTAATTTGGTGGGGCAGGTATCATTATCCCTATTTTATAGGTGGGAAAACTGAATTTCATTTGAAACACTCACTCAAGACCATAAAGTAAGTTTGAAAGAATCCGAATGAAGTATGCACAATCACAAAGTGTTAATTCAGTGTTTCCACTAAGCCACACCATGTCCTCTTCCACCCATTCATTCAGTAACTAATCACAGAGCCCTTACAGTGTGCTGGACACTGCGCCATTGTGTTGACATTTTCACTGGGTACCTCCTATCTAAGAATGGAAACCACTTTTCTGTGTCTGTTTTCTCAAATGTTCAATAGACTTTTGTGTAGCTATTCAATGTTAAGTTGAATCGAAATTTATAGTTCAATCATTACCAGGTTATTACAGGCTATTCTTTTGCATTCACCAAGAAAACACAAGATTTAATATTTGACATTGTTTTATTAGTTTCTTTCAGCTATTTTCTGTTTATTTGCAGTATTATAAAAAAGATGAAAATAATATTGATGATAATAATAGTGTTCATAATAACAGAGCAACCTTTTATTAAACACACAGCCTATGCCAAGCCTTGTGTTAAGGAATTGCTTTATATTATCTCATTTAATCCTCATCAAAAGTGTGTGCCTTAAAACTATTTATTTTGGGGCTGGGGTTGTGGCTCAGTGGTAGAGCCCTTGCCTACCATGTGGGAGGCACTGGGTTCAATCCTCAGCACTACATAAAAATAAACAAATAAAATAAAGGTATTATGTCCATGAACACCTAAAAAACAAAAAATCTAAAAAAAAATATTTATTTCATGTGCGTGAAAATTTAGGCCTCGGGAAGTTAAATGACTTCTTTACTAAGACTATGCAGACAATAAGTGGCAGATCTGGATCTCAAATCCCAGGATGTCTTCCCAAATTTATAGATTCTTAACCATTGGGCATTATGGCCTATTTAACAGAAAAATGCTTTTCAAGTCAGAATTATGAGTAGTGCAGGTTACTCTAGCTCCCAGTTAGTCTGAATTAGTTAATTTTCACTCTGATTCATGCTCTTTGGAGTTGGTTGTGCTGTATTAAATGCCTTTACTAAAATGAGATAGTTCCATTCTCTTCCTTATATAGGAAGGGAGGGAGGGAGGGAGGGAGGGAGGGAGGAAGGAAGGAAGGAAGGAAGGAAGGGAGGGAGGGAACAAGAAAAACAAAACAAAACAACAACAACATGTTCTGCTGCATGACTTAGACATCCCATAACACACATCTACTGAAACACTGATTTGCTTGGACAGAAAATGTGAGATTTAATTTCTTCTTTGTTATAGAATATTTTTCTTAAGAAGTATTGAATGTTGGTTTCCCTTTCTCTTTGTCTCTTGCTAACCTACCCAGGAGTAATGGTTGTGGGTTTTATTTTTGACATGAATCTGGAAAGACAAAAATAGCACAAAAGATGCTAGAAATAGGAGCATAAAAGAAGGGATATTGGTGTCAAGGCTGGGGCAGAAAATGGAGAAGGGGATTGTGCTTTTGATGTTTTATGTTCTACACATCCAGTATTTGAGATTCAAAGTGAAAGGGAAAATAACTGGAAGGGGGCAAATGATTAGTTTGCAGAAAACCCAGAATAGTAATTAAAATTATTTGAGAATATAGAGAAATAAATGACAACAATAACAGCTAACATTTATTGTTGTGTTATGATGTTCTGTGCCTTAAGCAAAATACTTAACATGGGAATAATTCATTTGATCTTCTCAGCACATGTGGGAAGTAGGTATAATTGCCATTGCTTCGTGGATGAGGAAGTAAATTTCGGAGTAAGAAAATAACCCAGAAAAGACTACCCAGCTAATGGGGCTGGAACAAAGTGCATTTTTATCTGGCCCAAGTGTTTTGCCCCCTGTTTAACATCTTGACTATCAGAGTGAGTCCAGCCTAAGAGTATGAATTCTACCCCAGTGTCTTTCTAGCCCAAGTCACACCTGTGCCAAATCCTCACCTTAGAATTATGGATTCTAATTCTCAGCCTTGTGATGGTGTGCATGCATCAGTAATGACAGAGCTTGGTGTTTGAGGTTTTTGGCTGTTTTATTCAGCTGCATGGCTTTCAGCACAACTCTTTTCTGAGGCTTCTCTCTCTCACACATGGAGGAAAACACTATGAAGGTTTCATAATATAAATAAATACTATCTTCTACTTCATTAGTGTTCAAGATGTAAAATATAATGTTTTTTAATGAAATATTCCAAAGAAGGTGCTCAATAAATGTCATCTATAGGTTTCACAATGTGATCCTTATCAGCATTTTACTCTGGGAAAATTCATAGGCACATGCAATGACATCTATAGTTCTACCCAAAGAGACAGGTCATCTGCCCTTACTAATAATAATCACCTTTCCAAGACAAGTTCTGATACGTGACATGAACACAGTAAAGCTTCCTAAAATAACATCTTTATTAAATAAATGCTGTATGCCTTTAGGGGAATTGTAGAGCACATTGCATAATCCTCTGCTTTGCATATTGAAATTCAACTGCTAGACCTTGAAGAAGAAATTCAGGAAACATCTTAAAGTGGAGAATGACCTTCACATTTTCATAAAATAAATGATTAATGTGGGGACCATTAATTCCATCCATACTCTCTTCCCCAAACAACTCTATCCATCCTGAAAAAGGCCTTTCACTTTCAAGGATAAATGATACATATTTTTAATACAATTATGAACAATCAGGTATGCAATTTATATTTTTATGCATAATAAAATACGTAATTAAACATCACTCCATAATTAATCAAGGCATTAAAACTTGGAAGTGGCAAGAAGCTATTTTGTTGTAGCATCCTGAGTTGGGGAGATTGTTTATAAATAGTCTTATGTTATTAGGACTGTTTTTATTCCTGTCTCATTTTCTCCAGTGACATTACGTAGGTCAGTCTTGATTATATACTGCATTTGGATATGTGCTTTAAAGCAGAGTAATCAAAGGATACCCTTCTAAGCTGTTCAGATACAATCTAAGGAGAAAAAGTTTATTCCAGATATAATGCTGATCCATTTGAAAATAATCAGCTAGAATGGCTTTCACTACAGATATTGATATGTAGGTCCAAGTTGCACCACAGATAATTCATGGATTGAAATAATACAATAGAAAAAATAGGAAATAAGTCATTTTTTTTTGACTGGGCAGAAAAGATAAAAATAGAACTGTCAGATTCACCTAGCCTATACATCAGGTCATCTATGAAAAGCAAGTAGTTCATCATAGTTTATACAGTCAGGCTGTACTGAAAATGTATTAATGATATTCTAGGCAATATTTGCCATGTTCTCTGCTAAGCAATTTATATCTACCCACTTTTTAAATCTTAACCTCAGTCTTGTGAGCTAAATATTGCTATTGTTGTATTATATCTGAGGCACCTGAGGCACAAAGAAGTTAGTGATCTTCATGTATCTTATAGCATGATCTGCTTTAGGACTGAAAAAAAAGAGTTAAAAAACATAAAAGGAATTGCATATAGTTCTTGTTTTCTGCATGTAAAAGAGATGGGTGCTTTTGGAAATTGGTAGGGTTTGAAGTTAGGGTTGATACCATGATAAAGAGGACTTGGCACATAATAGACGTTCTATACTATTGAATGAAATTGAGGATTTCCAACATACTCTCAGCTGCTTGCCTCCTGAAGGAGTCAGAATGTCTGAGCTGATGATTTTACTAAAGAAAAAGAAAAAACTTTGTATTACCATATCTGTCAGGGAGATTGATGGATATGTGTTGAGAAAAGGTTCACAGAGCTGCCCTCATCAGCGATAATCATATTCCTTATTTTCAAGCAATGCCCCATTTGATAGCTGATGTCAGCAGATATTGATTGTGTTCTGAGAACCTATAAGTGAACCCTACAGGGAGTCTACTGAATGCAGAAGCTCTTCAGAACACAGGCAATTTGGGGATAGGTAGGTTGGACTTAACTCCATCTATTTTATTCCTTTTTCTACAAATGTTTCATGTGTCTTGCAGGTGAGCGTATTGTAAGAATGCATTTCTAGATGTCTTTGGTGTCTATCCTTATCCTACCGCTCTGCTTCTGTATTTTTAACCTCTCTGGGTCTTCTGATATTCTTCAAATATACCATCTACTCTTAAAATCATTTTGGGGGGGGGTTATTATCCCCACTTTTTGTGGGGAGTTCTTAAATATTCCTTAAAGCTCAAGTCAAATATTACCTTGAAACCAGTAGTTCACTACTTCTGTGCTCTCTGCCATCCTTCTTTCATATGTGCAGACTCATGTGCACATTTCTTCTCATGGTAAATCCAAACAAGGAGGGACAGAAGCTAGACCAGGCCCTGCATGGAGGAATGGATCCAGGCCTGAGGTATCTCTTATCAGTAAATGAGACAGTGGCTTCTGAGCCTGTGAGCCTGACCAGGTCATTCATTCATCATGATTCAGTGCCTAACACCTGGTTAGTGAGTGGATATTACTGGCCCTGAAAAGAGCTATACAAGAAGGAGACACACATGCTAAGAAGCACATGGCGATTCAAACACTATTAGGAATCACTGCTACCATGAGGAAGTCTGAGTTTCGACTGGGTTTTCAGAAAATAACTGAAGGGATCTTAAACAAAGTAGTGTGAGTACCAGGAAGTTGTTACCTTGGAATTTTCCTGTAGATTCCAGATGTTAGGCCATGTACTCTAGCTCTTAAACAGATGCTACTAGACTGAACCAAGTTACAGCTCTATTCTGAGAACTGGAATGTAGGAGAATGAGGGAGAATTAAAACCTGAAACCATGGTCTTTCTTCTCAATGTGGGTGCTTGGGTTGGCACCAGGGCAGACTGGGAACAGCCAGTGTAGAAAGCTGACTGGTGTTCAGATCCCCCACTTAGAACCCAGAATGGTTTAAAATACTATTTGCTTTGGGTTCCTTTTGGCTGGGAATTATCTTTTTGCATACTAACTCTGTCACTTTGTAACTGTATGACTTTGGACAAGACTCTTAACCTCACCAAGGCTAGGTTGCTTCATCTAAAGTAGGGAATAATCTTAATAACTTCTCTAGGTTGTTCTGAGTGAATGAGTATTTATCTCATTATGCAGTGTTTCAGTTAATGCTGATATCATCATCATCATCATCATCATCACCACCACCACCACCACCATCACCACCACCATTGCCATTACCATCATCAATATTATTACTGTTCATGATGAGACGGATTTTAGCTGTGCCCTTTTCTAGGGCCTAGGGATTGCAGAGGCAGGAACATGAATTCACTCACTCCTCCATTATGGCACTCACAGCCCATCTTTATGTCAGTGCTATGAAATTTATTCTTGTCTGGATTATTAGATTTTAAGTTCAAGTTAGCAGTACTTGATACAATCAGGGTATGTTGAAGCAAAAAACAAAAAAAGTCCAAAATTTGTAGGAAAAAATAAAGCTTGGGGGC
Source organism: Marmota flaviventris (assembly GCF_047511675.1). Classification (NCBI taxonomy): domain Eukaryota; kingdom Metazoa; phylum Chordata; class Mammalia; order Rodentia; family Sciuridae; genus Marmota; species Marmota flaviventris. Next base: position 71,968,910 of record NC_092506.1, on the reverse strand, counting down.
TGGGGATGTGGCTCAAGCGGTAGCATGCTCTCCTGGCATGCACATGGCCCTGGGTTCGATCCTCAGTTCCACGTACAAATAAAGATGTTGTGTCCACCAAAAGCTAAAAAATAAATATTAAAAAATTCTCTCTCTCTCTCTCTCTCTCTCTCTCTAAAAAAAAATAAAATAAATAAAGCTGATTCCTACTTTATTTTATTTTCTGAGATTTATTAGCTTAAGTAAAGGAAACATTAAGCAGCACTTGTGGCATAGTAGTGATAATTAATGTGAGACAGTGTGCTGTGATCACATGATACTACAGACATTTTTTCAGGGCCATTTTGCATGTTTGTGTGCTCTCTGCACCTCTCACCAAATCACATTTCATTCTGTTAAACAAACTAACCCTAGCTCTCCCTCTGTCTACCTCTTATTTATTTCTTCCACACTAATTAATCTATGAGGAAATAAAACAAATGGCATATGACAGATGTCTTCTAAATTGTCATAACTGGTAAGAGAGTCATTGTCTATTTTCTCATTATAATTAATTGAATCAGTGTTCAACTAAGAGGTATGTGGTCCATTGATTTCAATTTCACTTGCCATTAAATGTTATTGTCTATCCTTGGTAGAGTCCTAGCTTTAGTGATCATAAGCAGGAAAGCATCTGCCTACCTTGTTATTTTCTGAAAAGGTAATGTATGACCACAGAGCCTGCAAATCTGTATTCATAAACATTGGCATGTGAGAGCTGTTGTGTCAGGAACACTAAAATGTGATAAATATTAATTTCTAGGTGCATATTTTGTCAAGGATTTTTAGATCAGAATCTCATGTTTTTATTTTTGCCCTTGGAGTCTTCCAAGTAATAGAAATGAAATGCTGTGGTCTTTAGCAGGGTTGTTTCCATAAGCAGAGGTCTGCCAATGTTTTATTTTTCTACATGATGAGATTCTACCCTTGGTTACTACAAAGCCCTGTTTTCTGCCGTTTCACTACACAACTCTGGTTTTTATAGCTATATAGAGCAAGAATATGCAGTTCTTCTTTGATTTCACTTTTAGAAATAAATATTCACTTTTTAAAGGACAAAACACATGAAAATGTCATAGATAAGTATAAAGATAGGCAACAAAATTCTAAGGACACTAACATAATATGTATAAGCTCTTAAAAGAAAAAGTATTCAAATGTTATGTATTTTAAAAGCTCCTTGTTCATATAATAGAGTCATTGATCATTGTTTTGTATCTTGTTTGGAGTAAGCTGCCAAAAGAGCCATCTAAATTGGTGACTACTGTGGTACAAACTCTCCTTTGGCCTGTGGATGTTTGAAAATGGAGATTAAAATGCTCATGGGAAGCCTCCCATTTGAATTTGAATTTTAGTCCTTGATCTGTCTTCCCTAACTAGCTGCAAGACTTGAGCTGAGACACTTAACCTCCCTGAGCCACATTTTATTCATTGTGAGATATAGATAGCAATACCTACTCCACAAGCTTGTTGGGAGGATTACCAGATGCAACATTGTAAGTAGGCTTAGTTGTAAGGGCTCTGTAAAAGGAGCTCTCCTTGCCTGTGACATACCAGTTCTAACTTGGTTGCTTATGTCCTGTGTGATTTTGGTCTTATTTACCTATTTCTTTTAAAGGATTGCCTTATATTGAATAGGCTCCTAGTCATTATGAGTTCTGTAAAGTCACAGTCTTAATCCTGATGTTAAGAAAGGAGGTACTGGGAACTGCCTATATGATTTGTACCCTGTCTTTGCCTGCCTGAACTTTCCCTGTCTGGTAAGGAGAGGGAGGAATTGTGTCACATGTACAAAGTATAGATGGACTGTTTTCAGAGAATCAGAAAAAAAAATGCATTAAAACTAAATTCAGCATGTTTATCTGGAATGGTTCGGGAAGTGATATGGAGACAGGGTTAAAGTGCTAGCCCTGAAAAGAGGGTAGAAAGAGAGGAAATTGGGGTGTGCATCCTTTATTCCCTCCTCACAGAGAAATGTTGGAGAAGTAATCCATTTGTATAAGGCTTTTTGTCCTTATCTTGAAAATGGAACAAAGATGCATAAATTCTTCTAAAGATTACATGGGGTACACATAGAAAGGAGAATATGTAATACATGCAACATGCTGTACGTACTTAATTGTTTGTGTTCTTCTGTTTATCATCCTGTTCATTTCCATATAACTGGCCATCAGGAATTCCCTGCCAACAATCCCACACTTATTTGATAAAAAGGTTTCAACCAAAGAACCACAAGAGTTTGGGATCCAACTCTTGAAATTAATTAGGATGGAGTGGTGTTGCTAGGGAGATCCTGTGGAGGAGAGAGAACCACTGGCATAAAAGGCTCTTCTGTGTTCTGCAGTGAATGTGATTTCTCCTGATTGCTGAATGGCTAGTCTGTTAATTATGTACCCTGGTTAGTACTCTGGTTTGCAGAGCAAAATAGGGAGGCAGCCAGAGCAGAATCATGGTCATATCAGAGAGAATGGCTTGCAGGGAAGTGCAGGGAAATCAATATTGCTGGAACATAATGTGCATTGGAATAGCAGGGGGTGAGTCTTGAGCAGTAAACAGGGCCCAGATTATGGAAGGCTATGGTAAATGGTGAGTCATTGGAGGATTTTAAATTCCAGAGTGACGTGATCAGATTGGCAGCAAGATCACTCTGTCAGCAGTGTGGAGAATGAGTTAAGGAAAGGAGTATAGATTCAAGATGGGCCACTGCCTTACTGCAGAATTCTCTGTGGGATTCTAAGCCCTGATCTAAGGCAGTAGCATGAGACAAATCTGGTTTTGTAAGATATTTTAGGGGTTAAAGTTGTCAGACTTGATGACTGCCTGCATATAGGAGCTGAAAGAGAAGTGGCATCCACAATCATTCTCAGGTTTCCAGCCTGGCACATCAGGTCAGGGCTGCTTCTGAGATTGCAGACACCCTCACTTCCATGACACTTTTCCTAAGTCCAACATGACAGGAAGAAGTCACTCCCTCTGCACCATTTCCATTTTATTCTTGTTTATATCATCACTTATTGTGTGACTCAAAATTATTTCTATTTGCATGTACAGTCATCTCCCCCAACTAAATCAAGGTGAAGACCTTGTTTAATACATCCTTGAATCCTCATGAGGGCTGGCAAGTGTTTTAAGTAATATGTGCCAGTTGTCATTTCACTAGACAAAAAGCTGGGAAAATGCCCCATTTCTTCTTCTAGCTACGGATTAAATATTTTTAAAGGTATTTGTTTTAGGATTATCTACTTTGTAATACCAGTCTGCCCCATTGTTTCATTCATAAATAACTACTTTTATGCTGTTTTCACCTCTTAATTAGTTCATTGCTCAGAATCCCTAGATCATGGCTTATTGGTATGCTAAAGAAAAGTTCAAAATCATTTTTTTGTTTGTTTGTTTGTGGTGCTAGGGATTGACCCCCCAGCCCCCAAATTATTGTTATATCTGGGATAAATTAAAGCTAATGTCTCCCTTCTATTCATATACATACACACACCACATATACATATATATATATATATATATATATATATATGTGTGTGTGTGTGTGTGTGTGTGTGTGTGTGTGTGTGTATCTGAAGGAAGTAGATTAATGTAACAGAATCTATTTAGTTTGAACAGCTGTTGGCTATAGGTTAGCACTCTCATTTCTAGAAGGTGTCTACAAGTGGTTCTGTTATCTGTATTTTGAAGAATTCTGATTTGTGAAAAGCAGTTCTGCAGAGGTGATGGACTTTAGTGAGAGAACAGCTCTTGACTGTAACACAGGAGCCTGGAACATAGATGTTGTTCTGCCCCAGGCTGTCTGTACAGCCTTGGACAGTCTCTTCACCTTTTGAGTTTCAGTGTCCTCATGTGTCAGATGAGAGTGTTAGACTGTTAGATAAACAAAGCTCCCCAGTACCCCAATGCTGAACGATGTGTTAAAGTGAGCTAGGTAAATATGGTGCAATCCCTAAGGCCCTGTGCCTCCATTCCAGTGTGCCACCACCATCTCAAGGCAAACCTGATTAGGCCCAGGAACTGAAAATGGAGGATAAAAACAAAAAACAAAAGAAACAGACATTGTTCCAGAGGTTTCCTGGAAGCAGCTTGTGCGAGCAGGTGAACAATGGAAACTGAAGGGATCTGAAGGGCCTGGCCTTGGAGAGCAGGTGGTCATCCAAATGGTCAGATGGTGTGGGGGATGGGAGGGATGGTGGCCACAGCAGGCAGGCAGTGAAAGGCAAAGAAGGAACCCAGGGGCATGCCATGCTCAAAGTCAGAATCATGGAAGTCTGTCAGGAATTAGCAGGGTCCTGGCCACCTGCCTGGGTTCACGAGCAGGGCAGAGATTAACAAGGGAGAAATGGGAAGTGGGGGTGGGAACAAGAGAAAACAGAGTTCCAGTTTTAGAGAGCCTGACATATTAGGCAGGTCTCCAAAAGAGAGATTCGGGCAGAGAGGAGCAAGACAGAAGGCGAGTTCTCAGAACTGGGGCACCAGGTGGGAACTGAGTTTCGGGAGCCCAGTTGTAAAGAATAGGGACAAAAGGTCAGAGCTAGACTAATGGAAGGTGGGTTAATGAGGAGGCCTCCAGTTTTAGAATGTGGGCTACTAATTTAAGGTCTCTTCTAATCCTCGGCTTTTAGGTAGCAATGATTTTTCTGCTGCTGCTTCCCACCTGTACAACCGACACAGGCAGTGTCCTTCCCTATCTCACCCTCTCCTCTCCCCACTTCCTCTCTGTTTCCATCAGTTTCATTGAGAATTTACTAGGTTAAAAGTATCAATGAGTAATGAGCAAGGAGAGCAAGAAACAGAAAAGGGGTCACAGTACAACGTGATACACCAAGTACAGAGAGCATGAGGACTAAGAATCCAGTTCCACCCAGGGGAAGTGAGGAAGAGTCCCAAGGGGAACATTCTCTGAACAAAGCCTGAAGGGCAGGGAGCATTTTGTCAGGCAGACAGTTGTTCCAAGGGCAGACCAGGCAGAGAGAGAAGGTTTGCGGGTAGACCTGAGTTCAGCCAGGTATGGGCACCATCTGGGAATAAATGGTTAAGGGTAGTGACAGCTATGGCCCTGGGGGAAATTTGCAGAGATCAATGAAGGAAGTCACTAGGGAATTTTCAGAAAGCAAGTGGAACTAGAGTTGACTGTAGGGAAAATAATACTCTCAGCAGAAAAGAGTAGAAAATGGGGGACTAGTATCAGTGAGACCACCAAGGAGGCCATTTCTTCTGGTCCTGGAAGGCAATAACAAGAAGGAATCATGGCTGTGACAATGGAGAAGAGCAGGCACCATTTGATGGAAGTTAAAAAAAACAAAACAAAACAAACAAACAAAAAAAAAAACAAGGGACCCACAAAGATGCATCTGGAATAAGTCAGATGTAATTTGCAGGAGTGAGGAGCTGATAATTAGGGAATAGGGATCAAGTCATTCGTCACATGTCACCCTCTTAATGAGGTTCTCCCTGGTTACATGCTCAATGCTATCCTCACCACATGTGGAACCTCTTTCCTGACTTTTGTATTGTTTTTGTCCTCCTTTATACTTTCTTGTACTTATCATATTACATATTTTACTTTTCATGTTTATTGATCGTCTCCTTCCACTAGAATGTAGCTCTGAGAGCAAACATTTGGTCTTTTGAGATCTCTGTTTTATCCTTTCATCCCTGTACATAGAGTACTCCCTGGGATACAGTGAACACTAAATATGCAATGATAAAATTGAAGCACCAGCAGCCATGGACCAAATCTTACAGTAAGGCAAGACTTGAAATCATGGAATAATGTCTCCTTCATTTTACATAGGACAAAACTGATTTTCCCAAGGTCAGGGACAGAGCATGTCAGGCAGAGATAATAGGAAGTGAAGGGCCTGTCATTGTGCAGGGCTTGGCCTCCCAGGGACTGACTGGCATGCAGGGAAGGGAATAAGAGTGAAGATGCTCTGGACTGGCTGTAGAAAGACACCCTAGCTTACAGGCCAGTCCTGATGCCACCAAGCTGAAACTGACCAACATAAAATAAAAAAGCAATCTGATGTTTTTTTGTAACTCAAACTATTGCTTCATTCTTTTTCCAAGAACTTTTGAACTTCACTTTTTATTTATCTGTAAATCACTCTTTCTCCCCTTTATTGATCTAGGAATAAAGGGACGTTCATATCCTTTGAACCTAGTCATCATATGTCAACACTGCTCTTTTTTCCATAATATAATAATGTTTCTGTTTCCTTTGTTTCTCTCTCAGTAAACACCAACAGTCATAAGAAAGCAATAAGCCATTGGTCTATAACATGTGAAATACATATTTTTCTTATCTAGATGTATTAAAATATTCTAAAAGATTGAGGATGTGGAAATTATCTGAATGTTTAAATAACCTCCTTATATTTTACCAGGCTGTAAATTTGTTAATTCTTTCCTTCTTTCCTTTCTTCTTTCCTTCATTTATTCTGTCATTCAACAAATATTTCCTTAGTACCTAATAACTTAGATGGCTGAGTTATTTGGGACCAAAATATAAATCAGGGAGTTTACAGCCTGATGAGGGAGATAGGAAATAAGATAAAAACAAAACTTTCAATAGTTCAATATAGTCATATTTTACTTATTTATAAACACATTATTTAAAATGTATTTATTCAGTAACTATGCATCCAGATACTGGGTTAGGCAATGGTAGATCCAGTAGGAAATGAGGCAAACACAGCCTCTGACTTCATAGAGATTCCATAGAAGTTGGATGACTTTGGTATAGGCATCAATGGCCTGGGGAATAAGGGAAGGACAATATTTGAATTGATCTCTGAAGGCTGAAAGACATTAATGAGGTCAGGAAAGGTGGAGATGGGGAGAAGTTAGGCAGCAGGAACACGTATGAAGGCTCTGAAAAAAATAGAGATATGTTTCACTAAAAGATCAAAAGGTCAGAGTGTACGGGAGCAGGTAAGGAATACCAGAACTAAGTGTGAAACAAAGAATATATCATGCAGAGTGTTACAGACCACATTAAGGATTTTGCCTTTCTTTTTCACAGCAATGGGAGGTCAGTAGAGCTTATAAAGACAGGAAAGTAAGGATAAAATTTTGAAATTTTGAGATTGGATCGGAGTGTAGCAAATGTATGTGCAGTGGAAATAAATAAAGATTGCAAATTGAAGAAATATTGAATAAAACTTCCAAAGAGATATAGTTCTTCTTGCTGAGAAGATTGAAGAAGTATTAATGAAAGAGCTGGCTTTGGACTTGGGAATTGAAGAAGAGGTAGGATTTGGATATGCAGAAATGGGAACTGGACTTTTCAGTGGAATTCTCTACAGAAGGTCAACATGTAGAAAGTCAGGGAGAGGGGAAATCATAGGTGATGAATGGAGAATAATAAGTCAATATATGGCTGAAGCATAGGAGAGCTACCTGAATTATTTGTATGGAAAAGTAAAAGTGAAGAATTGAGAATTGTAATTGAGCTATTTGTGTTTTAATGTGTGAGCAAACAGAGGAGTTGTTGAGAGATTTTTGAGCCTGCAAATTCACAATCATTGCTGTTTTCCGGTAGATTAATCAGGTAGGGAAGTATAACAGGGATTAGAAAGAAGTGAAGTTGGAAGGAATGAGAAGAGTTGGGTGTCCAGCACAAAAGATTTGACTGTAGTCCATGGAGGCTTAAATGAGGGTGGTAGTTGGAATGGACAAGAAGTGAAAGATATGATGGTAGGAAAATTAGTAGGACTGGACCACTGATTGGCTGTCAGAGAGACAACATAGGTTTATAAACTTCAGAATTGCCAATACTTCATTTTATTTGGTTTTTAATACGACTCTCTGAGATAGGTTATAAATTTGGTGCTCTGGCATGACTGATAACCACATGATATCTTGCCCACATGCCATGAATAGCTGTGTCATTACTGAAGCAGTATTTGGGTGGCTCCCAAATGGACTGTGTTTTAAATGTTAACCTACTAACAAATTATCTCCATGTCCTATTAGCAATCAACTGAACCATCTGTTCCTACCAAAAGAGGATATGTTTTGGAAAATGAACTTGAAAATGGTGAAATATTAGATATTTAAAAAACCCAGACTGAGAACATTACTTTATGGCACTGCATAATCTAGCAAGAAGTAAATAAATAAATTAATAAAATAGAAAGGGAGCAGAGTTAGTGGTAGCGGAATTCTTCCTTTTTGTTATATAGAAGTATATCCAGTAACATAAAATGTAATATATAATAAGCTATAGGTGTTTGTACTGCTAAGCTCTTTATCTTTCTTTCCTTTTTTTTTTTTTAAGTGAAAGACTAATCATGAAATAATTTGAATTTCCAGTAGTGGAAAACAGCCCATGGCTCGTGATAAAGTAGAAAAATTTGAGGTTATCTCTGTTATTTATTAGTAATATCATCTATCTTGTCTATGATTAGCTCTAAGTCTTAATTAAGTTCTCATTCTAAAAAAATGAAGATGATGTGCCTGCCTTGCATAAGTCATAGATTTGTGAAGATCAAATGAAATTGTCTATGTGAGAGTGATGCCCAAATATGATCAGACCTAAGTGAAGTAATTGAGTATAAAAATACAAACTATTGTTGAACCAGATCTATGAACCTGTAAATACATATAATGAATATGAGCACGAGGGCAATAGTTTCATGTATTGTTAGATAATCAAGATTGATAATAAAAATACTTGATCACAAATTTGGAGTGCTTCATTATAGTTCCAAAATAATTGGTCATGGTGAGTTTTTCGTTTTTACAAAGGGTGCCACATGTGCATGATGTAGAGCAATGGTGTTAAAATGTGGTTCCTATATGAGTCACATCAACAATATCTGGGAACTTGTGACAATGCAAATGATTGTTTCTCACCTTAGACCTATACTGAATCAGAAACTCTAAAAATGATATCTAGCATTTTGTGGTTAAAAAGTCCCTCCAGGTAATTATGATATCAAATTCGTGTTTGAGATACACTAATGCTGAGGAAAGTACCTGAACTCCATAGTAAAACCTGGAGACAAACCCTGACTATGGCTCCTATTCATTGTAGTGACCTTGAACTTATTCTTCAGCAATAACTTCCACAACTGTGATGGAGGGTTGAGAGAGAGAGAGGGGGGGGAAGAAAAGAGAGAGAGAGAATATAAATTCTCTTTCTCTTAAAATATTAGCTTAATGATTAGGCTAACACAACACTTGTTAATTATTTTGTCTGCATCAAGCTTTCTCCCTCTCCTTTTCCCATGTATTCAAAATTTCTTTTGATGGAAATAATTTTCAAATAAGTTAGTTTTTTATTAAGCCATTGGGCCAGAGACAGGGATGGCTTATCTAAAAATTCCAAGATAATAGGAAAAACTACCGCCAACTTCTTATTTTTGACATTAAAAAACAGTTTACAAAACATTTAGGCTACTTACCCCATACAAAGGTACAATTTATGTTATGAAAATTTATGTTAATGTCTATGTCCTGTGAAACTACCTGCCAAACATGCAAATGAAAGAAAGCTGCTATGGATATGGCTTAGTTCACTTCAAAAATGTATCTGTAATGACAGTGTGGTAATTAAGTTATTTGGGGGTCACCACCCCAAATAACCCTGCTGCTTAAGCAAAAAGAAAGGAGGTCTGGATCCAGAATACTTTTTTCTTCTACTACAAATGAGTTACATAGATATTTACATTGAGTACTAAAATATTAATTAAGAGCATCAAAGAAATCCTCAGTGAAGCTGCTTTGACAATGGGGCCAGTGCTATTTATAGATCACAGTCACATGTTAGGTACTCTATTAAGCACTGAGAGGACAGAAGAAAGAAACAGTCCTTGTCCTCATTGAAGGATATTAAACAAATGATCACAAAAGTATAGAATGATAATTGGTGATAAGTTCCATGAAGGGAAAGCACAGGGCATTCTGACAGCATGTGGTAGAAGGATCTGTAAGGCTCTGCCCTTAAAGATTTTGTGGTCTTTAATATGCTGTGCATCCTCTAAGCTGGAAAGTGGCCTATGTCGTGTTTTACATACAAAATCATTTTCTTGTGGCCTGATTTTAGAAAAAATAATTAATCTGTTTAGCTTCAATTTTCTTAACCATGAAATGAAACAGAGATGTCAACCTGGTAGGATTGCTTATGAAGATCAAGTGAAGGAATGAGCAGAACTTTGGTTGGTACATGTTGAGTACTCGGTGTATGTTAACCATGTTAGCCAAAAGGAAGAGGAGTAGGAGAATAGTGATGGTGATGATGGTGATGTTGTTGTAGTAGACAGGGAAAGGACAGTGATCGAGAATTCTGTACTCTTGATGCTGAGACTAATATTTACTACTTAAACAAATATATGTATGCAAGAGGAGTATAAGCCAATATATTAGAAAAAACTCATACAAAAGTCAAGGACTAAGATTTGTTGGATAGTGTATTTTTGGATCATGTGCTAAAAGAATCCAGGATTTTGAACAAGAAGGGATGAGGTATTATTTAAGAGGATTATAGTTTGAATTCTGGCCTGCACTTTTGTTGGCAAAACTATAGTGATACTCAAGCTTATAGAAAACTATCAAGGAATAGGGGAGGAGTTTTCCCATTTAGCATACACATAGAAAATTAAGAAAACATGACAGAGGGACAAACATACAAATATTGAAGCCTTGAAACATCAGGATAATGGCAAAGTAACAAAAGCACAGAATTTTGGTCAATAGACTTGCTTTTCTCCTGGGTCTGTCTTCCCAGTGAGCTGTATGATCTACTTAATCTTATGAGCGTCATATTCTTCTTCTGTAAGACAGGAATATCTCCTGATATATTTAGCCAACACATTTTACGTTTACTTCAGGTAGACATGATATCTCATAAGGGATGGTATTAAATGAGATGATGTATAATGAATGTCTTCTTGAATTTATAAAACAACTTTTGATCGCAATATTATTGTCACAGCTTGCACCATATATTTTATATGTACATCTGTCTTCCCACACCATTCTCACAGATCCCTTGAATGTGAAGAGGATGCCAAGTTTGTAATCATGTTCTCCAATTAGTTTTGCACAGCAGGATTTCTAAGTATGTACTGGCAGAGCTGCAGAATATCTACCATTGTTGAAGAAATCAGAGTTGCTGAGAGAGGCAAGCCACACAGTACTCCTGGTGGTTGATAGTAACAAACAAGAGTGGATAGCTTTAATAGACATGTACAGTCAAAGATAGTGAAAAGATCTCTTAAGCAATTCTTCCATGTTTACCAGTGAGGTCAGTGTTTAAGCACAGGCAAGCACTTAGGACACTTGCAGCATCACAAAACAAAGAATAATCATTGTCCACTGACTGCTACTCACTGGATGAACTTTTCATTGGGTGTCAAACAGTCATGGCTCCATCCCTAGAAGCCACCGTACAGTGGGGGAGAGAAACATGCACTTAGTGCAGTTCTGAGACACTGAAGTGGAAGTAGCTACAAAGCACTGAGATTACAAAGGAGCCTTCCCACCCTGCCCTAAGAGAGGAGACAGAATTGGCTTCTCAGCAGGTAGTGCAGCTACAGAAGGAGCAAAAGATAAAGATAAAGAGGGGAAATATGGCAGGCATTTTCATTCATTCTTTATTTACATGTGATATATAATGTTCTAGTCTATAAAGGCTCAGTTTTGTTGTTGTTGTTGTTTGTTTGTTTTTGCTGAGGGGCAATCCCAGGCCCTTATGCTTGCTAAGCATGAACTCTACCACTGAGTTACATATCCAATCCAACCCTCCAAGGCTTAGATTCTTGTTTAAGTTAAGGAATGTGTATCCCTCATGAGGTACATAATTAAGATCTCAATTAATTAATTTGTTAATGATTCCTCCCTTTATGTACACTAACCTTAATTTATTCTTTATCTCTAATGTACATACTAAAAGGTGAAAATGTGATGCTGTTAAGTGAGAAAACGTAATAGAGTTTCAAAAATGAATTCACTCTAGGAGACTAAATAGAATATAAAAACCAGCTTTTTAAACTGCTTCTTAACTGAGTATTTTGAGTCAGCAGTACTTCTGGGTGTAGAACACATATTGTGCTTCATAAATTGGGCTGACCCAGAATATTGCAGCTGATGTTACAATATAAAGCATATGGACTCTTATTTTGCACAGTAATAATTGAGTAAACCCATTTCTAACTCTGTCCTTCACTGGAGTATGAATGGTGTATATGGGTACTTTTGTTTGGTTAACCTCTGCTGTCAGCATAAAATATCTGGGAATATAAACTGTACTTACTGCTACATTCTTAACATGAAGATGTGAAAAGACATTTTCATAAAAAAGGAAGTTTATTGCAAATTCTATATTATGTTTAGGGGGTTCTCAAAGAATTCTCATTCTTACTGGGCCCCTGGTTTGAGAGGTGCAAAGAGATGAGAATCAAAAACTATTTCTGGCTTAACAACCATCATTAATCCCCAAAAGCTTATTTCCAAATTGCCCTAGAAGCCATCCTGAGCTTCACTCTGTTTCTTTTTAGTATCTCTAGAATCTGTCTTTTTTTTTTCCTCCTGTTCCTTGACATTTTTGTTCTGGGTCTCCTTTTTGTTCTCCCAGTACCTCTGATTTTGTCTACACACAACTTTTTAGGAGGAAAGCTTAAAATTGGCCAGCAATCTCTCTGCAAAACATCTGATGAACCCACTATAGTATCCCCATCACAATTATATCCTTCAATCCTTGTTATATTGCTAGTTGCCAAAGTTCTGTGTAAAATCTTGTTTAAAGAACTGTAGTGAAAGTACAAGGAAACTCTTCAGATCTGAGCCATTGTAAGTAACAGCAGCACTTGGATTCCCACAGTGGATTTTCCCTGATTGAATGCATTGTTGTGAAAACAAAGCATTGTAAATAAAGAGTTCATGTATAATAGATTTTTTGCATCAAAGCAAATTATGGCTCATTTGTCCCAGATGAAAATGGGACCATTGTTAATTTCTATAGACTGACAAAAGCATTTTCATGCAAACAAGACTAGTAGTTATTACAACTTATAAAATCTAGTAATAATCCTGAGTTTGTAAAAGGAGAGAGAAAATTGAAAATGTCAGCATGACATTAGTGGTTTTATTTAATACACTTTCTCCTAGTGAGAAGGTAGTATAAGAGGCAACATGGACTAACTATAGTGACAACAGGCATCAGTGCCAATGCAATAAAGACCTGTATCTCTTATATCAGTGTCCAATTCCCTTGGTGATGAGCTGTGGACCACACAGTCATGCAGAAAACCCTATTCATTTCTGTTTGTCACTGCCATTTTCATCGTTTGACCCCTAGTATTGCCAAAGTATACAGAAAGGACATGAAGAATTGTACAAGTGGTTTCTTGAGGAAGCCTGGATATGGCCCATGTCATCTCTGCCCACATTCCTCTGGACAAAACCCAGACAATGGCGCCAACCTAACTGCAAACAAGGCTGTGAACATTCATATTTTGTGGGTACAGGAAACAAAGCAAAACAATTTGGTAAACATGTAGCATTTCTCAAGCAGAAGTTTATAATTTATATTGCAATGATTATTTATCAATTCCTATTTCCTTTTCCTGTTTAAAAAGTCTCCCCCAAGAAACTTTAATAAAGAGAGGAGCAGTATCTATAATAGTTGAAAGCAACCTTAGATCATATTTTCCTTCATTCTTGCTAGATTTTTTTTCTTTAAGGATTATTTTCCTTATTCTTAAATCTCTTCAATCATTATTTGGGAATCAAGGTCATTAACAAACTGTGATGTTAGAATGATAGAATGAGACTTAGCACAGGAAATATTCAATAAATTATGACTTATTTTTATGAATAAAGACAGTATAAGGAATGTTAATACAGGTGATATATACAACTAACTCTCTTTGAGTTCTTTAAATTTAAGACTTTTAAAAAAATATACTTAAGCCACCATTTGACTCCCAAACCCTTAAGCTATTCTCAGAAAAGGTGTTCTGCAATCACAAAATAAAAATTGGGTAAGGAGAAGAATGGCTTTGGTTGTGGCAGTCAACACAACTTCACAGAGTTTTCATTTTGTGAGTCTGGGGGTTGCTAGCTGCCCAATCCACTGGAATGCAATGCCAGTCTCCCACTGACATTCAGGTGACTCACTCAGAGAGCTTGTTTTTGCCAATTCTCTCATCTCATCTGTACCATGGAGGAAGGAGGCCCAGTTGTACCTCTTAAACAGAATAACTTACTGAGGTTTCTCTGCCACTACTTTCTGTGAGGTGTGCTTTTTCCTTTGTATACGCACATAAATCACAAACATTTACAAAACACCTTAAAATGGCAGTTTTGGACTTTAGTGAATTCATCACAATTAAGTAGAAGAGTTCTTTCTCAGTCAGTGCCTATGCAAGAAAGCAATGTTTTTTGCCTGTTATTAAAAAAAAAAAGAAAGGAAAATAAAAAACAGAAGATAATACTACTATTTGTCTTAAAGCATCTTTTATGAGGAGAATTTCCTCTGAAGAAATATGGTTAAAGACTTGCTATTAACCTTTCTCATTTTTGCAGTAAAAGCCAACTACAAAGCTATTTAGCCTGTGTAAACCTAGTATACAGGTTTGAAATTATGGAGTTTCTTTGAAGTCCTTCCTGGGAACTCTTTGCATGGCTGAGCAAATTTTATTTGGGGGAAAAATGGAGCTGTAAGATTTTTCTCATTCTAGTTTAATATTTGGAAAATTATAGCAATAATCAAGTTAAATAAGTACTAGCATCATATAGAATATCAGTGGCCAAAATGCAAACTTGGAACACCTAGTTTCCAGATTAGAATATGTATATTGAAACAGTTTGTTATTTATCTTCCTATTGTTTGATGCCCTGTATGATCCTATAAGCATAATATAATAGAAGAAGGATGGTGAAAGATTATCAGGTCTATCCCACTGTCCTTCTGTAGCTGAATGATTAAACCATTCAAAGCAAGGAATTTGAGTTCTGGCAGTGAATTTTACTAGGTTATTGGGACCAAGTTTTCTTTTAACCACAACTAAAACTCTTGGATACAATATATTAAATATCAAATCAACAAACTTCTTAAAAGTACCAGACTACTAAGAACATAGTAAAGCATTACAAGGCAGAAAGCACAAATCCTGCTGGGGAGGTTAGTGTGGAACAAAACCCACTTCTGCCCTGAGGGCATTTGCAACCAAGTGAATTTAGGTTTTGAAATCAATGCACAAAGACTATACATTGGAATTGTTGAACAAAGATTATAAAATACATATCCTTACTACTTAAAGCAATGAAAGACAAACTTGAATTAACAGCACAGGACACTATGTAGCAGACTTGAAAAAAATATTTTAAAAGAACATAAAGTAAAACAGAATTCAATTAAATAAAACATTGAGAAGTAGTACAGCAAATAACTCAAAACTGAAGACAATGAATGAACTAGACAACAGTCCAGAGAATTACTGAGAATGCAGAGTGGCAAAGAGATGTAAATATGAGAAGCTAAGAGACATCAGAGATAGATGAGAAGGACTAAATTTAAAACATATTCTAGGAGAGGATACGCAGAAGGCAGAGAAAGCAATGTTTGAAAAAATTAGGTGGCTACAAATTTCTAGAATTGACCAAATGGACAAAGACAGAGATTACAGGAGATTCATAAATCTCAGATTTTTTCAAAGTCTACAATGAGACATAGCATGTGACAATGCAGTATGTCAAAGAAAAAGAGATATTCTAATAATGGGGGTAGGCAGAATGTAGCTCAGCATAATGAGAAAATCAATCTCTTCCTGGAATTTTATCTGTAAAAAATGAAGGCTAAATAGAGGTACTTCCAGAAAAGCAAAACCAGAAATATTTTGTTATCAGCAGACCCTCACTGAAGAATTGTCCTACAGCAAAGAACAGCATATGTGAATTGATCTAAGTAAATAATTCATAAAGCAATAAAAATGCTTTATGGGATTAAAAATAAAAAATAAGAAAACCATAATATAGTATAGCAAAATTATATTTGTAAAAGTCCTGAAAATTCAGAAATTGGTAAGTATATAATTTCAAGGGTAGCCACAATAAAGATGTAAAAAATAGGAAAATAAATTATGGGATTTAAAAAAAAAATCAGTCCAAAGAAAAGCAAAATGGGGAATAAAAGAAATACAAACAGGCAGGACAACTCAAAAAGCAAAAATAAGAATATAGGTAGAAAGCCAAATATTTTAGTCATTACATTAAGTAGTAATGAAACTGATGCTACATAGGATTAGAGAGCTGAGTCTCATTAGGTAGTGGTAAGAGAAACAGGCAAGTTACCAAATACTATACTTTGATTTTTTTTCTGTATAGTTTAAAATGGGTAAGCTATACTACATTATCAAAGAAAGAAAGGTGGTAAAATCTATAAACAAAATAAGGAAATAATTATTAAAATGTCAGGATAGCAGTTACCCATAACAATTATTCAAAGCCAATCCTGCTATTTTCTTACAGAGTACAGTTTACATCCCACATATTTTTAAGTTGTTCATGAAAAGTTTTATGTCTTTTTATAATGCTACCAGGAATGCATGTGTACCAGTCTGGTTGCACCAATATTATCATTTAAAAAATTCATTTTGAAGTAAATCTAATAGGCAATTACATTGTATATTTTCAAGTATATTTATACTGTGTTAAAATAGTTTACCTTATAAAGAAGTATAGAGATGAGTAAAAACTATGACCTCTGGATTCGAACTTCCCATATCAGAATCTTAGCTCTGTCAACCATAGTTATGCAAACCTGGGCAAGAGATTTTACATGTTTCTTTTTCCTCTGTAAAGTGAGGATCTACTGCATAAGGTTGTTAAAAGATTAAATGTAACCTGCCTAAAAACAATGTCTGGCAGATATTAAGTGTTCAATGTATGTTTGTAAAATCTTTATTATTATTACAAAAATAGACCAAAATGAGCCAGGCATGGTGTGCATGCTTATAATCCCAGTGACTCAGGAGGCTGAGGCAGTAGGATTGCAAGTTCAAAGACAGCCTCAGCAATTTAGCAAGGCCCTAAGCAACTTTTCAAGACCCTGTCTCAAAATAAAAAAAAATAATTATAATAATTAAAACATCCTGTGGATGTGACTAAAGTGCCTGTAGTTAAATCCTAGTACAAAAAAAAAAAAAAAAAAAAAAAAAAGACCAAATGGATTTGACCTTAACACAAATCACATTCCTCAAACATCATAACTGTAACTAGTAAAATATGATGCAGCTAACCTAGAAGACAAATATTAACAAGCTCCTCTAGGACTATTGGCATATGATTCCCATGGATTTCCTTTTTACTCTGAAGGGCTCTGATGTTTAGTGGTGACCATGGGGGAAAACCTACGAATTGAAGAGAGATGGACAATGCTTGCAGTCAATTGTATTATTTGGCTCTGAAATATTGAGCTCTATGCCTTGCTCTTCAGTAGGTGCTTGCCACATAGTAGCTTACAAGACACAGTACTCAAGTAGGGGAGAGAGGAAGCAAACATTTAAGTATTGGAAGAAGAGGTACAGAGTGCAGTGGGAACAGGTTAACATGAAGTTCATGTCTCACCCAGAACAGAAAGGAAAGCTTGCCTGGGAAAACTTGATATTGAATACTTACCACTCTGAAAGATACATTATGTCTTCATTGATTCTTCCAAAACACCCTTACTTAGGTAGATAGTCAATCTCTGTTTTATAGGTAGGATGCTGAGATTCAGAGAGGAAGACTGGTTTGATGAGGTGGTTTCCTCATTTCTAGAATCACGCTGGGATTCCCAAGAAATGAAGAAACTACTCAGGTGAAACATAAGGTTCTCTTTGTTCTGCCCTGAGCAGGCAAAATTGAGAATCTATGGGGAGTCAAATCCTAGTGCACTAAAGTGTAAACAGCTGCTTTGACTTTAACATTAACGGAAAATCCCAAGCTAAATTTAAATTGGGCTTTTAGGAAGAAACAATTCAAGGGAATATAATCAGCATCTAGTTTTGTTTGCCCTCCATTAAGAAGCATCAGAATACAAATCAGCATTAGTGTCACTATTAAATGCTCAGAAAATATTCAGACAAATTCACATCTCTGCTAGCAGTTTACCCTTAGTTTGTCTTGGAGTACAGCTTGCAAATATGCTTGAATTAACTGGTTATTGGACTAAAATTATTTTTCTGTTGCTTGATATTTGATGATAACATATAAAGTCTGGTTAGTAGAAAGGAACAATACTATTAAACCACTTATTTGGATTCAGTTATGGGTAAAAGTAAAACGAGACTACTTCAAAGGATAGTCTACCTCATCCAAAACCTCCCTTAAATAAGTAACCACTGTCATTGGTTTCTTCTATGTCCTTTCAAAGTTTTATATTTCAAATATTTCAGATTTGCCTTTTTCATATAAATGATAACATACATAATTATCTGCATTTTATTTTTTTTTTTCATTTAATGGCATGAATTCAAGATCTCCCATTTCAGCATCTGTTTTTAAGATTTCCCAGTATCAATGCAGGAGTATTTATCTAAATAGCTCCCAATTGATGGGTATATGGGCTGTTTCTAATCATTTGCTTTTATGACAACTATCTAGTGATATTATACTAGATATATGTGCACATCTACATTTCCAATCTTGTGTATAGTTAGGATAAAGGACATGTATTTGAGATAGTCAATGAGACGAAAGTAGAATCAACAAAAATAATTTCCAAGCCAGATCCTTAAAGCTCTTCTGAGCAGCTGGCCAGCATTCCCTCTACCTGCTAAAACTCCTTGGAAACCCTGTGTTTCAGATGGAATAATTACGAGATGAAGAAGGGGAGTCCTACTACACCTGACTGCTGAGAGTGAGAAATTAAATGTCATCGTGTTCAGCCCTGAGGTCTTGTGGTTATCACATTATCACCTATTATTTCTTGACAAACCAAACCTATATATTTCATATACATACATACACATTTATGAAATAAATTCCCTGAAGTAGAATTTCAACTTTAACTTCCCTTTCTCACAGTCTCTAAGACCAGGTCCTCTAATTTAGCCCAGTGCTTCTCCTTTCATCCTGATTTCACATTACATCCACACTGTACTGGTTTAGGACCTTTCTATTTACTGTCTGGTATTCCCCTTGCCCTTAGTCTTGCATTCTACTAACTGTCCACATGAAAGATTAATCTTTCTTTCTCTATTCTCAAAAATGCAGCTGACCCCTCCAAAACATCTTTTTAAAGTTTCCAGAACACTACAGGATCAGTTCTAGACTTCCCATACTGGCATTCAAGTCTGGTATTCACACTAACATACAGAAGATAGTTACTAGTACAGTGTTTGGTACAGAGTAGGTACTCAGTAATGGTGGTGACTCTTATATTCATAGTCTCTTTGTGCAACAAAACAGTGCTTGGTCAGTAGAGACTATGAACGGAAACTCAAAATTCACTAAGGTATATTATCATAGAATTCCTTGCTTTTTTTTTTCTCTAAAAGCTTGATTTTAAGGTTTAATCTTTCTTAGAGTATTGATTAATTAGAGATTCAGTTGGCAAAGTGACAGAAAAGTAGCTCATATAAATCTCTGTTAAACATTTAAGGAAGCATTCCTTTGTAACTGTGATGGATTATGCAATAGTGCATATGGCATCCGAGGAGGATGATTGTACCACTTAAGGCAATATTAAAAACAATGCATCACACTGAATATTCATATTGAACATCTATACCTAAATGACACTGCTAGCTTATAATCAAGTTGGAATAGCTGTTTTTAGCATTTTTGAACTATAACATTCAAAGAGATAATTATTTGCATGTGGTTACCTCATGAATTCAAAGTAAGCCCATATATAATCTGAAGTTATTTAAAAGTATTCATGAGTTGAATTTGATATTCCTTCAAGAGCTTACCGCATTTCTGTAATATAGAAAATATGAAGTAGAATTTTATTTCTGTTGACAAAGACTGGATGCTTATCAATTTAAAAAAGAGACAAATATTAAATAATCTTGGTTATTTTGCACATTGATTTAACTGATTTAAGTGAAGAAAATATGAAATTATTCTGGAAGATAAATCCAGTTGTCTTGGAAACTCTAAAGAGATAAAAAGAAAACAAGATATTCTCATGCTTAAACTGCAAGAGCATGAATATAAGTCAGCTCTGAATTTCTTTAAATTTTATGCCAATGTGAATGAAACTTGCTACCACCAAAAATAAAAATATGTTGAATGCAAAATAACACCACATAATGAATTTATATTTATTTTACATGTGTAAAAGTGTGAACTCAAAATTTGTTATTGATTTGGGACAGGGTTTTATGGAGGTTTACTTGCAAAAAGTGAATTTAAAAAAACTAAGCCTTTCTCTCTCTCTTGTTCACTAGTAATTTCACATTTATACAGGTTTTTACAAATCTCTGCATAGTACCCAATTTTTAAAACCTCATTTAATCTTGTTACAAACTTTAAGTGACACAAAAAAATAATTAATACAATTAAATACTGTTTGTATTGGGTTTTACTATGGAAACTTCAGAAGTAGCAGATTCTTATTGAATTACCACTCCCATCATCATTAGCTATAGAGATGCCTATGGTGCTAATAAGTCTTTGCAAAAAATAAAATGAAAGTAGGGAGCTGACATATTCATTCACAAGGCCTTTTAGAAGCAACAACCCAATCTATGTGAAAGCGTGGAAATGAAATCATATGCGTTAGCAGATGTCAGCAAATTTAGTCTCTAAGTATTTGGGGGGAGAAAAGTGGACTCCCTGAGAGTCTAAGGGTATTATCTCAGAATTTTGAGGTGGTTAATATAAAAAGGTACACACATGTAAGCAGAAACAAGAATGTTGTTATTTATTGTGATTATTAATAATGCTGTTTTTACTAACAGAGACAAATGATTTCTGCATATTTCTATCTCCAATCTTTGGCAGCACTTTTTATTGTTCAGTCACTTTTTTCTCTTACTACACTTATCCTGTACTCCTCACTTGAAATGATTTTGCTCTTTTGGTGTTTTATCTAGTAATCAGGGATAAGTTCCTCTAAACTATATTTCTGGAAACATAAGCTACTGAAATAATTGAAATCTAAAATGTATAAATTTTAAATTTAAATAAATGAGGAAACTATAAATTAAAAATAATTAGCTCTCCTGTTTCCATTTGCCCACCTCTAGAAAATATCTTTCCTATCCATCCTCCTTATCACCAGAAAACACACACACACACACATCAAAAAGTAGAAACCAGGAACAGTGGGAAGTATCTTGTTCTTAGACAACACTTTATATGCCCTGTAGCTAAATTTGAAACTTTCTCTAAGATGTGCTTTTCTTTGGAATTGATTATTTTTAATGATTTAGTTTAGTAAAACTGGTGGACCTGCAGCTTTTTGGCAAGTAATAACATGACCATTCAGACTATCTGATACTTCCCTTCCAGGCCCTGTTACTATTGGGATTCTGCACCCTTACAGAATACATCTGGTATATGTTCATCCCAAAGCTGTTTTCCCCTAATGTGTGCCCCCAGAGCATGATTACACTTAAGAGGCAGTGTTGGACCATAGAAGAATAGCACAATGTAACCTGGATGGATAGGCCACTAGGATGTGAAAGTGATTCTTTTTCTCAATTCATAATTATTTCTGGTTGAGAGTTGAAGGGCAGGAGTAACTGGGTTCTAAATAAGATAGGATCAGATTAATATATATATAAAAATACTATCTTTAAAAAGTGTACAAATCATAAGCATCTATTTTAGACATAGTTAAAAGGGTCAAATGGTAAAGGAATGTAACACAGAGATGCAATCCAATTTTGTATGAATTTGGAAGATATGGATTCAAGAGGATTTTTTTTCTGGTTATGATAAGGGCAGTAAGAAGTTAATGAAGGTGTGGGGAATGTGAACTCCAAGTAAGAGATGAAGCGTTTTTGTTGGAAGAGAAGAGAATACCTCTGGGCTAGAATTGGCTTTTAAGAACATGTGCAAATGCCATAATTTTACTCTTCTTTAAAGCTAAGTAATTTCCATTGAGTATATATATCACATTTTCTTCAGCCATTCCTCTGTTGAGGGATACCTAGGTTGATTCCATAGTCTAGTTTTTGTGAATTGAGCTGCTATAAACATTGATGTGGCTGTGTCATTATAGTATGCTGTGTTTAAATCCTTTGGGTATAAACCAAGGAGTGGATAGCTGGCTCAAATGGTGGTGCCATTCCCAATTTTCTGAGGAATCTCCATACTGCTTTCCATAGTGAGTTCACCAATTTTCAGTCCCACCAGCAATGTATGAGTGTACCTTTTTTACCATATCCTTGCCAACATTTATTATTGCTTGTATTATTTCTTGATGATTGCCATTCTGACTGGAATGAGATGCATTCTCTAATTCATTCTACTTATTAGAATAATAATTAGAGAATTAGCATTTTCTAATTGTGAGAGATGTTGAACACTTTTTCATATATTTGTTGATCAATTGTATTTCTTCTTCTGTGAAGTGTCTGTTCAGTTCCTTGCCCATTTATTGATTGGGTTATTTGGTTTTTTGTTTTTTGTTTTTTTTTTGTGTTAAGTTTTTTGAGTTCTTTATATATCCTAGAGATTAATGCTATATCAGAGGTGCATGTGTAACTGGAATGAGATGAATTCTCTAATTCATTCTAATTATTAGAATAATAATTAGAGAATTAGCATTTTCTAATTGTGAGAGATGTAAACACTTTCTCCCAATATGTAGGCTCTCTCCTCACATTATTGTTTCCTTTGCTGAGAGGAAGCTTTTGAATATCATGCCAAGCAAAATAAGCCAATCCCACAAAACCAAAGGCTGAATGTTTTCTCTAATATGCAGATGCTAATTCACAATAAAGTGGGGGGGCACTAATCTACCTTAGATTAGATAGAGAGAAGTGATGGGAGGGGAGTGGGGGGGATGTGGGGATAGGAAAGATAGTAGAATGAAACAGATATTATCCTGTATGTATATGTGTGACTACATGACCAATATGATTCTGCAACAAGTACACTCAAAAAATTATATTGTGTCTATGTATGATATATCAAAGTGCATAAATGCATTCTATTGTCATGTATAACTAATTAAAACAAATAAAAACATTTTTTTTTAAAAAAGAACATGTGCAAAGGCTTTGACAGGGACAGAGACTGGGCCCCCAATAATACCCATCAGCCAGGTCTTCTTCTTATGTGGTGGGACTTCATCAGAGTGTAGAACAGAATCTGTAGAACCACAGTGTGGTTAGATTTACTTTCAGACCATATGTATACTTTGGTCATTTATGTAAAGTTAAAGGTTATTAAAGTATAGGTAAGGCAAAGGGTTATTGTGTATACAAAATCATAATCTGGCATACAAATGTGATTCTGACATTGATCTTCTTGACACTTGTAGACAATATCTTTTTGGGAACAAGAATAGCCTTCTATTTATCTTTTATATATTTCCAACATACATAATACAGGTCTTGCATTGAGCATTAATCTTTAGTCATGGCTGTTCTTCAAGGTTTATTTAGGGGTTAGCCAACAAAGAAGAACACTGACCATAGCTGGCTCTTTATTTTCTTATGTGGAGATTGTCTTATATTTCTTTATCTCTGTAATTAGATACATAGCTAAATTTTTAAAATGTTTGAATGTTAATGAGTAGTATTGCAGGAGAGAGGCAATGTATGTACAACTTGAAATAATCATACAATCTAACAATACAAAGTCAAAGCCTCACATACCAGTTCAGATGGTTTCAGACAAAAAAATTAAAACACAAAGAAATTATATAAATTGGGTTGCCCATGTTATGCATTATTGTCAATATTTAGAAACTGTCCTTATTCGATGGATACAGAAAGTTCATTCTTCTAAGAACACAGTTAGTTTTATGGAAACAATATCAGACTAAGAAAGAGATCCTCAGATTTTAGGTGGACTTTAAATTATCACTAAAATATTTTTAGTATGACCATGATTTTATTAAGATTTTAATTATAGCTCTGGTAATTTTTCTTTGTATGCATGTACTGGTAGAACTTAAAAAAAAAAAGCACAGATCTTATATTTGGAGTTTTCTCTGGCTTTTCTTATGCTAAATGCTTTGCAAAGTAATGGAGGTAGGCAAAGATGTTCACTAGATTCTTAGTTTACATGCAAAATGATTCCTTTTATTAAAACCTAGCAAAAGTTAAAGTTTGAGAATAGTATTATAATTTCAAAAAGCTCACTTACTGATATTCATATTTACCCTTCTTATCTGAAGAAATTATCTTAAATTCCAATAGTATTTTAAATGAAAGAGTATAAAAAATGAAGCAAAATGAAAGAAAATACCAAAATACCTTTTATTAATTAACCCAAACTATGTTTTAAACCTTGGTTGAACTGAAAAAAAAATTATTTATTCTATTTTTTTTTATAGTACTAGGGATTGAATTCAGGGATTACACAAGCTAGGCCAATGCTCTACCACTGAGTTATATCCCTAAACTACCTTGATTGAATTCTTAAGTAAAAAAAAAAATTAAAAAGAAAAAAACATTTTAAACTCAAATTGTGCCATGCATTTGTGTATGGGTTGCTGGTAGGTAGAAAAAAGATGAGAGAGAAAACTTCAAATAAAAAAAATAGCTGAAAAACATTTTACTAATCAAGAATAGGAATGATACTATTAAATAGCTTCTAATTTAAAAGAAATTCCAAAATAGGAGTGGTTGTATGGTAATTGATAGCCTTCTGGATTTTTTGTTTGTTTGTTTTATATTTTCCTTATACTTTATATATTATAATTTTACTATTCATTAAATTAATGTTTAAAACTCTAGTGGAGACAGGTGTGGTGGTATATGTCTGTAATTCTAACTAGGATCACATATTCAAGTCCAGCCTGGGAAATTTAGTGAGACCCTGTCTCAAAATAGGAAAAAAAAAAATGATAAGGAGGGCTGGGGAGGTAGTTCAGTGGTAAGCCCCTGGATTTAATCGCCAGTACTGGAAGAAACAAAACGAAAACCCCAAAAAAGAACACAGGAAAAACTCCAACTGTATTAGAGCGAGTATTTATGTTTATAATATTAAATTGAGAATTTCTATCAGCTTTTAGATTTATTCATTACATTTATTTAATTCTTACTGAGCTCCTAAAGTTCAAAATATAGTATCAACAACTGATGATATCAAAGCAAACAAGCTACAAGAATATACCTCTGCTAAATTCTTAACTTGATTAGTGATCATTTGTGTTATGTTGTTAATCATACTGAATCCATGTGTGTGAGTATGTGTATGTATTTATGCAAGTTTGTAGAATAAATTGAGTTGCAGAATAAAAAAATAATAATAAATAAAGTTACCTGTTGACTTTCAGGTATCAATGGCTAATATCTTTCAGTCTTAGAAGTTGATTGTGGCTCAGTCAACTTGATTAGTCATGATGAATGAAATTATTATCTGGATATATTTGTTCTGCTTAATCATTTCCTGTGAGTTTAGTTTCCTGAAATAAAACAAATTAGTTACGCAATGTAACTATCTTCATATAAGAAATCTAAAGAAATGACTGCTTCATAAGAAAGCTGGGAAGATAGTAACTGAGTATATGTGTAATAGGGCTTGTCATATAGTAAGCTCTCAATATAATCCTTTTTAATTATGATTTTTTATTATCACTCTTTCTTATCTAGACAATACAATCAATTCTAAAGTTGGATTGGAGATCATAGCATTTGAACTAACAGGATTATAGGGGTAATTTAAGTTGTAAATTCAAAGTGATTGGGCTTCCATGAAAGAGAGAAGAGCTAAAAGTTTAAGATTTTATTATTGAAATGTATTTTAGCAAAACTGAGGGTATTCACACAGGATAGCATATAGTTAAAGTCATTGTGGTAAGCACATAAAGCATGGGACTTACCAGAGGAAGGTCTGGGATGTCAGACAAATCACTTGGACTTTCTGAGCCAACACCTAGTATTTGTATTTATGAAACCATTGTCATTTTACAGACTGCACACTTATTATGCTCCAACAAAGACAGTATGTGAACATTTCAAATACACCAGTATGCAATAGGAACTTACAAAGGAATTCATAATTTACTTTTGTTAGTTATGAATTTAAACTTACAATAGCTTATCATTTATTCTAATTTAAAGATAATGTCATGATAGCTTTTATTAATTATATAAACTGGTGATAGATCTCTATATAACAATTTCCATTCAATTTTATTTTCTCTCTTGAGTACATTAAGTTCAATATATCATGTTTTATACAATTTTCAATTTTCATTGTAGATGAGTGGGTTGCTTTATATTCTGTTTTGTATTGGCCTTCAAAGTGTTAGCAATTTAAAAAGCCTGTGTTCTCTCTCCACCTTCCCCTTCTTTCCTCAATTGAAATCTCCATCTGGACCTTGTCTATACTCATATTAGGGAAAGAACAGATTGGATCTTTAAAAGAATTTGTTAACTCAAAACATCTAATCAATTTGAACAAAGTAATTAGTCTTCTTGGAGTTAAGGGTAACTGACTTGTGAAAGGTTCATTCATGATTTCTAACCCTCATTTTCCTTGCAGATGTGCCCTGGAGGTCTACAGACTCAGCTGTGCTTAGTCACAGTTGTAGCACCCTTCCCCTAGCTCCATGCCACTCAAATTGTAGGGCTAATGTTCCATTTTATGTCTAGACTTTCAGAGAAATGTAGTCACCATAGGCAGATCAAATGTCAGAAATAAAAATTAAATTAACAGGAGGAAAATTTCTGAACTGTTGCTAATTTACCAAATATGTAATAAGCTATGGTTTGGATAGATGTCCCCCCAAATCCCAGGTGTTGTAGGCTTAGTCCCCAGGCCGTGGTGGTATTGGGAGGTGGTAGAATCTTTTAGAAGTAGAGGTAATTGGAGGTTTCCCTATTGTTGGGGGCATGCAAAGACGATTTTTAGACCCTAGCCTCTTCCTTATCCTGACTTTTTTGTTCCTAGACATGAGGTATATAAGCTTCCTCTGCCTCACACTCCCACCATAGGGTAGTGCCTTTCCACAGGCCCAAAAACAACAGAGCCAAATGACCATGGCAGAAACAACCAAAACTTAGCCAAAATAAACTTATCCTCTTTCAGGTTTTGCTATCTCTGATATTTTGTTACCATAAGTGAAAATGAATTAACACAATTTGGATAGATATCTTTCTCTAACATAGAAGCCTATAACTAGCCAAAGTACCAATATGGATGAGAGTAAAGATATTGCTAATGGTATGAGCATTTGGAAAGTTGCCTTCTCTACATATTAGCACTGAAGATTTCATGAGGTTGTACTTAATGAGGAAATAAACTCAGAAAGAGGAAGCCACAGATGTAAGAAAGAGTGGAGAAACTTGGAAGAGGTAGTGTTGGTGACATGAATGTAGGTGGTCTGGGGAACTATAAGTTTAGATTAAAGAGGAAGTTCAGAAGCTTTCAGAAGCTTCTGGAACTTAGAGAAATAGTCACTTGATAGACAATCTCATATAATCAAAATTCTGTAAATAACTAATAGCCTGATGATAAAGTCAAGTGGTGTAAAAGACAAAGGCAGTTAGGAACTGTTGGGAGAGCTGAGCAAGGGCAATTCAGAAGCAAACTATTCAAGACAGTACAAATATAAAATGAATTTTGATGTATTTTTAAATGTATTGTTTGTGAGGGGAATAAACCTATTTGAACTTAATGTGATAAAAATTCCTTCATGAGTGATCTAAAACTCATGATAATGGATCTACTGAGAAAAAAATATATATAATATTAATATATTACCTGGCTTGGAATTTATTTATGGATTAATTCCAAAATAAAAGCTATTTATTGCTTTTTAACTTTTAGAGATAACCTATAACAAAATGAAGAAGGCTGTGTTATGGCTGCATGACAAAGAATATAAATAACAGCAATCTGGAAAATACAGAAGTACAACTCTAACTGATGGAAAAGAGGATGTTGAAGGATAAACAGTGGCAGATACTGGCATCTCACAAAGTGTCTACTTTAAAAAGTCTATTGAAAATTGATATAATAAATATATTTTAAAGAAATTATTGACAGTTACAGACATAACTGATAGAACTAAAATAATATTACAAGTATCAAACATGATATTAGGAGAACAGCATGAGTGACTTAAATCCTTGTCTTTGATGCAAGGAAGACAATACATACTAAAATTGATAAATCAAAACTTAGAACTATATTATATAGTCTTCACATATAATTTAGAGAGAAAATTAAAGTAGAGGCAATTTCTGGAAAAGAGTCTAGAGTTGGAGAAAAATAGGGTGGCCGAAGAGGTTCTAAGCTTTTCCTCACAGTTAGTATGGAAATAAAAATATATTTATTTACATTACTGTAAGAGAAGTAAGTAAATGTGTAAGAGCTCTAAATTGCTTAAAGAATCATTCTATTCTGATAGCAACATTCTCTCTTTGCTCCTGCATTTTGTCTCTGCTGCAGTTAACTCTATAGGAATAAGCATTGAATTCCTTGAGAATTACTCAAAGAGTTGAAACAAGAGTTGGTCAATAACAATAAATAACCATGCCTTGATTGCTTGAGCTCCTATAATAACTTTTTAATAGAAAACATAAAATTATGGGGTAAATAGGTTTGCCCATTGTTAATTCACCAAACATTTATTGAACAACTCTTTGTAGGTCTTAATTTTAAGGTCTTATTGGATTCATAATATACAATCCTCTCAATTTGATGAGTATACAATAAAATATTTCTTATTGCATCAGTATTTTTAATGTCTACTATATGTCAGTCACTCTCTAGTTCCTAGAGATGATATAGTTATTACAGCAGAGTCCTGATTCTCTTAGACTTACTTTACTTATTCCCCAAAGAAGGCAGTACCTCATTAGTTTAATGATTATGATGTGATAGCACTCTAAATATCTATGGTAAGAAGAAAAAACCTGTAGAATGTTCAGACACTATCAAAAGTTCATACACTATCAAGGAATCCATGAACCCTAGAGAAGACTACACTCTAGAGGAAGAGGCATAAGAAGAGTGTTGCATAATCAAACTCTCTGAAGCCTGAGCTTAATGAATGAGAAAAAGCGTGTTGCCCCTTTTCATAGTACTGAAATACCATTAATTTGTGGCTGTGACCTGTAGCAGTGTTTGGGAAAAAACAGAACAGTGTGTATCACTAGGTCTTAAAACCTCACAAAGAGATCAAATAATTTTTGCTGCTTTGTGATGACTTAAGGATCTAAATGAGAGTGTTGTATTTGTGAATTTGCACCAGTTTAAGTATTGAATGGTGGATATTACAGGAATGATTAGAGAAGGCAATGATCAGGCTGGGCTGTTAAAATTTGGGGGTCGGAGCACATCAGGAGTTTTATCCATGAATAGTTTTTCTTTAAATATACTCAATTTTATATCCTCCCATCTCCTTTTACAAGAGCCTCCAGATATACATCTCAATTCCCCTATCCAACCTCTGCACCTGGCACATGGAAACAGATGGAAGAATCCAAAATTTCAATTAAAACTGCCTTTGAATTTATCATGAACGTCTGTTTTGAAGTCTTGTGAACTAGAAACACAGTGCCAACGTTCTGCCACCTTGTGGCATTTGGAATCATTGCAACACATACATAAAATCAGCTGGGTTCCTTAGAACTCAGTGCAGCTATATGCATGCATCAAGTTTTGTGGCCAGAAACTTTATTTTTAGAAATAATAATTGTTCAGAATTCAGGAGAACACATTTAGGACTTATTTTTCCAATACTTTAAAAAATTATAGAGATAGAATGTCATTGGGTATAATTCTTTAGCCCATCATAAAATGTTTTCAAAATTACAATTTTAAGGATCATGAATTGTTGAAATGGAAGGGACCTCAAAGATTTCATAGGCCAGTATTTTAATCCCTCTTATTACTTTTCTAATGGGGACAGGCTTCAGTTTTAGTTTAAACATTTCTAGGGCAGCTGGTTTCATGTCACAAAAGTAACTATCTTAATTACCTTTGACAGTTTGTTCAAAGACTTACAAATTCAACTAATGTTACCTGCATACAGCTCATATTTTTATACAGAATCTTTTTAAATGGAATTTTCCATATTTATTAAGTCAGCACCAAGTGCATAATAGGTACTCAGTAACAGTTCAATTTAATTTTCCCACATTCAGTTTTCCAAGATTCAATCTCATAGATTATTAGAGTTGAAAGGAAATTATATGCTCAATGACAGATGCTTAATGTTTTCAGTAGCTTGTTTAATATTCATCCAGTACTACAATTTACTTATTTTCTTCTTTTTTTTCTCCTTGTTAAAACAAAGAGTCAATGAATACTTCCTGTATTAGATGCTGGAGATTCATAATTTTAAAAAGGTAGAGTAACCGATTTGACATTTTAAAAACATCTCTCAGGAAACAACTTATCTGAGTATAAAAAGCTGTTTGATGGAGGTTATTTATTAAATATATCTTGACTTGCCAGTATGTTCATTTTATACGTTGTATAATAAACTTCCACAAATTTAGTAGTTAAAAACCACATACTTTTCTTGTTTCATAGTTTCCATTGGTGCAATCCAAGGACAGCTTATCAGGACTCTCTGCTTCAAAGTCTCACTGGCTACAATCCAGTGTCATCCATGGCTGCAGTCTTATCACAATCTCAATTGGGAAAGATCCACTTCCAAGATTCCATAGGTTGTTAGCAGAAATATTTTCCTGTGTTTTTATGACTAGAGCACTGCCTCCTTTTTGGTTGTTGGCTGGAGGCTGCCTCAGGCACAAGAGTCTGCCCGGTTTCCTGCCATGCAGCTCTCCATAAGCAGTTCACAAACAACATGGCTGTTTGCTTCTTCAAGGCTACAGTCAGAATATTCTGAGGTATATTCTTAAATATGTAAGGTCATCATGGGCATGATGTCCCATCATCCTTACCATTTAATGTAACCTATTCAAAAGAGCAGCATCCCATCATCTTGGTCACATTCTATTGCCAGTCCCCATTGGTTTTACTTTCACCCAAGGGGAAGGTATTCCATGAAAGTATGGGCATCAATAAGCAGGAGAATCTTGGGGGTTATCTTAGCTAGGGTCTAACAGAGCTGGAGAAAATCTATCTGGGAAATTAGGGAAGACTTCTAAGAAGAGTGGAAATTGCGATGAGATGTGATGTTTTACATGTAGATGAGAGGAAAATAAAACAGGCTGAGAGAATAACCTTGCTGAACTATGGGAGAGCAAAGCAAGATTGTGCAGGTGGATGAGGGTCAGAGCATGAAGGATCTTGTTTTGTGAATAAATGAGGACACCAAAGGCAAAGGGGAAGGTGCATGAATATCTGCAGGAAGTGCTCTGCCTGGAGTTACATGGTGTCAGTGCTATTGTACTGGCGGCTGTGTGGAGAACAGATGGAAGGAGGGTGAGATGACAGGAAAGGAAATGAATGAGATGCTAGCTATACTCATAGTGTCAGGTGGCAGACTAAATTCAGACAGTAGAATAGCATCTGGGTATGAAAATATTTAGGAGTTGCAGTCACAGTATATGTTATCATTGGATAGCGTGAGTGGTAGGAGAAAGATGTGGGCATTTTTGTGCCTGTATTTAAAGCCAACAGACTTCTTTCAGGTAAAATATGATTTACAATTTTCTTTTAATTTTTAATTTACTAAATGGCACTGCGGTTTCTGTAAATGTGTTAAATCCCTATATAAAGCCAGATTGGACTTTAAAGACAAGTGGCTATGATAAAGCGAAGTCCAAGGAATGAAGTCTCATCAGCAGCAGATTTACATACTGTGATAGAAAACTGACTCCTACCTTGAGTGAACAGAGAAGTCTAAAAGTCTCAAAAATGCTTGATAGTTTAATCTCTAATTTCAGAGGAGCCTCATGATTACTTTCTGCTTCAGTTCAGTTTTAAAATGATAGTATAATCTTGGATAATTTTATCATCAGCAATAACTAGAGACTATATGCTGGAAATGAATTGAGGAGGCAGCTGGAAAAGTGTCCCAGTTAGTAGCAGACACTGGCCTGACACCCACTGGACCATGTCTAAGAAGGTAAGAGGTTGATGAGAGCTTTCTGGTAGTTTTACACACACACTCACATATATATGAATGACATGGAGAAGGGACTTGTTCAAGAATAGAAATGGACATTGTGGTAGACATTTATTTAGTGACAAAAACTAGATTAGGAAGGGGATATATTGATTTCTAGCAGATAAGCTGATTTGTAAGACACTTTTCTGCTCCACGTCAGGGCTGCTTCTGTTCAAATGGATAATTTCTGTCTTTTTGTCAGTTCACCATTCATTTTCTGTACCCAGTTGTACCCCATTTTCCTGTAGGGATTACTTCTCTCCCACAGAGGGTAATTTCAATGTGACAGTACATCAGGATATATGCCCCGCATGCTCCAGAAGTGAAAAGAACCCCAGAGGCTGAAACCAGCCCTTTCTGCTGGGTGCTCCCCTCTCCTAAGAGGCAGACGGACCCTTTAAATCCTGTGGAGGTTTTCATCTTCCAGCAGCAGCTGCCTTTTCCATGCTGGGTTCTTTTATCCTAAAAGATTTCCCACAAGCTTCTGAGAAAGTACCTTTCTGATTAAGTTAGTCAGAGTTGGTTGTTTATAACCAAAGAAAATGATACACTGGTTCATTAGCATTTGAGAAGGGAGGAGGAAAAAAGTGTTTGTTGAACTTCTACCAGCTGTCACTCTGTTTGATGTTTTACATATTTTATCATCACTAAATTGCCATGAAGTGCAAATTTATCTTCATATTAGTGGGTTGAATCGCATTAATACATCTTCTAATATTAACACAAGTTATATTTCTGGAATAAAATCATCTTGGCCATGAAAATTTATCTAATAATATACATATATCTGTATATAACTAGATTTAGTATGAAAAGATTTTGGGTAAGGGTTTTTGTACCCTATGTGTACAATGAGATTGCCTAATTTTATTGTCTAGATTATATTAGTCTTAAAATTGAGTTGGCAAATATACTACTACTTCTTTTTTTTAATTCTGTGGAACTATTCTTATAAGTTTGAAATTTTTCACCTATTCATTGATTGATAAAATTTATCTACAAAACTGCGTGGGCCTAATGTTTTCCTTGTGGGAAGACTTTTAGCACATTTATCTATCGTTTTTAATAGTTACAGGATTATTTAGGCTTTCTATATCTTCTTGAGCTAAGATTTTACCAAGTTAGAATATTCAAGGAATTTATTTCATTTAAATTTACAAATTTATTGGGAAAAAATCCCTCCAAAAATGACCTTATCATCTTAATTTTCTGCTGCATCAATAGACATATATTCCTTTTTATTACTAGTATTGCTTATTTGTACTTTTTTGTTTTGTTTTGTTTTGTTTTTTTGTTTTGTTTTTGGTACTGAGGAATGAACCCAGGGGACCCTTAACAACTGAGCCACATTCTCTTTTTAATATTTTATTTATAGACCAGATCTGGCAGAGTTGCTTAGGGCCTCCCTAAATGACCGAGACTGGCTTTGAACTCACAATCCTCCTCTGAGCTATTGGGATTATGAGTGTGCACCACTGCACCAGGCTTGTTAACTTGTATATTCTTTTTTTAAAAAATATTATTTTTAGTTGTTGATGGACATTTATTTATTTATTTGTTTGTTTGTTTGTTTGTGGTGCTGAGAATCAAACCTAGTGCCACATGCATGCTAAGCAAGCACACTACCACTGAGCCACAACCCCAGCCCCTGCTTGTATATTCTTTAATAGATATCTTTAAAATAATTTTAAGTGACACTGTGAATATTGTATGATGCTATATGAATCAAATTCCCTGGATCACAATCAATTAACACATCCATAAATATGTAAATAATGTTGACTATGATATTAATATGGTTCTTGGAATTATGCAAAGTTACATTTTTTTTATTTTTCTTTTATTCTTTTTTTTTAATTTTTTTTATTTAATTTTTTATTGTTGGTTGTTCAAAACATTACAAATTTCTTGACATATCATATTCCACACTTTGATTCAAGTGGGTTATGAACTCCCACCTTCACCCCATACACATATTGCAGAATCACATCAGTTACACATCCATTGATTTACATATTGCCATACTAGTGTCTGTTGTGCTCCCCTGCCTTTCCCATCCTCCACCATCCCCCCTCCCCTCCTCTCCCCTCCCCTCCCCTCCTCTCTCTCTACTCCCTCCACTGTATAACCCTGAGGGTCTGCTTCCATTTCCATGCAATTT
Source organism: Marmota flaviventris (assembly GCF_047511675.1). Classification (NCBI taxonomy): domain Eukaryota; kingdom Metazoa; phylum Chordata; class Mammalia; order Rodentia; family Sciuridae; genus Marmota; species Marmota flaviventris. The sequence goes on along the minus strand of NC_092506.1, from coordinate 71,934,570 downwards.
CCCTTCTCTCTCCCTTTCCCTCCCACCTCTCATCCCTGTTTAATGTTAATCTTCTTCTCATGCTCTTCGTCCCTACTCTGTTCTTGGTTACTCTCCTTATATCAAAGAAGACATTTAGCATTTGTTTTTTAGGGATTGGCTAGCTTCACTTAGCATAATCTGCTCTAATGCCATCCATTTCCCTGCAAATTCTATGATTTTGTCATTTTTTAATGCAGAGTAATACTCCATTGTGTATAAATGCCACATTTTTTTTATCCATTCGTCTATTGAAGGGCAACTAGGTTGGTTCCACAGTCTTGCTATTGTGAATTGTGCTGCTATGAACATCGATGTAGCAGTGTCCCTGTAGCATGCTCTTTTTAGGTCTTTAGGGAATAGACCAAGAAGGGGAATAGCTGGGTCAAATGGTGGCTCCATTCCCAGCTTTCCAAGAAATCTCCATACTGCTTTCCATATTGGCTGTACCAATTTGCAGTCCCCCAGCAATGTACAAGTGTACCCTTTTCCCCACATCCTCGCCAGCACCTCTTGTTGTTTGACTTCATAATGGCTGCCAATCTTACTGGAGTGAGATGGTATCTTAGGGTGGTTTTGATTTGCATTTCTCTGACAGCTAGAGATGGTGAGCATTTTTTCATGTACTTGTTGATTGACTGTATGTCCTCCTCTGAGAAGTGTCTGTTCAGGTCCTTGGCTCATTTGTTGATTGGGTTGTTTGTTCTCTTATTGTCTAATTTTTTGAGTTCTTTGTATACTCTGGATATTAGGGCTCTATCTGAAGTGTGAGGAGTAGAGATTTGTTCCCAGGGTGTAGGCTCCCTATTTACCTCTCTTATTGTTTCTTTTGCAGAGAAAAAACTTTTTTAGTTTGAGTAGGTCCCATTTGTTCATTCTAGTTATTAACTTTTGTGCTATGGGTGTCCTATTGAGGAATTTGGAGCCCGACCCCACCGAATGTAGATCGTAGCCAACTTTTTCTTCTATCAGACGGCGTGTCTCTGATTTGATATCAAGCTCCTTGATCCATTTTGAATTAACTTTTGTGCATGGCGAGAGAAAGGGATTCAGTTTCATTTTGTTGCATATGGATTTCCAGTTTTCCCAGCACCATTTGTTGAAGATGCTATCCTTCCTCCATTGCATGATTTAGCCCCTTTATCAAATATAAGATAGTTGTAGTTTTATGGATTGGTTTCTGTGTCCTCTATTCTGTACCATTGGTCCACCCGCCTGTTTTGGTACCAGTACCATGCTGTTTTTGTTACTATTGCTCTGTAGTATAGTTTGAAGTCTGGTATCGCTATACCGCCTGATTCACACTTCCTGCTTAGCATTGTTTTTGCTATTCTGGGTCTTTTATTTTTCCATATGAATTTCATGATTGCTTTCTCTATTTCTACAAGAAATGCCGTTGGGATTTTGATTGGCATTGCATTAAACCTATAGAGAACTTTTGGTAATATCGCCATTTTGATGATGTTAGTTCTGCCTATCCATGAACAGGGTATATTTTTCCATCTTCTAAGATCTTCTTCTATTTCTCTCTTTAGGGTTCTGTAGTTTTCATTGTATAAGTCTTTCACCTCTTTTGTTAGGTTGATTCCCAAGTATTTTATTTTTTTTGAAGATATTGTGAATGGAGTGGTTGTCCTCATTTCCATTTCAGAGGATTTGTCACTGATATACAGGAATGCCTTTGATTTATGTGTGTTGATTTTATATCCTACCACTTTGCTGAATTCATTTATTAGCTCTAATAGTTTCTTTGTAGACCCTTTTGGGTCTGCTAGGTATAGAATCATGTCACCTGAAAATAGTGATAATTTAAGTTCTTCTTTTCCTATTTTTATGCCTTTAATTTCTTTCGTCTGTCTAATTGCTCTGGCCATTGTTTCGAGAACTATGTTGAACAGAAGTGGTGAGAGAGGGCATCCCTGTCTTGTTCCAGATTTTAGAGGGAATGCCTTCAATTTTTCTCCATTCAGAATGATGCTAGCCTGAGGCTTAGCATAGATTGCTTTTACAATATTGAGGTATGTTCCTGTTATCCCTAGTTTTTCTAGAGTTTTGAACATAAAGGGATGCTGTACTTTGTCGAATGCTTTTTCCGCATCTATCGAGATGATCATATGGTTCTTATTTTTAAGTCTATTGATGTGGTGAATAACATTTATTGATTTCCGTATATTGAACCAGCCTTGCATCCCAGGGATGAATCCTACTTGATCATGGTGCACAATTTTTTTGATATGTTTTTGTATCCGATTCGCCAGAATTTTATTGAGGATTTTTGCATGTAGGTTCATTAGAGATATTGGTCTGTAGTTTTCTTTCTTTGAAGTGTCTTTGTCTGGTTTAGGTATCAGGGTGATGTTGGCCTCATAGAATGAATTTGGAAGTTCTCCCTCTTTTTCTATTTCCTGAAGTAGCTTGAAAAGTATTGGTATTAATTCTTCTTTGAAGGTTTTGTAAAACTCTGCTGTATACCCATCCGGTCCTGGGCTTCTCTTAGTTGGTAGTCTTTTCATGGTTTCTTCTATTTCCTCAATTGATATTGGTCTGTTTAGGTTGTCTATATCCTCCTGACTCAATCTGGGTAGATCATATGACTTAAGAAATTTATCGATGCCTTCACTATCTTCTAATTTATTGGAGTATAAGGATTGAAAATAATTTTTGATTATCTTCTGTATTTCTGAAGTGTCTGTTGTGATATTGCCTTTTTCATCCTGTATGCTAGTAATTTGAGTTCTCTCTCTTCTTCTCTTCCTAGCATGGCTAAAGGTCTGTCGATTTTGTTTATTTTTTCAAAGAACCAACTTTTAGTTTTGTCAATTTTTTCAATTGTTTCTTTTGTTTTGATTTCATTAATTTCAGCTCTGATTTTCATTATTTCTTGCCTTCTACTTCTTTTGCTGTTGTTTTGCTCTTCTTTTTCTAGGATTTTGAGATGAAGTATTAGATCATTTATTTGTTGGTTTTTTCTTTTTTTAAGGAATGAACTCCAAGCAATGAATTTTCCTCTTAGAACTGCTTTCAATGTGTCCCATAAATTCCAATATGTTGTGTCTGTGTTTTCATTTATCTCTAAGAATTTTTTAATTTCCTCCTTGATGTCTTCTATAACCCATTGATCCTTCAGTAACCTATTGTTCATTCTCCAAGTAATGTATGCTTTTTCCTTCCTTCTTTTATCATTGATTTTCAGTTTCATTCCATTATGATCAGATAAGATGCATGGTATTATCTCTACTCCTTTATATTGTCTAAGAGTTGCCCTGTGACATAATATATGATCTATTTTTGAGAAGGAGCCATGTGCTGCTGAGAAAAAAGTGTAACTGCTTGATGTTTGGTGGTATATTCTATATATGTCAATTAAGTCTAGGTTATTAATTGTGTTATTTAGTTCTATAGTTTCCTTATTCAACTTTTGTTTGGAAGATCTGTCCAGTGGTGAGAGAGGTGTGTTGAAGTCTCCCATGATTATTGTATGGTGGTCTATTAGACTCTTGAACTTGAGAAGAGTTTGTTTGATGAACATAGCTTCACCATTGTTTGGGGCATAAATATTTATGATTGTTATGTCTTGTTGGTGTATGGTTCCCTTAAGCAGTATGTAGTGTCCCTCTTTATCCCTTTTGATTAACTTTGGCTTGAAATCTATTTTATTTGATATGAGTATGGACACTCCTGCTTTTTTCTGAAGTCCATATGAATGATATGATTTTTCCCAACCTTTCACCTTCAGCCTATGTATGTCTTTTCCTATCAAATGCGTCTCCTGTAGGCAGCATATTGTTGGGTCTTGTTTTGTGATCCATTCTACTAGCCTGTGTCTCTTAATTGGTGAGTTTAAGCCATTAACATTTAGGGTTATTATTGAGATATGGGTTGTTCTTCCAGCCATATTTGTTTATTTCTGTTACTAAACATGGTTTGTTTTCCTCTTTGATTGTTTTTCCCCCCTTTACTGTCCTACCTCCCACTGTTGTTTTTCATTGTTATTTTCCATTTCCTCTTCCTGTAATGTTTTGCCAAGGATGTTTTGAAGAGATGGTTTTCTAGCTGCGAATTCTTTAAACTTTTGTTTGTCGTGGAAGGTTTTAATTTCATCTTCCATCCTGAAGCTTAATTTCGCTGGATACACAATTCTTGGTTGGAACCCATTTTCTTTCAGTATTTGAAATATGTTATTCCAGGATCTTCTAGCTTTCAGAGTCTGTGTTGAAAGATCAGCTGTTATCCTGATTGGCTTACCCCTAAATGTAATCTGCTTCCTTTCTCTTGTAGCTTTTAAAATTCTCTCCTTATTCTGTATGTTGGGCATCTTCATTATAATGTGTCTAGGTGTGGATCTCTTATGATTTTGCACATTCGGTGTCCTGTAGGCTTCTAGGATTGGGGATTCTGTCTCATTCTTCAAGTCTGGGAAGTTTTCTCGTATTATTTCATTGAATAGACTGCTCATTCCTTTGGTTTGGAGTTCTGTACCTTCCTGTATCCCAATGACTCTTAAGTTTGGTCTCTTAATGTTATCCCATATTTCTTGGATGTTCTGCTCATGGTTTCTTAACAGTCTTGCTGAGCTGTCTATGTTCTTTTCCAGTTGAAATACTTTCTCTTCATTGTCTGATGTTCTATCTTCTAAGTGTTCTACTCTGCTGGTAGTATTCTCCATTGAGTTTTTAAGTTGGTTTATTGCTTCCTGCATTTCTAGGATTTCTGTTTGTTTGTTTTTTATAACCTCTATCTCCCTGTAAAGTTGATCCTTTGCTTCCTGGATTTGTTTGTGTAATTCATTGTCGAAGTGATCTTTCATTGTCTGATTTTGCTGTCTAATGTCTTCCTTGATACTCCAGATCATCTGAAGCATGTATATCCTGAATTCTTTATCTGACATTCCATCTGCTGCAGCTGTTACCTTTTCTAAAGTTGCGTTGACGTGCATTGCTTGTGGTCCTTTCTTTCCTTGACTTTTCATACTGCTTGCGTTTGTTTCTTGCAGGCGCGGGCGGCGGCTCTGCTCTCTCCTTATTCCAATTGGGGTGTCGTGACTACCACGCCGGCAGGTCACTGGGCCTGTTCTGGGCGCTGGCGGCGGCTCTGTTCTGCCCCTACTCCAATTGGGGTGACGAGTGTACCACGTCGGCAGGCCACCGGGCCTGATCCGCCGGTCGGTTGCAGGTTTGCCTACCCTGCAGGCGCGGGCGGCGGCTCTGCTCTGCCCCTACTCCAAATGGGGTGTCGTACCGGCAGGCCACTGGGCCTGTCCTGCTGGTCGGTCGCAGGTCTGCCCACCTTTCGGACAAGGGTGGCGGCTCTGCTGTGCCCCTACTCCAATTGGGGTGTCGTGACTACCCCGCCGGCAGGTCGCTGGGCCTGTTCCTGGCACGGGCGGCGGCTCTGCCCTGCCCCTCTTACCACGCCTGCTGACCGCTGGGCCTGATCTGCAGGTTGGTCACAGGTCTGCTCACCCTGTGGGCACGGGTGGTGGTTCCGCTCTGCCCCCACTCCAATTGGGGTCACGTGACCACCACACCGGCAGGGCCTGATCCGGGCGTGGGCCAAGGATCTGCTCTGCCCCTACTCCAGTTGGGGTGACGTGTGTACCACGCTGGCAGGCCACTGGGCCTGACCCGCCAGTCTGTCACAGGTCTGCTTACTTTGCAGGTGTGGGAGGCGGCTCTGCCCTGCCCCTCCTACCACGCCCGTGTACCACTGGGTCGCGGGTCTGCCCACCTTGCGGGCGCGGGTGGCGGCTCCGCTCCGCCCCCTCTCCAATTGGGGTCACACGGTCACCACGCCAGCGACCCGCTGGGCCTGCTCAGGGCGCTGGCAGCGGCCCGGCTCCTCCCCTCTGGCTCGATGACAAATCGAGAGAGACTTGGGTGTCTGTGCCTCACCCCCCCTACCAGGAGACCAACTGTTTCGGTCACCACTGGTATTGATGAAGTTCTCTCCTCCGCCGCTTTCAGATCTCTGCCATGTTGGTATCCTATGCGAATGGTAGCATTTCGTTCCCCTTGCCGGGCAACCAAAGCAACGGGTGAGTCCTGACCAGCCCTCAGCAGGACCCGGACCGAGAAGCAGTTTCCGCGGGCTCCTAGCCCTGGGCCAGGGCAGTTCCGGGAGCCGGAACTCGGCCGCTCCGTGCTTGGTGTATGCTCTGTTAAGAGCAGGCTCCAAGAAGCAGCCTCCGCGGGCTCCCCAGCCCTGGGCCAGGGCAGTTCCGGGAGCCAGAACTCGGCCGCCCCGCGCTCGGTGCACACTCCGATAAGAGCAGGCTCTAAGAAGCACCCAGGCACTGAGCCCAAGCAATCTGTCCGCAAGCCGCAGGTGAATGGCAGCCTGAAATTACCTGTTCTATGGCTGAATGAGCTGCGGTCAGTCGAAAACTGGAGAGACGTCAGCTCTCCAACATGGTGGCCGCTGGCCTCCTCTGTGGTCTGACCGGTGTGGAGAACTGAAATGGACCGCTTCCTTCCCCCGTCTCGAACCCAGAATTCAGCCCTGAGTATGGTGCTTGCACGGCTGGCAGAAACTGCAGTGCTGTATCCCTGCGTCGCTATCTCCTCGTTTCCCAGTGCGCGCTGCAGCCTCTAGCCGCGGGGCGATTTGCTGAATAAGCAGTGTTACCCTCCGTGCGACAAATCTCTCGCGTTTGAGTCCCCGTAGCCGATCCTCGTGCGATGGAAATCCTTCCTCCAGGTTCCGGAGCATCCCACTATTGCTGGAAATTCCTAACAAGATAGCCTTTAGCCATCGTGACTTGTCATACTCCCACACAGTGACGCAGCACACAGGGGCAATGCACTCCCCTCGCCGCCATCTTCCCGATCCCCTACATTTTTTGTTTATTCTTTTTCTTGAGCCATCTTTCCAGAATTTTGTCAATTTTGTCATAAGAAACAAACATGATTTTGTTGATCCTTTCTATTGTAATTATTTTCTCCTTTCTCTAATATGTTTTAATTATTTCTTTATTTAGAATATCTTTTCCTGCTTTTTTCTAACCACTTAATTTGGATACATATTGGTTTACAGATTTTCCTGTTACTAATATAGACTCATAAGGCTCTGATTTTTCTTCTTCCAATCATTTTTGCTCCATTCCACACATTTTGATATACAATATTATTGTTGATATCTAGTTTTCTTCTTTAAATCATGAGTTATTTAGACATTAGTTTTTTTTAAATTTCTAAATATATATGTTATAAAGTTAAATATTCTTTTTCAAAGAACATTTCAGATTTCTTTTTTTAAAAAATCTTTATTTATTTATTTTTATGTCGTGCTGAGGATCAAACCCAGTGCCTCACACTTGTGAGGCATACACTCTACCTCTGAGTTATAGCCTCAGTCCCTAAATATTTATTATTTTTTTAAATACTTTTTTTTAAAAAATTTGTTTAGTTACACATGGGCACAATATCTTTATTTTGTTTATTTATTTTTATGTGGTGCTGAGGATAGAATCCAGGGTCTCATACATGCAAGGCGAGTGCTCTACCACTGAGCCACAACCCAGCCACCCTAAATGTTTATTCTTGATATCTAATTATTTTGTGATCCGCTATACTGTTTTTATGTTATACTATCTTTGACATTTGTGGCTTGAACTATGACCTAGTATGAGGTATATTTTTGTAAATGTTGCAGGTGTAGTTCAAGAGTGTGTGTGTGTATTCCCTACTTGATCAAGAGTATTATATACACTGCTAGAAACTGACTCCTTCTCATATCTCAAACCTTTCTTATTTTATTATTTCCAGGCTTCCTTCAGCATAGTTTCAGTTGTTAAGGGTCATGCTGATTATAGAATCTTTGCATTGTTTATCTAAAAATGTTTTAATCTTTTTCTGAAGAGACATTTTTTCATGGTGGAAAATTTTAGTTAATTTTTTGTACCCTTTGAAGATGCGATTTCATTTTCATATGAATTCCATATTAGCCCCTATTAAAGTTGTTACTTTGTAGGTTACCTATCTATTCTTTGCTTGATTTTAAAACCTATTCTGTATCTTCCGTGTCCTAGGCTTTACTATGGTGAATCTAGATTTTTTAATTTAATTTTATTTTTTTAAGTAAATTCTGTGAAGGCTTAGCATACTAATTTACCCTAAATCTGTAAATTTGTGTACTGTAGTTCTAAAAAACCCACAACCAGTCTTTCTGGAATAATGCATCTCTCCTATTCTCTCCTACTGGAACTCTCATTCAAAGTATACTGGTAAGAAGCTTTCAATAATCTGACAGATTTTGATCTACAAAAAGTGCCACAGGGGAGAAGTAAGGCTTGAATATCTCCCCTGCACATCTTATCATTTTGTGTGTGTGTGTGTGTGTGTGTGTGTGTGTGTGTAACAGTGCTGCCTCTTTTCTAATTTTCTGAAAGTTGTTTTATATTCTGGGCCATTTTGTTCTTTCTTCCACTTTTCCAAATATCTCTGTCATTTATCCACCTTTTCTCCTGAATGTAATCTTTCAGGGGGGTTTCCAAAGATATATTTTCCATTCTGCTATTCTTTGGCTACTTTATTATTTTTTTCACTTCCAGAAAATTTATATGGTTCTTTGTTTGTATCTGCTTGCTATCCTTACTAGTCTTTAGTTCTTAACCCATGCCTTCTTCTCTTTTATGTCTTAGAACACATTAGTACACAGATATTATATATCATTTATTATGTAATTTGAAAGGTTTGTGTATATTTTATTCTCATTTTCTTATGTTCTCAAGCACAAGATGAATCACTTTCCTAAAATTTTGTGACTGTATGTATCTTTTTAAATTTAACTTTTAATGCCTGTTTTCTAGAGATTTATCTGTGGGAATTCTTTGAGGTCTGGGTTGAAGGTGAATTACTGAGGAAAGAATGTGTTTTCTTTTTTTAAGATACCTAGGAACCACCTTAAACTTCAGTAATATTGGTGCTTTTATTGAACAACACATTGTAAATGTTATCCAAGTTTTTAAAAGAGTACAAAGTGTGATTTGAAATTCTGAGGAAGATTGTTTTTCTTCCGCTTAGTGTCAAAGTCAAGATTAACAAACTCTCTCTCTCTCTCTCTCTCTCTCTCTCTCTGTATGTGTGTGTGTGAGTATATATATAATATATATAAATAATTGGTGGGGGGGTACTAGGGACTGAACTTAGGGGCAATCAACCACTGAGCCACATACCCAGCCCTATTTTGTATTTTATTTAAAGATAAGGTCTCACTGAGTTGCTTAGTGCCTCACTTTTGCTGATGCTGGCTTTGATCTTGTGATCCTCCTACCTCAGCTCCTGAGCCTCTGGGATTATGGGCATATGCCACCATGGCACCCAGCTTCCTCCTTATATTTTTTACAGACTTCAGTAAATGAACTTTGAAGATACAAAGCATTCAACCCACAGCAATGGGAGAGATGTTTTCCGACCCCTTCACAGAGGGTATGAGGATTTGTGTCCCAGCTTTATTTAGGGCTCTTTGTTATGACTCCTCAACTTGCATGTGATGTAGAATAAATCTCCAGTTCCTATGAGATTGTGAAAAGAAGCCTTTTAGGTGATTGTAAACGGTAAATGTCCCCCATGAAACTGATGTCTTTCTTACTTCTATTGCTGAGGATTTCCTATAGTTTCTGTTCAGGTTATTTAAAATTAAAATATTTTGAAATATTTCCTCTCATATTTTTTTTTTGAGAGAGAGAGAGAGAAGAGGAGAGAGAGAGAATTTTTTTAATATTTATTTTTTTTAGTTTTCGGCGGACACAACATCTTTGTTTGTATGTGGTGCTGAGGATCCAACCCGGGCCGCACGCATGCCAGGCGAGCGTGCTACCGCTTGAGCCACATCCCCAGCCCCCTCATCTCATATTTTAAAACTTTTTATCATACTGAATCCAAATAAAATCTCCTAGAATGGGCCATCATTAGCATTTGGCCAAACTTACTTCACCTTGTTCTTTTTGTATTTTATCATAAAACTTTAAAGCTTTACCATCACGTCATTCCACCTCATAATACTAGCGTATGCAACTCAGTAAATAAAGGTATTTTCTAGATAATCACATAGAAAACTATCAAAGTACCTTTAATATCATTTAATTCTAGTCAACATTCAAATGTCCCCTATTGTTTCAAAATGTCATTTTATAGTTGGTTTGTTCAAATCTGGATATAAACACTGCTCACACTTTAACTTTGGGGTGTTATTTTTCTTTTAAATTCCCTTTAAGCTAGAATAGAACCTTCCTCCTTTTTTAAACTTAATGATGCCAACGACTCATTAAAAATTAAATCAGTTGTTTCATGGGGTTGCTTTCTTATGATATATTAAATATATCTGTATTATCTCTATTCTTCATATTTCCTATGAACCAAGACATAGATATAAATGCTGGATTATATTTGGATTCAACTTCATAGATACTGCATGTGATTTATACTGCAGTAAGTCAGAAAGCTCATATAGCTGATAATTATAAATTTATTGATGTTTATATTGAGCAGTGATACCAGTTTTACCAGTCTGACACTCCCATTGTAAATTTTCCCATTAAACTTTTCTTATTTGTCCTAATTAGTTATACATGAAAGTATGAATGGTGTATAACTTCTCATTCTTCTGATTGTATGGGATATAAAATCACATCAGTTGTGTAATCATATATCGCATAGGGTAATAAAGTCTAATCATTCTACTGTCTACCCCCATATCCCTCTCCTCCCTTTATGATTTTCTGTTTAATCCAAAGTACTTCCATTCCTTCCTAGACACGCCCCCCACACACATTTATTGTGAATTAGCATTAACCATATCAGAGAAAACATTTGGCCTTTGGCTTGGGGGAATTGACTTATTTCACTTAGCATGATATTCTCCAGCTTCATTCATTTACTGGCAAATGCCATAATTTCATTCTTCTTTGTCGCTGAGTAATATTTCACTGTGTACATATATATACCCGACATTGTATCCATTCATCTGTTGACAAACACCTAGGTTGGTACCATAGTTTAGCTATGCTGCTATAAACATTGATGTTGGTGCATCATTGTAAGATGCTGATTTTAAGTCCTTTGGGGATAAATTGAGGAGTGGAATAGCTGGGTTAAATGGTGGTTCCATTCCAAGTTTTCTGAGGAAACTCCATGCTGTTTTCCATATGGTTACCCCAATTTGCACCCACCAGCAATTTTTCCCCACATCCTAGCCAACATTTATTGTTGCTTTTATTCTTGATAATTGCCACCCTGACTGGAGTGAGAGAAAATCTTAGAGCAGTTTTGATTTTCATTTTTCTAATTGCTGGAGATGTTGAATATTTTTTTCATATATTTGTTGCTCATTTGTGTTTTTTCTTCTGAGAAGTGTCTGTTCAGTTCCTTAGCCCATTTATTGATTAGGTTATTATTATTATTATGGTTTTGAGTTTTTTTAGTTCTTTATATATCCTGGAGAATAATGCTCTATCTGAGGTACATGTGGTAAAGATTTTCTCCCCTTCTGTAGGCTCTCTCTTCATGGTATTGTTTCCTTTGATGAGAAGAAGCTTTTTAGTTTTAATCCATTCAAGAAGTAAAATCAAGATTTATTGATTCTTGATTTTACTTCTTGTGCTTTAGGAGTCTTGTTAAGGAAGTAATTTCCTAAGCTGACATGGTAAAGATTTGGGCGTACTTTTTCTACTTTTAGTTGCAGGGTCTCCGTTCTAGTGCCTAAGTCCTTGATCCACTTTGAGTTGAGTTTTGGGCATGATGAGAGGTGGGGGCTTAATTTCAGTTTGCTGCATATGGATTTCCAGTTTTCCCAGCACCATTTGTTGAAGAAGCTATTTTTTTCCAATTTATGTTTTTGATGTCTTTGTCTAGTATGAGACAAGTGTATTTAGATGAGTTTTTCTCTGCATCTTCTCTTCTATACCATTCATCTTGCGTCTGTTTTTGGTGCCAATATCATGATGTTTTTGTGACTACAAACTATCTATAGTATAGTTTAAGGTCTATATTGTGATGCCTCCTGCTTAATTTTTCTTGCTAAGAATTGCTTTAGCTATTCTGTGTCTCCTATTTTTTAATTTTTTTTAGTTGTACATAACACCTTTATTTTATTTATTTGTTTGTTTGTTTATTTATTTATTTATTTATTTATGTGTTTCTGAGGATCAAACTCAGTGCATCACACATGCAAGGCAAGAACTCTACCACTGAGCTACAACCCCAGCCCCTGGGTTTCCTATTTTTCTAAACAAATTTCATGATTGCTTTTTCTAATTCTATGAAGAATGTCATTGGAATTTTAGTAGAATTGCATTAAGTCTGTATAGTAGTTTTGGTAATATGGCCATTTAGACAATATTAATTCTGCCTATCTAAGAGCATGGGAGATCTTTCCATCTTCTAAGGTCTTCTTCAGTTTCTTTCTTTAGTGTTTGGTGGTTTTCATTGTAGAGGTCTTTCACCTCTTTTGTTAGATTGATTTCCAAGTATTTATTTTTTTTCCTGAAGCTATTGTAAATGGGGTAGTTTTCCTTATCCATCACTGATGTATAGGAATGCATTTGATTTATGGGTTTTGATTTTACATCCGGCTACTTTGCTGAGTTCATTTATTAGTTCTAGAAGCTTTCTGATGGAATCACTTGCATCTTCTAAATAAAGAATCATGTTGTCAGCCAATAGTGATAATTTGATTTCTTTTTTTTCTGATTTGTATTCCTTTAATTTCTTTCTTCTACCTAAGTGCTCTGGATAAAGTTTCAAGGATGATGTTGAATAAAAGTGGTGAAAGAGGACATACTTGTCTTGTTTCAGGTTTTAGAGGGAATGCTCACAATTTTTCTCCATTTAGAATGATGCCCGCCTTGGGTTTAACATGTATAGCTTTTTCAATGTTGATGTATGTTCCTGCTATCCCTAGCTTTTCTAGTGTTTTCAACATGAAGAGATGCTGTATCTACTGAGATGATCATATGATAATTAAGTTTATTGATATGATGAATTACATTTATTGATTTCTGTATGTTGAACCAACCTTGCATCTCTGGAATGAAACTCACTTGATTGTGGTACACTATCTTTTTAATATGTTTTTGTATGTAATTTTCCAGAATTTTATTAAGAGATTTTGCATCTATATTTATTAGGGATATTTGTCTGAAGTTTTTTTTTTCTTTAATATATCTTTGTTTGGTTTTAGTATCAGGGAGATATTAGCTTCATAGTATTTCTATTTCATGGAATAATTTGAGAAGTATTGGTGTTAATTCTTCTTTGAAGTTCTTGCAGGACTCAGTTGAGAATCCATCTGCTCCTGGGCTTTCCTTAATTGGCAGGATTTTGATGGTATCTTCTATTTCATTGCTTAAAACTGAACTGTTTAAATTGCATATGTACTCTGATTCAGATTGGGTAGGTCATATATCTCTAGAAATTTGTAATATCTTCAAGATTTTCTCTATGATTGGAATATAAATTTTCAAAATAGTTTCTGATTATCTTCCATATTTCAGTAGTGTTCATGATGATATTTCCTTTTTCATGAAGAATTTTAGTAATTTGAATTTTTTTCTTTTCTTTGTTTGCTGTGCTAAAGGTTTACCAATTTTATTTATTTATTTGTTTATTGGAAGAACCAACTTTTTGTTTTGTCAATTTTTGAACTCTTTTTTTTTTTTTGTTTGTTTTGATTTCCTTGATTTCAGCTCTGGTTTTAATTATCACCTGTCTTCTACTGCTTTTGGTGTTTATTTGTTCTTCTTCATTTTATAGGGCTTTGAGATGTAATATTACTTCATTTATACATTGACTTTCTATTTTTTTAATGAATTATTTCAGTTCAGTGAACTCTCTTAGTGTTCCAGAGATTTTGATATTGGAGTTCTCATTTAAGAATTTTTTTTAAATCTCATTCCTGATTTCTTCTGCTGTTCATTACTCATTCAATAGCATATTATCTAGTCTCCATGTACTAGAGTATCTTCCATTTTTAATTTTATCATTGATTTTTAATTTCATTCCATTATGATCTGATAGAATGTAGGGTATTATCTCCACTTTTTGCATTTGCCAAGAGTTGCTTTGTGGTATAAGATATTTTAGACAAGGACCTGTGTGCTGCTGAGAAGAAAGTATATTCTCTTAGTGATGGATGAAATAATCTATGTCTGTTAAGTCTAAATTATTGATTGTATTATTTTGTTCCACAGGTTTTTTTTTTTTTTTTGAAGATCTATCTAGTACTGAGAGAGGTGTGTTAAAGTTATCCAATATTATCTTATTCTATGTGATTTTTGAAATTGAAAGGGTTTGTTTGATACATGCAGATGCTTCACTTTGGGGGGCATGAATATTTATGATTTTTATGCCTTGCTGATGTATAATTCCCTTAAGCAGTATGAAATGTTCTTCTTTGTCTCTTCTGATTAACTTTGGCTTGAAGTCCATTTTATCTGATATAAGGTTGGAAACCCCTGCTTGTTTACATGATTTATGTGAGTGATATGTTTTTTTTTTTTCCCCATCCTTTCACCTTTAGTCTGTGGATGTCTTTACCTATGAGTTGAGTCTCTTGGAGACAGCATATTGTTGGGTCTTTGTATTTAATGCAATCTGCCAGTCTTATGTCTTTTGATTGATGAGTTTAGCATTAACATTCAGGATTATTATTGAGATATGATTTATATTCCCAGTCATTTTGGTTTATTTCTGGTTTTTAACTTGACTTTGTTTCTTCTTTGATTGACTAATAACTTTAGTGTAGTTCTTTCCTTTGGTGGTTTTCACTTTTTTCCCCATTTTATCCCATGGAATATTTTGTTGAGAATGTTCTGTATTCTAGGCTTTCTAGTTGTGGATTCTTTTAATGTTTGTTTATCATGGAAGGTTTTATTTCATGTTCACATCTGAAGCTTAATTTTGCTTGACAACCCTTGGTTGTCATCCATTTTCTTTCAGAGCTTGGTATATGTTCTTCCAGGACCTCCTAGCTTGGAGGGTCTGGGTTGAGAAATCAGCTGAAATACCATTGGTTTCCCCTTATATGTAATATGTTATTTTTCTCTCATGGCTTTTAAAAAACTACCCTTAATCTGTAAGTTAGGTATTTTCATAATAATGTGCCTTGGTGTAGGTGCATATTTGGGGTCCTGTAAGCCTCTTGTATTTCATTTTCCATTTCATTCTTTAGGTATGATAAATTTTCTGGTATTATCTCATTGAAAAGATTGCACATTCCTTTGGTTTATATCTCTGCACCTTCAACTATCACAATAAATCTAAAGTTTGGTCTTTTCATGTTATGCCGTAATTCTTGAAAGCTCTGTGCATGGTTTCTTTGCATCTTTTCAGTGTGGTCAACTTTATTTTCCAGATTATATATTTTATCTTCAATGCCTGAGGTTCTGTCTTCCAAGTGGTCAATCTGTTGGTGATACTTTTCATTGAATTTTTTAATTTGGTTTATTGTTTCCTTCACTTCAAGGATTTCTACTTGATTTCTTTTCAGAATCTCTATCTCTTTCTTTCTTTTACCTCCCAATATTCATCTCTGATTTCACTCTTTATATCATCCTTTATGTCATGGATCAGGTTAACTATGCACATTCTATATTACTTTTCTGAAATTTTTTCTACTGTATTGTCAATGGATTCTATTATTAGAGCATCTTGGTTTGCTTAGGTCCCTTTGTTCCCTTGTTTTTTCATGTTCTTCATATGTCTTCCCATCTAGCAGTGCATCTGAGGTAGTACAGTTTCTACTTTGTAGACTTATAATGTCCCTGAAAGTTTCTAGTACCTTTCCTTTAAGAGGGAGACCAATATTAACTGTTGTGAATTCTTTTAATGTGTATAATGCAAACATTATACAGCCTTAAACCAAATAGTTTCTAGTAAGATGTCCACAGTTTTGTTGCAATAAGCAAAAACGTTGTGTTCAATTGAGTACAATATAAAAATATATTTGCAAAAGGGTTTACAATTTCAAATGATGGACGAAGAGAAGACAGAAGTGGTATAGAATGTGATGTTTATGAGGAAAGAGGATAGAAGATAAAAGTAACAAATTATAGGAAGAGTGAAAAAGGAATTAGTAGAAGTTGGCTGTCAATAGGAGAAAAGTGAGAGAATCCAGGGAAACAGGTGAATGTGTGTGTGTGTGTGTGTGTAAAACTAAAAGAATATGCAACAAAATTGTAATATACTTTTCAGACATCCCAGTCCTCATTAAACTGATGCATGAAAAATACTTGGTTTCAAAAATGGTAGAGATGCATGAAAGAAAGAGAGAGAAAGTGAGAGAAAGAGGGAGGGAGAAAGAGAAGGAGGGAGAGAAGAGGATCTTGATGGAAAATTGAACAGTTGTTTCTTTTGGAGTTCACAAGTTTCTCAGCTTCCTTCTCAGCTTACAGGTGGTGTTGTCTGGAGTTTGATGGTAGCGCCACCCTCGGGAAGATAACAAATATGTAAAGACAATTGACCATGTTGGAAGACTGTACCCTAGGAATCTCTTTTGGGTTCCACTCATGTGGCATAGGGACCTACTCTTATCCCTTTATATCACCTCCAGATCCCACAATTCCTTGTCTCTGATTTAGTCTCCAAACTTGATCTCTCCTTTCCCTGCCCTTTTGAATTCCTGGTCTGGCACTAGTCTCTCAGGAAGTCCTGAGGGCAGGGTGCCGGGCCTGTGTGCTGGTTGTGGAGAGCTATTCTGTATCAGGAGGATCAAGAACAGGCACTCAGTTATGCAGGCCAGCATCCTAAGTGTGAGCAATGAGCTGGGTTGAGGACTAGGGAAGGGTTTGGAGATTGGGGGTTGGAGGGTCTGGAGGGTTAGGGTTAGGGTTAATGCCAGCACCCTGTTGGGCACCAGACTGATGCCAGAACTGACAGGACCAGGAGATCCATGGATGCTGGACTGGGAAGAGATTAAGGGACTAGGCTGTTGCCTAGACCTGATAAGTGTTGGCCCAAGTGTGTCCTGGGAACCTGGTGGGTGTAGGACCAGCTAGCTGTGCAAGCCAAGAGCCATCACACCCTCCTGCAACCTTTTGACCTACTATGGCCAACCCAGTCAGTCCCTGTATGGTTCAGGAGTCAAAGAACTGAGGAGAGCTTGCCTCTCTCTAGCCTCTCTTATCTCTGTTTCCCACAGGTGAAATACCCCCAGTTTCTGACTTTCCACAGGATTGCTGAGTTCAGACAGGCTGATGCAAAATTGGCTGCAAACTCACGGATCTGGGCTTCAGTTTCCTAGGCTTCACCATGATACAGTTTCAAAATCCCCCATTAACTTTTTAATCTAATGGCTCTTAATATCTCTTGGTGATTTTCGCCTTTCCTTCTAAGCAGGGTTTTGCCAATTGGTGAATTTCTAATTCTATCATATTCTTTACATTTATTACATAGAAATTTGTCAAAAAGAATTTTTCTTCACAAACTAAGCTTAAGTGACACTGAATTTAATTTTATAAAGAAAAAAAGGACAAGTGTTCAATTTTTTCTTTCTAATTACCACTGATTAGAGTAAATATCTGATACTCTAGTTTCCTCCAGAGCTGAAGGGAGAATTGCTCTATTTTGTTTAAAACTTGTGGGTTTGTTTTGTAGTTGTTGTTGCACAATGAATTGAACCCAGGAGCATTTAGTCACATACCCAGTCCTTTTTATTTTGAGAGAGTGTCTTGCTAGTTGCTGAGGGCCTTGACAAATTGCTGAGGCTGGCTTTGAACTTGTATTCTTACTACCTCAGCCTCTGGAGACAATGGAATTACAGGTGTTCACTAGCATATCTGGCTAGGTTAGTGACTTTTATAGTGGGATTCTTCAAAAAAATTTTATAAGAAGAAAGAATATAAATAGATCATAAATAATCAAGAACACTCATTGGTTTACTACATTTGGGATTCATATTGCTTGAATATATGAAAATTTGTTGGACCTGACATTTTCTAAATACAAGCAAATAACTAATATTAACACAAGAGTGGTTCTTTTAAATTATTTTTCATTTCTTTTGTTATTTATTCATTCCTTCATTCATTCAGCATTGGGTATTGAATGTAGAGGTGTTCCAGCACTGAAATACTTCCTTAACCCTTTTTATTTTTATTTTGAGAATGATCTTACTAAGTTGTCTAGGATAATTTTAAGCTTCTAATCCTACTGTTTCAGCCCCCGAGCAGCTGGGATTACAAGTGTGCTAAGGATATTTCTTAATTTGATGAAAATTCAAAACTGAATTTCCTACTCATTTATATCATGTTCTATCTTTAGTGCTATTATTAATTTTTCAAGTTTCATTTTATCCTTTAAGTTGAATGTGATTTCTACATTTGAATAATTATTTGCCCCAAAATATGTTAGTAATATTTTATGTCACCCTTGTCCCACCTTCATCCATAGAATTAGTGTTGAGATCAATACAAGTCTACTTGCAGTCTTGTTTACTTAACAAAGATTAATATGGATAAAAACACATTAGTTAAATGGTGACATGATTTTTACCACTTACTAATAGGAGAGAAGGAATAAGAATATGTAATTTATATAGAAATAAATTCCTTAGCTTCCAAAGAAAACATTGATTGTAGTTTAAGAAAACTTAGAATTAATACTAAGTGAAAATATTGGTTAATATGGCTGTTCCTCTTCCTGAACTTATATTTTATCTTAGTATGTGGAAAAATGAAAATATAACCTAATACAAAAAAATCTTATTTAAAATGTAAATGGGTCAAGTTTGTATGAAATAGCAATTATGAAAATAACCACAAACAAGTCACTGAACAAGACTTTATTAATTATGCAATACCCAAAGAAAGGTTCTGCATTCATGTGTTTAACAAGGAAGGTGCATTCTGGTTACACTCCTTATATGATAATCTATAATAAATATGAGTAACCTAATAAATGGAAAATAATTATACAAATGAGAAACTAGGAGTAAAGATGTTTTTGGTGATGAGCATCTATCATAATTAATTATCACTATTAAAATATAGGCAGCTAATCTCTAATTAAAGGAAAAAAATATTTTACTAGCTCTTTAAAAGACAACCTCAGGTTAACACTAAACATGGTGAAATCTTATGGCAAAAGTTTTAATATTCAGTTAGTCTATATAGAGAAAGACATGTACATGTCTTTTAAACATTTTATTGAATAAGTTGTATATTTATATATTAGAAAAGAAAATATAAAAGTTACATTAAAGTGTTTATTGTAAAATATCCTGTTGTTTTCATAAAACAATCAACCATCTCACTTGATTAATTTCATATTAGCTATTTTTTTAAATCAGCTTATGAACAAAAGCAGACCAATAATTATTGCAGTCATTTGCTCATTTATTCACTCAGCAAACATGTCAAATATTTTGTGACAGATATAATTCCCAGCAATGAGAAAAAGTTTAATGAGACAAAGACCCTTCATTTGAGGAGCTCACAGTCTCAAGATGCAGAAAAATAGAATTATGCTACATGACAGTTAATAACAATCTACTATGGAAATTGTTATAATAGAAATGTGGTGATGAATTTCAAGGGAATTGCCAGGGTTGATGGGGTATTAATCAATATAATAGTAGTAAGAATGCCTAAAAATGGTGACAATTTTAGGACTTTTCTAGAGCATAGAATTGGTTAGACCAGAGGAGCAGTTAAACATTAAGATTATTAGGATAATTAAGAATTATTCTGAATTGGTTGAGTTGGGTAGATTACAGTGGCATTGAGTTTAGGAGAGTAAGTGGTTTTAGAGAAAACTTCCTTGGGCTTGTTTTCAGGTGTGCTGGGGTATAGGAAGCTGATAAACACCCCAAAATGAAGGATTGGGGCTAGAGATACCTTCTGCCCCATAAAACAAATAATTTCAGAAGAGAAATTTCAAATAGGCTTTTATTTAAGCAAATTGTACCTTTTTTGTTTATAAAAATAGCTGGAGGAACTTTTCAAAATGGAATGAAAGTATTCATCTAAAGCATCAGTAAGCTCAAAGGATCTTTTGATATAAAAGTTCTTGGATTTTTTATTGGTACATTACAATTATTTATAATATCAGGATCATTATGCCATATTCATATATGCATAACATAATTTGCTCACTCTCCTCCCCCAGTACCTTCTCTTTCCTTTCCTCCTCTCTTCCTAATCCACTTACTGTACACTACTGATCTCCCATCTATCATCATCTTCTTTTTCTTCTTCTTCTTCTTCATCATCATCATCTTCATCATCATTTTGATTAATTTTACAATGCAGAAATTTAAAAATTCTCGCCCTTATGTTTCCATTTTAGGAATCTCATATCTTGTGAGATTAGGATAAAAGGTTTTGTTTATTTTTATTTATATTCATTAAATTTATAGAAATTTAATGAATGGTCATATCTTGTTCAAACTTTATAGAAAGAAGATTATTAGAAAGTTTGGGATTTGTGGAATTTTAAGGAATTTTTTTAATATTTATTTTTTAGTTATAGGTGGACCCACAATCTTTATTTTACTTTATGTGGTGCTGAGGATTGAACCCAGAGCCTCAGGCATACTAGGTGAGCACTCTACCTCTGAGCCACAACCCCAGCCCATTAAGGAATTTTTTTAAAGCAATCGATAAACTTTAGAGGCCATCTTTTTATGTATTATTTATTAAAGGTTTGTGGTTATAACAGTAGGTAGGTTCATCATGACAAACTCATACATACATGGAAATTGATTTCAATCTTGGTCTTGACCCTCCTGCTTTTCCCTCTCAACTTTCCCTCCTGCCTTCCGTCATCTCTCCCATTCTCCTTTCTCTGCTTGATTTCATTTCACTTGCCTATTAATTTATATTTGATTGATTATTTATATTATCCTATCCTTTCCTCCCCTTTTCCTTTATTTTACACTATCTTCTGCATATGAGTGAAAACATTTGCCCCTTGAGTTTCTCCATTAACATCCATTTTCCAGCAAATGCCATGATCTTATTCATTTTTTTTGTGACTGAGTAGAAATCCATTGTGCGTGTGTGTGTGTATGTGTGTGTGCGTATGTGTATCAGGGTTTCTTAATCCATTCATCTATTGATGGGCATCTGGGTTGATTCCATAATTTAGCTACTGTGCTGGTAGCTGCTAAAAAAATTGATGTGGCTGTATCATGCTAGTTTTAGATTTCGGGGAAAATACTGAGTAGTGGGATGGGTGGATCATATATAGTGATTCAATTCCTAGTTGTTGTTGTTGTTGTTTTTTTTTTTTTTTAAGGGATCTGTGTACTCTATATACTACTTTCCACTGTGGTTGTACTAGTCTGCAATCCCACCAACAATGTATAAGTGTACCTTTCTCCCCGCAACCACTCAAGCATTTATTATTGTTTGTGTTCTTGATTATTGCCATTGTCACTGGAGTGAAATATAAGTATACTTTTTATTTGAATTTCCCTAATTGCTGAAGATGTTGAACATTTTTTCATATATTTATTGGCCATTTTGTTTTTCTTCTTTTTTTTCAGAGTTTAATTTTTTTTTATTGGTTGTTCAAAACATTACAAAACTCTTGACATATCATATTTCATACATTAGATTCAAGTGGGTTATGAACTCCCATTTTTACCCCAAAGTTTTTGTTTAGTTCTTTGCCAAATTGTTGATTGGGTTGTTCTTTTGGTATTAAGTTTCTTGAGTTTTTTGTACATTCTGAATATTAATCCCCTATGGGAGGAAGCTCTCTATTCATGCTTTTAATCATTTCCTCTGCTGTGCAGAAGGTTTATAGTTTGATGGAATCCTTCTTATTTATTCTTAGTTTTATTTCTTGCTCTTTGGGGGTCTTGTTAAGGAAGTTGGTGCCAGTGCCTATATGATGGAATGTTAACCCAATGTTTTCATTTAACATTTGTGAAATTTCTGGTCTAATTTTTAAGTCTTTGATCCATTTTTATCTGAGTTTTGTTCAGGATGAGAGAGAGGAATTTAACTTAATTGTTCAACACATATTTTTCAAGCTTTTCCAGTATTATTTGTTAAAAAGGCTGTCTTTTCTCCAAGATATTTTCTGGGCAACTTTGTCAAATTTCAGATAGCAATTAGTATATGGATTTGTCTCTGTGTCTTTTTTTCTGTTCCTTTGGTTTTCATGTCTATTTCTTTGTCAATACCATGCTGTTTTTGTTACTACAACTCCAGTACAATTTCAGATTGGGTATTGTGACGCCTCCTGCTTTAGTTCTTGCTTAGTAATGCTTTAGTTATTCTGGTCTCTTATTCTTCCAAATGTATTTGATAATCATTTTTTTTTCTAATTCTATGAAGAATGTTATTGGTATTTTCACAGGTATAGCATTGAATCTGTTTATTGTTTTTGGTAGTATGGTCATTTTGACAATATTGATTCTGCCTATCCAAGAACATGGGATGTCTCTCCATCTTCTAAGGTCTTCTTCAACTTTTTAATTTAATGTTCTATAATTTTCATTGCAGAACTCTTGTACCTCCTTAGTTAAGTTAATTCCCAAGAATTTAAAATATTTTTACGTAATTGTGAATGGGATGGTTTTTCTGAGTTCTTCCTTGGCTGAATCATTGTTGGAGTATAGGAAAACTATTGATTTATGCATGTTGATCTTGTATCCTACTGCTTTGCTAAACTCATTTATAAGCTCAAGAAGTCTTCTGGTGGGGTTTTGGGGGGTCTTCTAGATATAGGATCATGTCATCAGCAAACAGAGATAGCTTGACTTCTTCTTTTCCTATTTGTATTCTTTTGATTTCCTTTTCTTACCTGATTTCTCTGGCTAATGTTTTGAGGATAAAATTGAATAGGAGAGGTGAGAGTAAATGTCCTTGTCTTGTTTCTGATTTTAGAGAAAATGCTTTTCGTTTTTCTTCATTCAGCATTTTGTTGGCTTTGGGTTTGTTATGAATGGCCTTCACAATGTTGAAATAAGTTCCTTTGATCCCTAGATTCTCTAACATTTTAACCATGATTGGGTGTTACATTTTATCAAGGTATTTTCTGCATCTATTGAGAAAATCTTGTGATTTTTGTCCTTAATTCTGTTTAAGTTTGAAATATATTTATTGATTCATATGTTGTTCTAACCTTGCATCCCTGGAATGAACCCCAGTTGATCATAATGCATTAAATTTTTGATATATTTTTAATGCAATTTGCTAACATTTTATTTAGGATCTTTGCATCTATATTCATCAGAGCTATTAGTGTGTAGTTTTCTTTCCTAAGTTTTTTCTTCTTCTTCTGGGATCTACTTTTTCTTAATGCAGGCACTTGATGCTACATTTCCCTCTTAGAACTGTTTTCATACTGTCACAAAGATTTTGTTATGTCTTTTTTCTCATTCATTTCTAAGTATTTCTTGATTTGTATTCTCATTTCTTCTTTGGTCCATTTTTCATTTAGGAAAATATTGTTTGATATCCATGTATTTTTGTGATTTTTATTATTTCCTTGTTGATTTCTAGCTTCATTTCATTAGGATCTGATAAGTATACATGGGATTATATTGCACTTTTTTTATTTGCTGAATTTGCTTTGTGGCCTAGAATATGACCTATTTTGGAAAAAGTTTCATCCACAGATGAGAAGAAGGCAAACTCAGTTTGGGTCCCAAGAATTCTGTAGATCTCCATTATAAATCCACTCGATATATAGTATTGTTTAGGTTAGAGATACCTATTGGCTTTATATTATATTGTTGTGTTGTTCCCTTTTTTAGGATATAGTGGCCTTCTTTGTCTCTTCTGGTTTTTTTCCTCTTGAAGTCTGCTTTGTAATAGATGAGAATAGCCACTCCTGCTGGTTTTTTTGGACCACAGGCATGGAATATTTTTTCATCCTCTCACCTTCATCCCATGGATATCTTTGCCAATAAGATGAGTGTCTTGTAAATAGCATATTGTTGTATCTTGTTTTTTGATCCATTCTGCTAATCTGTGTCTTTTAATTTGGGGAGTTGATGTTTTTAATATTGAGTATCAGTGTGGATATATGTTTATGATTTCCTGTCATTTTGGTTTTTTTTTGCTATATCTTGTCTTGATTCTCATTTAATCTATTGAATTTCTGTTTGGGAGCTTTGATAATTGCTTTTTATTTCTTCTTTGTGCAGTTTTTCTTTGAGTATTATTTAATACACGACAGCAGTGGAAAGCATTACAATTCTTATTACACATATAGGGTACAATTTTTCATATCTCTGTATATAAAGTATGTTCATGCCAATTTATGCCTTTATACATGTACTTTGTTGTTTTTTTTTTTTGCATTACAATTCTTAATACACATATACACCACAATTTTTGGTATCTGATTGTATATAAAGTATGTTGACACCCAATTCAAGTCTTCATACATATACTTTGTATAGGGATGTCCATCACATTCCACCATCCTTGCTAATCCCCTGCCCCGCTCCCTTTCCCTCCCATCCTTCTTCCCTATCTAGAATTCATCTATTCCTCCCAATGATCTCCCTCCCTACCTCACTATGAGTCTACCTCCTGATATGAAACAAAACATTCAGCATTTGTTTTGGGGGAATTGGAGTATTCTTTGTAGTGCTGGCTTGGTGCTCATGATTCTTTAATTTATTCTTGTCATGGAATTTTTATTTTCCCCTTGACTTTCAAAATGAGATTTGCTAGGTATAGTAAACTTAACTGGCAGTTGTTTTCTTTTATAACATGGAATATTTCATTCAAGGCCCTCCTTGATTTTAGGGTCTGCACTAATAAATCAGAAGTGATCCTTATTGATTTGCCTCTAAATGTGAGCTGGTGTTTCTCTCTTGAGGATTTTAATATTCTTTTTTTATTTTCTATGTTAGGCATTTTGATTATGATATGTCTTCATGAGCTTCTTATTTGTTGTTTTGTTTTGTATTGTTTTGTTTCATTTTGTTTTGTTTTTTAGATTTATTGCTTTGAGCTTCTTATTTGACTAGATCTATTTAGTGTCCTATAATTCTCCTGTATGTAGATTATCTATCTCATTTGTGATATGGGAAAAGTTTCGGTATCCTATAGAAAGTGTTCTTTATGACTTTAGTTTGTGTCTCCATGTTCTTTTCTGTTCCAACAATTCTCAAGTTTTGTCTTTTAAAGCTATCTAGAGTTCTTGTATATTCTGGTTATGTTCTATAGTTTTCCCCACTTATTCTTCCATTCCTTCATATAACCTGTCTTAGATGCTTGAAGATCTATTTTTATATTCAATTTAATATGTTAGTTATGCCTTCAATTGAGTTTTTAATTTGATTGATTGTGTCTTTCATTTTCAGGAGTTCTGCTTGGTTTTGTGGGGTTTTTTTGTTTGTTGTTGTTGTGTTGTTGTTTTGTTTTGTTTGTTTGGTATTTGGGATTGAACTCAACCACTGAGCCACATCCCCAGACCTATTTTGTATTTTTATTTAGAGACATGGTCTCACTGAGTTGCTAAGCACCTCACTGTTGCTGAGGCTGACTTTGAACTCATGATTCTCCACTCAACCTCCCAAGTCACAGGGATTACAGACATGTGCCATAGTGCCTACCCTCTGCTTAGTTTCTTTTCACTATTTATATTTCTTTATTAAAATGGTCTTTCATCTCCTGTAATTTATGTCTTAATTCCTTCATTAAATCTTCTTTTAATTGAACATTTTAATAATCATTTTTATAATCTTTCTCTGAGCTTTCATCCACCTCACTATCAGTGGGATCCTTTGTTGGAGGATTGTGGACTTTGGGGGAATTTTTTTTTTTTTTTTTTTTTTTTGCCTATTTTCTCAAGTTTTCAGAGGTCTTGGACTTAAACTTCAATTAAGTTGGATCCCCCTACCTCTTCTTTTACATGTGCCCTTTTATGTGTAGTTATTTTATTTGTTCTGGGACTTCTCTCTTTTATTGATATATGCATATATGTTAAGGAGTTGGGACCTAAGTTTCCTCTTTGATTGTTCCTCTTGGGTCCTTGTTATTAGTTTGGTGCTTTTGTCTTTTCAATTCTTCAGTTGGAGTAATGTTATAGAATGATTAATTCAGCGCAGAGTCTCTAATCTGTTGACTTATAATGTCCCTGTAGAATCCTAGCACTTCAAAGAATGGGACAAAATAAACAATAGTAACAACCATTTCAAACAACATACAATACACATTGTTGAAGTAAATTGCCACCAATAAAAAGGAATGGTGTCTTCAGCACTTGCCAACACTAAGAACAATTACCATGAACTAGAACTGGCTTTAAAGAAAACAGCAGATATCTACTAGGTCATCCACAGCAGTAATGATTATATTAGCATTAATGGTGGGGACAGGAGTTATACAGACCAATTATTTTTGAAAGATGATGAAAATATAGTCATTTAGGGGGAAAGGTAATGTGTTAGGAAGTCAGAAAAGACTTTACAATTTTAAAAGTAAACAGAGAATATAGAAAAACATAGCAAGTGTTTTTGTTTGTTTGTTTGTTTGTTTTCCCTATGGAAGAGGAGAAAAATACAAGAAGCAAGGCGTTGAGAAAGAGTGAGTGAGAACAATAGATTTGGCTATTAGCAGGATAAGTTAAGAGAGAAACAGAAACAAGAGAAATAAACAAATGAAAATAATATAAAAGAACAAACAACCCAATCAACAAATGGGCCAATGACCTGAACAGACACTTCTCAGAGGAGGACATACAATCAATCAACAAGTACATGAAAAAATGCTCACCATCTCTAGCAGTCAGAGAAATGCAAATCAAAACCACCCTAAGATACCATCTCACTCCAGTTAGATTGGCAGCCATTATGAAGTCAAACAACAACAAGTGCTGGCGAGGATGTGGGGAAAAGGGTACACTTGTACATTGCTGGTGGGACTGCAAATTGGTGCAGCCAATTTGGAAAGCAGTATGGAGATTTCTTGGAAAGCTGGGAATGGAGCCACCATTTGACCCAGCTATTCCCCTTCTCGGTCTATTCCCTAAAGACCTAAAAAGAGCATGCTACAGGGACACTGCTACATCGATGTTCATAGCAGCACAATTCACAATAGCTAGACTGTGGAACCAACCTAGATGCCCTTCAATGGATGAATGGATAAAAAAAATATGGCATTTATACACAATGGAGTATTACTCTGCATTAAAAAATGACAAAATCATAGAATTTACAGGGAAATGGATGGCATTAGAGCAGATTATGCTAAGTGAAGCTAGCCAATCCCTAAAAAACAAATGCCAAATGTCTTCTTTGATATAAGGAGAGTAACTAAGAACAGAGTAGGGTCGAAGAGCATGAGAAGAAGATTAACATTAAACAGGGATGAGAGGTGGGAGGGAAAGGGAGAGAGAAGGGAAAAAGCATGGAAACGGAAGGAGACCCTCAGAGTTATACAAAAGTACATACAAGAGGAAGTGAGGGGAAGGGGAAAAATAATACAAGGGGGACAAACGAATGTCAGTAGAGGGGGCAGAGAGAGAAGAGGGGAGGGGAGGGGAGGGGAGGGGTGATAGTAGAGGATAGGAAAGGCAGCAGAATACAACAGACACTAGTATGGCAATATGTAAATCAATGGATGTGTAACTGATGTGATTCTGCAATCTGTATATGGGGTAAAAATGGGAGCTCATAACCCACTTGAATCAAATTGTGAAATATGATATATCAAGAACTATGTAATGTTTTGAACAGCCAACAATAAAAAATTAAAAAAAAAAAAAAAGAAAAGAAAATAATATAAAAACCAAACCAAAATATACAACCCAATAAACCTGAATCCTCAAAAGAGAATGCTGGGAAAAATAATTACATTAAAAATGCAAAAAATGAGAAAAAAGAAATACGCGTATGTATTGTGTTTCTGAACCAATCAGCACAGTCAGAATTCACACATGTGTACATGTGCACATACACAAAGAACAAAAATAAAATAAATTAAAAATATAAATAATTAAAATTTTAAAAAATCTAAATTAATGAAGAATAAAGGAACATGCTTCACTAAGTTAGTAAAAGTAGTTGACCAATATGGGTTGTCATTGTCTATATCTAACAGTGCTTCTTGAGTTATGTACTATTAGAAAGAGCAAGGGTGAGGGCTGTTAACCCTTCCTGCTTTTGCATTGCTCTCTGAGCTGTCAACTGCAGCAGCCTAAGATTGAAGCTGTTTGATATAAAACTCAGCTTCCCTTCTCACCAGCGTGAGGTTGGATGGGTTAGAACATCCTGTCAATTGGTGCTTGGTCCTTTCAGACCAGCTTGTTGCCTGTCCACAGTACCACTCTGCAGCATTCTGTGAGGGGTGTTTCCAGCAGGTAGAGATGAAGTCTAATCAGGTCTCAGAGATTTTGCTGTGTGGTGCCTTCTTTGGAGAGAAGTGATTGACTAACCCCCAGGGCTAGACAGTAGCCAATATATTCTGAAAGTTGGATTCTCAATATCCTTTCCAGAAATCCAACTGTGGGGAAGGGGCCTTATTATCTACTCACTGCTGCCCAGGTACATAGCCTTTTTGGGCTTAGTCCCCAAGCATATTCACCCCAACCTGCTCAGACTCCTGGCCCACTTCACCTGGCCACATGAGCTACCCAATACAGAGAAGAAGCCAGTTGGGCTCCCTTTTTCCCTTCTAACTGAAATCCTCCTGAGTACAGTCAACTCCCTGCCTGTATCACACTCTGTCAGACCCAGGCTAGATCCTTTGACCAGAACCTGCAGGGATATTGTGGTTGTGTGTGATTGTGTGTATGTGTGTGTGTGTATATGTGTATGTGCTGGGAGCCATTAGCCAAGTAGGTATGACAATTTCCTTGCCAGCGTACCCCATGTTGCTTAGTGGAAGGACTCGTGGAAATAGGACATTTTGCAGTGACATTGCATGTAGGTGACCTTGCTCAAGGACCAAGGCGGATCCGAGTTTAGGGCGTTCCGGTTTAGGACTATCCGGGTTTAGGGTGGTTCCAGGTTTAAGATTATTCCTGCTGGGAATAGGGCGTATCCTGCTGCCTGAGTTCCCCTTGAGTTCTCATGGGATTCAGACAATATTTTTTGGGAGACAGAAGCCCAGTGGGGGTGGATTTGGGCAGAGAATGTGGATTTCCCCAGAATGTGATTGTAGACGGCTGGGGTGAGTTCAGGAATAAAGAGTTGCTGTTTGAATCTACAAGCTGTGTGGTGGCTCGTGATTCTGTGCCCAGCCAGACTGTGGCATGTATGTGTGTGTGTGTGTGTGTGTGTGTGTGTTTTATTCTGATCTCATGGGTCCTGCAGTTGCTGCCCAGCATGCTGGCCCCAAGATGGCTCCCATCTCATCTCCCTGCAACCATTTGAGATACAGAGAGCATTTTCAAGAACCAGTGCACAGTGCAACCTTTGTCTCAATTAAGATTAGATGCATTTTTTTTATTTTCATTTTTTTAAATTGTTGATGGGCCTTTATTTTATTTATTTGTATATGTTGCTGAGAATCAAACCCAGCCCCTCACTCATGCTAGGCAAGCGCATTATCACTGAGCCACAACCCCAGCCCCTAGGTGGCATTTTTGATCCCAGGTTTCTTTATACCAAGACTTTGATCCCCTTGCCTTTGTGGTGAATCTACACCAACAGCCATGGGTTGGCTTTGATGTATTCTGTCTTATTTGATTATTGTAGACAGATTTCTGAGTCCCTGAACCACTTTGAGTGTCCAATATTAAAATTTAGTGAAATCCCTCTTTCATCCACCTTGCTGAGAAGTTGTACACCAGCTGTTTTGCTTCCAAGTCACAATGTAGCTTGGGATGCAGCTTTCCTATCACTCTATCTTCTCATGATCACAGCACTATTTTTTTCCTTTGGTACTGGGGATTGAACCCAGGGGCACTCAACCACTGAACCACATCCCCAGCCCTATTTTGTATTTTATTTAGAGACAGGGTCTCACAGAGTTGTTTAGCACCTCATTTTTGCTGAGGCTGGCTTTGAACTGATGATCCTCCTGCTTCAGCCTGCAGAGTGTGGGATTACAGGCATGTGCCACTGTGCCTAGCACAGCACTTACTTTTAAATACTTTTTTAATTTGACAATGTGATAATTAAACTATTATTTACTTCCTGAAAGTATTTTGCAAGTAAGATCACTCGTGTATCATTCATTATTTCAATATTTTTCCTCACAAACAACTTAATATGTATTTTAATTTTTTTATTGCTTCTTAATTGAAAAAAAGTTTAGTATTAATTGGTATTATTGAGAACATCCCAATAATTGTCCAAAATTTTATCACTGGTCTTGCATGAGTTTCATCCACAACTGATAAAATTCACATTGAGGTTTCAGATGCTTTGACTCCTTTCTTCTTTCACTCTTTTTCTTTCTGTCTCTGTCATTCCTTTGGATATTTTTTAAAAGTCTCCACCCAAGTAGACTCTAGTTGTTATTTATAATCATATTTTATTCAAACACCAGTAACCCTTGTGGTTCTGTCTTTTTGCTATATATTTTTTTTTAATATTCTGGTAACTGAATATTTAATAAAAGGTCAAAGTGCTCTCAATAAGCACTTGATAAATAAATATTAATGACTTAGTACTAACAATATTACAAAATTAGAAACTTAGATGGGAGCTAGTGAACAAAGGATTGTTAAAAAAAAAAAAGCACTACAATAACAGGAGTATTTCAGTATTGTTTGCCTTTAGTAAAGCCAAAGGAAGCTGAACATGGAAAAGGTTTTTTACTTATCAATAATGAACAAAAAATTCCTAAGATGCAATACTGATAGAATTTTATTTGTGCATTTGTGACTTTTTAGAAAAAGTGTATTTATAACACTATTAAACAAAATAGCCTTAAATCAAAAGCATAAAGTGTGGTTTTACTAGTAGCATCTGGAAAGAATCAATTCCTTTTCCTATAATATTTCTAAGCAACCACAAATTGAAGCAATGCAAAGATAGTTCATGAGAAGTTAAAGCTATAATTTTTAGATTTTCATCATTCTGAATCTGCTGCAGGGAAAAATATTGAAAGCTAATTTACACATTCTGTCTTTATTATTAAATACAATTTTCATGTGATATCTGATAATCTCAGATTTTGGAAGCAAATGGGCCTTTTCAGGAGATTCAATTCTTTGTTTTGTATAATTGGAATTTGCACATGTACTCCAGTGTAATTATTTTGTGAAATTAAAAGCAATGCTGCAATTATGGTATTATTAATATAAAGCCATAAATTTGCTAAGATATTTTGGATGCTTTCTGAATTCTTAAAATTTTAATTGGATTGAATCCAATCATTATCAAACAATATTTAATGCATCTTTTTAATAACATGAATCTGAATGTAAGTCATTAATTTCTTCCTTTTTTGCTGTCTTAATTTGCATTTTATCAGATTAATTTAAATGTACATATACTTTACACAAATTACCTTCTAAAATCCTTGAAAGTAAATCTTAAAGCTCTTTCACTTAACAAGACATGAAAATATGGACTTTCTTATAGCATTCTAATATAAAGCCATTTTAGAATATTATGGTTTTTCAAAATGACTTTCTTTTTCCATGAAATGGATTTTCTTTTAACAATGTAAAATCAGAGACTAGCTGAGAATAGATTAAATAAATATTCCTCATATATCATACAGGAGAGATTTTTTTCTCATATAAATTTAGAGCCCAATTACCAAAGTTAGTAGAGAATTTTCATAAAGAATATCAGAACATTTTACCACCACCATCACCAATTCCTCCTTCTGCCACTCCTCCTCCTCTCTTCTTTATAAGCAGGAAGAAGGGTTTGGCAGATCATGCTAACCAAAAATTAAAAATTATTACCTGATCCAAGTAGTATGTAAGTTCTCACCAATTCCACATAGCAATGTTGGAAACATTTTGTATACTACATCTATGTTTTTGCATCCAGGGGGGAAAAACATGCTTTCTGAATTATTTGTCTATAAGTAAAACAAGAGCACCATACTAAAATGAAGCATTTGTTTGTTTGTGGTGGGGTTGTGCTATTTGCCCAGACTGGTCTTATGTCCCAGGACTGAAAAGATCCTCCAGCCTCAACATCCCAAGTGTAGGAATTATAGGCTACTGTGCCCAGCTCAACATTTTTTTTTTTCAAAGAAAGGCAAGAACTGAAAGAAAACCAGCAGAAAATAATTCTTGCCACAAGACTGACCTCTTTAGAATTAAGGCTCTAAAGATTCTTTAGTCCTTTGTGGGTACCTAGATTATAAAGCAGCCAGAACAGAAAGTATATAAAGCAACTGAGGATGCTGGTGGCACATTCCTCCTTTGATAAAATAGACCTTAGATACTCTCACTACTTGCCCAAATAAAAATGACTAAGGCAGTCCTCATTAGCACTTCCTAGCTCATTGAGAGTCCAATATTTTTCTTTGGGCTTCAGTTCTTTCATTCTGGCCGAAGAACCTACTGTGTGCCAATTCAATTCAATAGTTCCTTGAGCACACCAATGAACCCACAATGTCAAGACCTAATAGTTGTTCAAGATGCAGACACTGCTTTCCAGAAACTGATACTCCTGTGGGAAACAATGGATATATTATGAATGTTAATAAAATGTAATCCTGCCATTTGTTTTTTCATAGGGCTTAAAGAAGGGATAGATGTTTTCTAAGACCCCACTATGCACATTTGCTGGGTAGGAACTTTACCTTCATTATCACCCTCAGTTCCCCAACAATCCTGTTTGGTTAAACCATTTCCAAAATCATGTAATGAGCTGCAAGTGCACTGGAACTTCATCCCAGGTCTATCTGTCTGACTCCAAATTTCCTACTACTAGCTTGCTGCCTCCTTCGTTTTGTGTGGGGAAACCTTGATATTCTTTAGAGAAAGTGGATTTTAAAAGTGTAATTGCAGAGTTTATTTTTCCATATTTAAATGAATAACACCTCAAGTTTTCATAGGTATTTCAAGTGCCTCACAAATAGAAAAAGTACATCCTGAAACTTCAAATCCTTAATTAGGTACAATTTTTATATAGAAAGCCAGGAGGAGTAGACAAACCGAATACTTCATCATTGACGATTTTAAGAAGGTGAGAGCTATAACACTGTGAGATAGGAATTGTGACATATTGAAGAAAAATATATTTTGGAAAAGCAAACTGAACAGATTAAAGCAATGCGTACAAATTACATGTTGTGAATATTACTGATCAACATTCCATCTCATTGAAAATGTAAAAGTAGACAGTGGTGATATTGGGTACTTTTACAATTTAGGATTGTTTTCAAAGTCACTAGCTACATAGGTTGTGACAATATAATACAAGCACAAAACCACATTGAAGATCTTGGATATAGAAAGTAAATTACCTGTCAGTGTCTGAGATCTTATCTTTTCTATTTGAATTCACCAAGAAGCATAGATATAGAGTCAATATAAATAAAGATGTATGCATGTATTATTGATTCTGATCAAAGCTTTCTTGAGTAATGAAGAATACACAATTGAAGAATAGATAACACATAGTCACAGTGACTTTGAACAACTGCTCTGCATTTAAATGGGGCTTAGCAAACTACAATTGGTTCAAATCTGATCCAATGCTGTTTTTTATCAATAAAGTTTTTCTGGAACACAATCATTCCATGTATTACTGTGTTTTCTAAAGCTGTTTCATGCTGCAGTGGCAGAGTTAAGGAGTTGCTACAGAGACTATATGGCCTGAGAAGCATGAAATATTTACTGTCTAGCCATTCACAGATAAATTTTACTGACTCCT